>NW_022681456.1:123114645-123714645 GCF_009764315.1 Trachypithecus francoisi
CATATATTCTTGTATTCTCTGAAATATTTAAGCAAATTGTATGTATAAATTTGCCCCAAAACACATAGCAGAACAATGTCGTTTTGACTCAAAAATCTTCAAATCATGATGGAATTGTCCTGTGAAAGTAAAGTTAGAGAGATGAAGTCTCCCTCCAGCCTAAATGTTCTTTCATACGACCTATATGACACAAACCAATGCAGACCCCCCAATCCTTTCCCCACTGTCATAAGAAGTTTTCAGTGAACTGCATTCCCCTTTACAAACTAGATGATAGTTACAGTTACCAGGCAAGAACGTGGATCTAGTTCTGCTTTTTCAAAGGCCAACGTTCCTCACATAATAGCAATGCATTCTTCAACCGGTCAACTGCCCACAACACCTGAGGTGACAGACGCAAAGTGCTTGGCACTTACTTACTCTTACCGGTTTATTACAAAGAAGAGAACACAGGAACAGCCAAATGCAAGAGACGCACAGGGCACACCATGGGGCAGAGAGGTCGGGGCTCCCATGCTGTCCCTGGAAGTGCCACCTCCCCAGCAGCAAATGAGTTCACCAAACCAGAAGCTCTCCAAACCCAGTATTTAGAGGGTTTTATGGAGTTTTCATAACATAGACATGATTAAGTCATTGGCCACCCGTGACTAGCTCAATCTCCAGCCTGTCTCGTCTCCTCTCCCAGAGGTAGGGGTGAGGCTGATACATCCAACTCTTTAATCATGACTCATCTTTCTGGCAACCAGCCCTGATCCTGAACCTGTCCAGGGGCCCAAAGCCACCTGTCATCTCATTATCATACAAAAGACACTCCTATCACCCCAGAGGTTCCAAAAGTCTTAGAAGCTCTTGTGTCAGGTACTGAAACCTAAGACCAAATATTATAACCAATGATGTTCCTATCGCTCAGGAAGTTACAATGGTTTTAGAAGCTCCGGGCCAAAAACCAGGAAGAATACTAAATAGATACACTATTGTACTATGTAGCCCACTATCATGATAATTTTTTTTTTGAGACAGAGTCTACCTCTGTTGTCCAGTTTGGAGTGCAGTGGTGCGATCTCAGCTCATGGTGCGATCTCAGCTCACTGCAACCTCCACCTCCCAGGTTCAAGCAATTCCTGTGCCTCACCCTCCTGAGTAGCTGGGACTACAGGTGTGCGACACTACAACTGACTAATTTTGGCATTTTTTAGTAGAGACAGGGTTTCACTGTGTTGGCCAGGCTGGCCTTCAACTCCTGGCTTCAAGTGATCTGCCCACCTCAGCCTCCCAAAAATCTGAGATAAGTCACGAGCCACCATGCCTGGCCTCACTACCACAATAATTATACTGGGAGGATGGGGGAGAAAAACGTGGGCAACAGGAGGGGGGGGAGGGTAAGCAGCCTGAATCCTTGTCTTCCACAGTAGGACATCTCCCTATCTTTCACACAATCTAGAAGAACAAGCTAAAACATAAACACAGTAACCTCCAAGGAGCAGGGATCAGATAGAGAAGGGTAAGGTAGGGGATTGCTGGGTTTTGTCCTAAGTCTTGTTAATTTCTGACTCTTAGAGCTGTATGCCTGTACAACTTTGCTAAAAATGAGTACTTACCTGTAATCCCAGCACTTTGGGAAGCCAAGGTGGGCAGATCACGAGGTCAGGAGATCAAGACCATCCTGGCTAACACGATGAAACCCCATCTCTACTAAAAATACAAAATATTAGCCAGGCGTGGTGGTGGGCACCTGTAGTCCCAGCTACTTAGGAGGCTGAGGCAGGAGAATGGTGTGAACCCAGGAGGCAGAGCTTGCAGTGAGCTGAGACCACGCCACTGCACTCCAGCCTGGGTGACAGAGGGAGACTCCATCTTAAAAAAAAAAAAAAAAAAAAAGAGCATTTAATTTGTAATCAAAATCTGATACTTGACCGACAACAACAGTATACTAAGTGATACGGCTTTTTGTTTTTGTTTGAGAGAGGGTCTTCCTCTCTTGCCCAGGCTGCAGTGCAGTGGTGCAATTCTAACTTACTACAGCCTCAAATTATTGGGATCCGGTGATCAACCTCCCGAGTAGCTAGAACCACAGGTGTGCACCACCACGTCCAGCATTTTTTTTTTTTTTTGGTACAGTTGGAGATCTCGCTATGTTGCTTGTCTTAAACTCCTGACCTCAGTGGATCCTACTGCCTCAGCCTCCCTAAGTGCTGGGATTACAGGTGTGAGCCACCACAGCAGGCCCAAGTGGCGTATTCTAAAATTTTTTGGAATCCAACCACTTTGAAAATGTATGGAGAGCTATAAATCGTCTCCCCATAAACACATGGATGCATATACACAAAATTGTTGCACAGGATTTTGGGGACGTCATAAATTTCTGAGAGCTGGGTTAAGAACCTTAGGATTATGGATTCTGATTTCTTTATTTTTTCTTTTTTTTTTTTTTGAGACAGAGTCTCGCTTTGTCGTCCAGGCTGGAGTGCAGTGGTGTGATCTCGGCTCACTGCAAGCTCTGCCTCCCGGGTTCACGCCATTCTCCTGCCTCAGCCTCCGAGTAGCTGGGACTACAGGCGCCTGCCACCATGCCCAGCTGATTTTTGTATTTTTAGTAGAGGCAGGGTTTCACTATAGCCAGGTTGGTCTCAATATCCTGACCTCATGATCTGCCCTCCTCGGCCTCCCAAAGTCTGGGATTACAGGTGTGAGCGACCGCGCCTGGCCCTAGATTCTGGTTTATTAAAGGAAGTGTATTTCAAGTCAGAGCTTGTCATTTATTGCACAGGAAAATAGAAACTTCATTTACAAAATCAAAAACACCCACATGATAAAATGAGGTCCTGCTTGGTTTTAAACTACTTGGTGACCACCATCAGTTATTTTCTTGACCACAGGATGCACCTAATTCCTAACTATGGAAAAAGGTACAAACATTGTTTATTGGGCTTTTGGCTTCAGCCTTGAAACAATCGGATTCTCTCAAACTCAGGAATGTGAATCGCTGTTGGGTTGATGCAGCTGTTTCCATTCTAGGAATGGACCTGGAATCATGTCCTTTTCACCCATGGAGAGTCCTTTGTGTAAAACTTGAAAAGGCAAGGTCCCAACTTCCCCATATGGGTGTTTCTTCCAGTAGATGAATTACGCTAATGACTTCTTAGCAAAACTTACATAATCAGGGCAGGCCATCAAAATACTCCAAAACACAAAGGTTAGCTCCGTTTCTGACGGACCTGTCTCCACTGCTATCAGTCTCACCAACAGCCTCACATCAAGTCAGAGGAACGGTTTTTTCATTTAAGAAGGATCTTCATGGCTGGGTGCAGTGGCTCATGCCTGTAATCCTATCACTTTGGGAGGCCAAGGTGGGTGGATCACGAGGTCAGGAGTTTGTGACCAGTCTGGTCAACATACTGAAACCCCGTCTGTACTAAAAATCCAAAAATTAGCCGGGCTTGGTGGCACGTGCCTGTAGTCCCAGCTACTCAGGAGGCTAAGGCAGGAGAACTGCTTGAACCCGGGAGGTGGAAGTTGTGGTGAGCCAAGATCGCACCACTGCACTCCAGCCCGGGCAACAGAATGAGACTCCATCTCAAAAAAAAAAAAAAAAAAAAAAAAAGAAGGACATCCATGTTCCTGCCAATTTGAAAAAAAAAAAAAAGGTATCTGTTAACCAGGGGCAATGAAAAGCACCTCCCAGGCTGCTGTAGTAAGTGGATCAGCAACTGTGGTGGGAGATTCCAACCCCCGAGACCTGTGACTATGTCACGCAGCAAAAGGGCTTTGCCACAGGCCTTAGGAGAAGGATCCTGGCCTATCCAGGGAGGTCCAATCTAATCCCATGAGACTCTAAGAGCATAGAACTGTCCAGGCGAGGTGGCTCACGCCTGTAATCTCTGCACTTTGAGAGGCTAAGGCAGGTGGATCACGAGATCAAGAGATGGAGACCACCCTGGCTAAAATGGTGAAACCCCATCTCTACTAGAAATACAAAAACTAGTGGGGCATCGTGGCGGGCACCTGTAGTCTCAGCTACTCGGAGGCTGAAGCAGGAGAATCACTTGAACCTGGGAGGTAGAGGTTGCAGCGAGCTGAGATCACGCCACTGCACTCCAGCCTGGCCAACAGTGCGAGACTCCATCTCAAAAAAATATTTTAAAATAGGGCATAGAACTTTCTCCGAGTGGAAGAAGAGAACTGCACACAGAGGAACTGGAGAGCCTGACCAGGTCCCTGGCCCAGCTAGTCCTGAGCTGATGGGACCACGTGCAAAGACCAGATAGAGGCCTCAGGAGCTGAGGGCAGCCCCCAACAGATGGCCAGCAAGGGAACAGACACCTCAGTCCTGCAACCACAAGGAACTAGATTTGGCCAAAAGCGCTTGGAAACAATTCTCCAATGAGGAATGCAGCCCAGACCACATGGTGATTTTTGCCCAGTGACACCCACGTCAGACTTCTGCCCTACAGAACTGTGAGATGATACAATTTCAATTGTTTTAAGCCACGAAATATGTGGAAATGTGGTAAAGCAGCAACAGAAATGAATACAGTGATTCACGTGGAAACCCCTAGAAGAGTGTCTGGCACGGTGTTGTCACCTGACAAGTGTTTCCCGATTTCCTTACATCGCAAGGCAGGGCTGGCCACACTCCATCCAAAAGAGATGATAGACTTGCTCTGACAAAACAGATTCAGTGAATTACAAATGGCCCAGAACACCTACAAATTTCAGGTTTCAGGTAAGTGATTGCCTTTCCTTTCACTTAGAAACTTCCCAATGCTCATCTTACTGATAAACTCTAAGGACCAGGCAGGAGACTAAACACCAGACAAACCCAGCCCCAGATGCCCCGAGGGAGTCCATCCCAGCACTCACTCTGCTGCACTGAAATGATGTCCAGGTCAGTTTATCCCACTAGACCAAGAACTCCAGCTCTCCATGTGTGAGTCACCAGTGCTGCCTCTGCATCTCTGCTTCTACGACGGTGCTTCTGCACTTCACAGGAAATCTGTATCAATGTTTGTCAACACTATATATGACAGTATAACAATATCTGCACAGAAAATACAAATTCTCTGAGGACCAGGGCCGGGTTTATTAGCCTTTGTACTCCCACTGCCACTGTCTGGGACATCAGAGGCACTCGGTAGAAGTTGGTGAAGAGAAAGAAAAGGCAGAGGAGAGACAGGAAAGCAAGACCAACACTGCAGACACAGATTCTGAGGTGGCTGGAGGAGAGGCAGGGCAGAGAAACTTCCCGGATGCTGGAATGGGGTTCACTGTGATACCTGCTGCTGGATTTCAAATGTCAAGGGGGATGCTTTGCTGACCTTGACCTCTGACTGCCCTTTAACTGTCCTTTAGCTTTCCCAATCTCAAGACAGGGCACTTAGAAACTGCAATGTCAAGAAATTATGCTTCATTAAAGCATGGGAATGTTATTTACATGGACGCTCATTACTTCATTTTTTACATGGGAATGTAAATAATTGAAGAGATTGTTAAAGACTAAATCATGCACATTCAATAATTTTGTAAAATATTAATGATAACTGACACACAAATTTGATGGTCCCCAAAAATGCTAAAATATAAAACAATACTGGCCATTAAAGATAGAAAACAATCCTAATGAAGCTCCCCAACAGACACATTAAAACTTCTCTGTACATTAACATTTGGGATTTCAAAGGAAAACCCAGATTCATTCCATTCTTAATACGGCGTTTAAAAAAAAAATCTTAGGTAACACAATATTTCATTTAAAATTTACAAAATTCCATTACATTCATGATTTCATTTGATCCTCAAAACAATCTCCTGAGTTAGGCAGAACAGGTATCACTAACAACTAACTCCATTTTACAGGTAAGGAAGCTGAAGTTCACAAAGTACTTGGACTTAACAAAAGCTTTAATAGGGCCACATGTCGAAACCAAATCCTCTGCTCAAAAGAACTAGAATAAGTTATCTTTTACATATTATTCATACTTATATCCTGTCAATATCCAAAAATGTTTTGAGGTAGCCTGCAATAATAGACACCTATCCAATAAAAACATTAAAATGAAAAACAGGTGGGAAAAAAAAACAGCAGGTGACATGGGAGACAGACGAAGGTAGATAGCAAAGCCTGAGACTTATAATCTAAGAAAACTTCATCTCTGACCTTCCAGTTCCAGGGAGATAATACTAAAGGAAACAAGATGGTTTATAGACTCATAAACTAACAAAAGAGAGGTTGCATCAGTTCTTAACTATGAAACACTCCTGGCAGCCACAGCAAATCTCTAGGACAACATACCAATGGCATCAAAGCAAGAGTATACTTCAGTGATAGAGTGAATTAAGTTCCCTGTTTGGGACCCAGGCCAGGGCTAGAGAAAAGAACTCTGAAATGTAGAGCTCAAAAATATATCCTCTGTCAGCCAGGCGCACTGGCTCACACCTGTAATCCCAGCACTCTGGAAGGCTGAGGCGGGCAGATCACGAAGTCAGGAGATGGAGACCATCCTGGCTAGCACAGTGAAATCCTGTTTCTACTAAAAATACAAAAAATTAGCCGAGCGTGGTGGCAGGCGCCTATAGTTCCAGCTGGTTGGGAGGCTGAGGTAGGAGAATGGAGTGAACCCAGGAGGCGGAGCTTGCAGTGAGCAGAGATCCTGCCACTGCGCTCCAGCCTGGTCAACAGAGCAAAACTCCATCTCCAAAAAATATATATATATACACCCTCTGTCTTCTCCATACCCATGTGTCCCCTTCCGTGAGAGACTTCCTTTCATTTAATCCATATAAAAATCAAGCCTACTCTAAATGAAAAATACCTCAACACAGAAGCAGCATTAAGTAGTTAAGTTTTATTAAGACATTAATAAAATCTAGAAAACCATAAAGAAAATCTGGTCGCATTTTGAAGCCCTCTCCTAAGATCAGATTCCCCAAAAGAACAAAGTGCATGGGGCATATAACAAAGATCTTTTCCTAAATTAAGATAAGAATGCAAATCAAAATAAAGGCAAAATCCTACTGAGTGAAGCAAAATTGTAATTCAGTAGCTCAAGACTTGACCAAATGGCTATTTTTAATCCCTATAATCATCCAAATAACTAGGAATAGCAGAGAAAATTGTGTCTCCTTTCTTCAGAGACACATGGCTTTAAGAAACTCAAGCACCTCAAATTCCCACCTTACCAAACAGATAAATTGGAAAGGAGCTTAGTATTTTATTTTTAAATTATTTATTTACCTTTTTATTTTTTAAAGAAAGGGTTTCATTCCATCACACAGACTGGAGTGCAGTGGCATGATTATAGTTCACTGCAGCTTCTAATCTTGGGTTCAAGTGATCCTCACACCTCAGCCTCCCAAAGCACTGGCATTACAGGCGTAAACCACAGCACCCGGCCTCACTATTTTAAAGAATTAATTACCATATTCCTTAGAATTGTAGCTCCTTTATACGTCATTCAACATGTGATGCAATTTTTTACAAGTGGTATTTTTTTTTTTTTTTTTGAGATGGAGTCTCACTCTGTCACCCAGGCTGGAGTGCAGTGATGCAATCTCGGCTCACTGCAACCTCCACCTCCCGGGTTCAAGTGATTCTCCTGCCTCAGGCTCCCGAGTAGCTGGGACTACAGGCGTGTGCCACCACACTCAGCTAATTTTTTGTATTTTTAGTGGAGACATGGTCTCACCGTGTTATCCAGGACGGTCTCCATCTTCTAACCTCGTGATCTGCCTGTCTTGCCCTCCCAAAGTGTTGGGATTACAGGTGTGAGCCACCACACCCAGCCACAAGTGGTAATTTTAAACTATGCTTCAAACCATTACACAAAGCCAAGTACAGCTACTCAAGGCACTCTCAAATTTCCATTTACTCCCATTTTACTCAACAAAATAAAATGTTAAATTGGAACATATTTCACATGACACTTAAAAGATCAACAAAACGCTCCTGAAAAGTTCTGAGCTCAACAACTCCATTAATGAGAAAAAAACAAACCAACTGGATATAGGGAAGATGCTGCACATAAAACAATTGTGAAGAATATGCAAGATACTGCCAAAAAGCTGCTTAAGGTTTCATCATAGATACTTGTCCTTAACTCTGAGTTAAAGTATATACTCATGTAACTAAACTCATTTAAAAGGAAACAAAGGGGAAGAAGAAAAAGAACTTCCACTTTAGAATCCACATTTTCAAAGGCCTCCATTATTTACACCATTGTGGGTAAGAGAATTTTTCTCTGCCATATTTGCTTGAAAGAATTAAAGGTGTAGGGCAAAAATTCTTGGAAATTATGTAGTTTAGGATCCTCAAAAGTGAGAAAAATGAAGCCCAGAAGAGAAGGCCTTCCAGGAAAATTCCAGAGCCGGAGGCAGACCCAGTACATTGTTTTTGTTTTTGTTTTGAGACGAAGTCTCACTCTATGGCCCAGGCTGGAGTGCAGTGGAGCCATTTCACTCACTGCAACCTCCGCCTCCTGGGTTCAAGCTATTCTCCTGCCTCAGCCTCCTGAGTAGCTGCGATTACAGGAGCCCACCACCACGCCCAACTAATTTTTCTATTTTTAGTAGAGACAGGGTTTCACCATGTTGGCCAGGTTGGTCTCGAACTCCTGACCTCAAGTGATCCGCCTGCTTAGACCTCCCAAAGTCCTGGGATTACAGGTGTGAGCCACCGCGCCCGGCCGACCTGTTAAGTTTTAATCAAGTACTCTGAACTATGCAACAAACCCTAGGAAGTAATAGAAAAAAAATTCATCTAAAAACCCTCTGGAGAGTCAAAGAATTGCAGATTTTAAATAGCATGAATACTTGAATTCATGGTATTGAAAAAGAACCTCGCACTTACCCGCATGTACAAACTGCCTGCCCACCTCTATCAGAGCATTTTTCAAGCTGTGCTACAGTTAACTATGTACTGCCCAAAGCCAATCTGTCCCTGCAGATCATAAGCTCTTAAAGACCAGGACTTCAGGAGAACAAGCAAAACTTCAGAGAGAAGGGAGCCACCGAAACAGAGTTCATAGCAATGGATCGGCAGGAGCTGACGACTGGAGGTGGGCTGTAGCCTTGGGGTCTGGGACAGCGGAGGGCAGAGAAGGCAAAAGGGCCTGCATGACATGCTACAGGGCTAGGAGCCACAGCTGCGGTGATTAGTTCAGTTTTGTCTCGTATGCCTGTCACTTATACACCATCTCTTGTTCAGAAAGAACTTCAGGTTGAGTACTTGGACTCCTTGAGCCTTCTGCTGTTTGTCTCCGGACGTTTAACACTCTTAAAAGGGAAAAACTGTCCAGTTCGATTTTGCTTCCTGGGACATTACAGATTTTTCAAAAGTTTGATGAAAGCATTCACTAAGGACTGATTCCACTTTCTCTGGTGGCTGAGAAATAGGCGTCTGAGGGGCAGCATCAGGTCTTCCCATCAAGCTGAGGTCGGAGTCTCCCCACCCACAGACCTCACCCTCGTTCTCCCCTCATAAATCTGACCTCTAACTGTAATTGCCTTGGCCTCATCCGTGGGTGTGGATGCTCCTGCTTGAAACGCATTTTTCAGCCCGCCAAATTCTTGGGAGAGTTTCTTCCACTGGCCAAGCGCTGAGAGCTACAAAGTTCAATCTGGCTTTCCAGATTTTTTTTCTTCCCATTACTAACGGAAAAAATCAAGAAGCGCCGGGCAGAAGAGCCCTGCTCCCTCCAATCAGAGCCCAGCCCGGGGCCAGAGCAGGAAGCCAGGCGGTGGGACTCCCGGTGACAGCACCTCGCCCCACCCCGGGACCCGCCGGCCAGGGCAGAGGTCGGTGCTGCCGCTGCGCGACAGCTCCGGGCCCACGCCTCTCGCTTCCTTCCGCCGGGCAAGTGAGAGGATAAATCATGGGGCGGGGGCAGTGCGCCCCCCGCGCACAGACCCCCACTACACGCGCGTCCCAGGCGGGGTCGACCCAGACGAGCCACGGGGCGGCGCACAGCCCCACTAGCAGGGCGCAGGACCCACGCGCGCGGGTCCACGCAGCCCCTATATAGGTGACAAAACACTCAGGAAGCCGTCATGGGGGACCGGGAAAAAGCCCCCACCCAGAGTCAGGGATTCCCTCCTCCGAGGGTCCGCACAGTCCACTAGGTGGGTCTGGCGAAGCAGTCTCGCTGCGAGAGAGGGCGGGGAGGGCGGCGGAGCCTCCCACTGGAGGTGACCCGGACCCCGCCCCACGAGTGGGTCCTCGCAGGGCCCCCTCTGCCGCACGCGGGGACCAGCCACGCCGCGGGGGACCGGGCAGAAGCCAGGGCCCGGGTCCATGCAGTCCCCTCTGCGGCAGACGCGGGGAGCTGGGGAGCAGTGGGGACCGGCCCCCACCCGCAGGGCGACCGGGACCCCCGCGCGGGCCCACGCGGTATCGCAGCAGGCGCGAAGCCCCAGCTGCCACCCGAGGCCAAGACAAAGCCCAGGCACAAGGACCCCGGATCCCGACCTCGGACCCTGCGGAGCCCAGCTCAGAGACGTCACGCCCGGGACAGAGACCCCCCGCCCGGTCCGGAGACCCAGTCGCCAGTCGTGCCGTCTCACCTCAGCCCGCCGCCTCGCAGCGCTCGCTCCTAGCCGCGGCGCCTGGGCCAACTGGAGCGCAGCTGAGCAGCCAACAGAGCCGCAGCAGCCTCAACAATGGAGTCCCGGGCGGGGCCGCCGCCGCCACTTCAGCCCGTGTTCCCCGCTCAGGATCCGGCTCGGATCAAGTAGCTGCAGCTGGCGCGGGCCTGCGGCCGGGAAACACGCTGACCAGGTGCACACGGCGCCTTGGGCAGCCTGCCGCCCGCCGCCCGGCCCCCAGCGGAGCCGGACGCCCAGGGCCCGCCCTCCCCGCCCAATGGGGAGCGAGCCGCGCGGAGAGGGCGGGGCCTGGGGGAACAAAGGGAGGTTGGGCGGGGCGGTGCTGGGACTGGGCGCTGGGGTCCCGCGGGAGGACCGGACCCAAGAGCTGGCCGGATCCTGGCCTCCTAGAAGACCCAGCTCAACGTCCACCTGGAGTCTGCTCTACAGGACGCGCTCATCTCAAGCCCAGAACTCAGGCTTTTAGGGCAGAGAGCGAGAGACAGGCTTGCTTTACAAAAAGGGAAACTGAGGTCCAAGGAACAGGATTGCCTGCTGCCCAAAGTCACTTAGTCCCATTCACTCGTTCACCTTGTCATTCAGCAAACATTTGGAAGCACGTATGGTGGGCGTTAGGAGTGAAGTAGGGCCGGGCGCGGTGGCTCGCGCCTGTAATCCCAGCACTTTGTGGGGCCGAGGCAGGTGGATCACTTGAGGCCAGGAGTTCGAAACCAGCCTGGCCAACAAGATGAAATCCCATCTCTGCTAAAAATACAAAAACTTAGCCAATCGTGGTGGCGCGTACCTGTGGTCCCAGCTACTGGGAAGGCTGTGGCAGGAGAATCGTTTGAACCCGGGAGGTGGAGGTTGCAGTGAGCTGAGATGGTGCCACTGCATGCGCTCCAGCCTGGGCTACAGAGTGAGACTCTGTCTCCAAAAAAAAATTAATAGATGGGAAGTAGAAGCGAACTTAGGCCTTCCCTGAAGGAGCTCGGCCAAGGAGTACCTGAAATGTCTCTGCATCTCTTTAAGGTCTGATAAAGGAACCAGGAGCGAGCACTAATCACTTCCCTTTCCTGCCTCAGAGCTTTCATGTGTTTGCTGTTCCCCGCCTGAAATGCCAAGTACCAATGGTATTTATTTATTTACAGAAATGGGGTCTCCCTATGTTGCCCAGGCTGGTCTCAAACTCCTGGCCTCAAGCTATCCTCTCGTCTCAGCCTCCCAAAGTGTTGGGATTACAGGCATGAACCACTGTCCCCAGCCCTGATCGTCTTTAAAACGTCTTTCCTCTTCTCATTTGAGCTTCGGGCTTCATGTGCCCCCACACCCTTGGTTTCCCTGTACTTCCATAGCTGCTCCTCGGTGGGTCCCAGGAACCCACCCCCTTCTCTGCCCAACTTGTATATGTCTGGGCTCAGGCCAAATGCCCTTCCATTTGCAGTGGGCACTGCTACAGGAAATCTCATGCCCTTCCGGGCTTCACAAACCATCCACATGCTCTGCTGCCTGCCAGAGACATCCATCCCAGTCAGATGCCCAGCCCTCACCTTTCCCAAAGCCCCAGCTGGACACAGGGAAGCATCTCAAATTTTCCGCGGGCCAAAACAGTGCTGTATTAGTGCCCTAACCTGCTCATCCACATTCTTGTGATTCTCTGTAAACAGCCCCTTCATCCACCCAGCTGCTCAGATGAAAATCTCAAATCCTCCTCCAGTCCTTCCTCCCCGAATCTCTCATGCAGCCCTCTGCCTTCCTAGGACACTGAGCACCCCTCACTCCCAGCGCCAGATGGGGTGCTGTATGAGTGGCTGCCACCCACTTGGCATGAAGTGTGACCTCTTGCCCGGTGTGGTGGCTTACGCCTGTAGTCACAGCACTTTGGGAGGCTGAGGCGGGCAGATCGCTTGAGCCCAGGAGACTGGGACCAGCCTGGCCAATATGGTGAAATGAAAATACAACAATTAGCCAGGCATGGTAATGCGTGCCTATCATCCCAGCTACCCTACCCAGGAGGCTGAGGCAGGAAAATTGCTTGAACCTGGGAGGCAGAGGTTGCAGTGAGCCAAGGTCACACCACTGCACTCCAGCCTGGGCTATAGAGTGAGACTCTGTCGCAAATTAAAAAAAAAAAAAAAAGAAGAAGGAGAAGAAGGAGAAGAAATGTGACCTCTCTAAGGCAAGGCAGTGTCCCACTCTGATTCACTTCCATGTGTAAAACAGGACCTGCACCCTGAAGGCACTCTCTCAGGGAGGCTGCTGGGATGGGTGGATGCACAGTTAAGGTCTTCATGGTGGCTGGGGCTGACCCCATCCCCATCACTCTTCCCACACACACCTGCACACTCATCACTCCCACGCTCGCACCCACCACTGAAAGCCTGGCCCCTAATCTGATTTGCCTAACAAGGTCCCTGGATGAACAACACATGCTTCCCTACGTCTCCCCTGCTAGGGCCCCACCGTGTTCTGGGATGTACTCAGGGATCAGGAGAACAAAACCTCAGGGAATGAAAGGACATTCCAGGGTGCAGGCCTCTGCATCTCCCTCCATGCCCTCACCCCGGCCTGACACACCCTCACCCCTGTACCTGGCCAGCTCCTACCAACCCTTAAAGTCTCACCAAGTTCAGTGGTGGCAGCCACACCCTAAAGTGACTGACCCCCCAATGACCTATGCCCTTATATAGTCTTCCTGACCTTGGGTACGAGCAAAATAGGTGACTGGCTTCTAACCCATAGAGCCTGGCAAAAGCAATGGGATGTCACTGTCACAGTGCATCACCTTCGCACACTAGAGAGAAAGGTTCCGCCTGCAGGCGCTGCAGGAGGGAGATGCTGTGCTGAGAAAGGACCTTTGGAGGGACCCCGTAGGCAAGGAAGCAAAAAGCTTGGCCCTTGCCAAGCGGGTCCGAGGAAATGAATTCTGCCAATAACCTCAGTGGACCTGGAAATGGATTCTGTCCCAGTAGAACCTCAGATGAGGATGCAGCCCAGCTGCTTAGCGTGCGATCCCAAGCAGAGGACCTGCTAAAATGTGCTCAACTCCTAGCTTGCCAAAATTGGCTTAAAGGTGTGTGTTGTTTTAAGCTTCTAAGTTTTTAGTTATTGCCTATGGAAGTGTTAAAATATGAGACAATAACTTGGGTCCCCTCCCCATCACACACATTCTTCTTTCTGGCATTCATCACAATTATACTCATTGATTTAAAATCTCCCTCTTGACTGGGTGCAGTGGCTCAGGAGTTCCAGACCAGCCTGGCCAACATGGTGAAGCCCCATCTCTACTAAAATACAAAAACTAGCTAGACGTGGTGGTGCAATCCTGTAATCCCAGCTACTCGGAAGGTTGAGGCAGGAGAATTGCTTGAATCCAGGAGGCAGAGGTTGTAGTGAGCTGAGATTACACCATTGCACTCCAGCCTGAGTGACAAGAACAAAACTCTGTCTCAAAAAAAAAAAAAAATTGTCTCTTGTCACTAGCACGAAGGTTCCATGAGAAGAAAAATGGAAACTCTTGCTCATAACAGTGCCCCAAATGCCCAGCACGGTGTAGCTCTAGGGCAGTTGGTCGATGGTGGACGCTGCTGGTTGGAGGGCCCAGCTGGCCCTCCCAGCTGCCTTCTCCCTGGTCACGTTCCATTACAGAGAACAGAATAGTTTCTTGCCTTTCCAGAGTCCCTCTTAGTGGGGATTGGCCAAGTGACATTGTCCTGCCCCGGGAGACCTAAGTGGAAGTTAGCTTAAAGGTTTCTAGCCTTGGTGTGCTGCGACGATTTGAACCAGGACATGACAGCTGACCATCCATTGTTCGGGAATTCTGCAAGTTGGTTGTTCAACACATTCAGTACTTAAAAATATTAAATAATATAAGCTCGCAAATTTAAAAAATGCATTAGAACGGATGCAGTGGCCCACGTCTAACACATTGGAAGCCTGAGGCAGGAAGATCACTTGAGCCCAGGAGTTCAAGACCAGCTTAGGCAAAAAAGGAAGACCCTGTCTCTACAAAAAATTTTAAAATTAGCTACGCATGGTGGTGTGTGCATGCAATCCTAGCCACTCAGGAGGCTGAGATGGGAGGATCGCTTGAGCCATCTGTTTAAGGCTCCAATGAGCTATGATAGTGCCACTGCACTCTAGCCTGGGTGACAGAGCCAGACCCTGTCTCAGAAATAAATCTATTTCATATATTAATAAATTTATAATAAATGTATATATGCACATTTATGTATTATAATTATATATTTAGACATAAATATATATTTCTTGTTTTATTTATTTATTTATTTACTTATTTTGAGATGGAGTTTAACCCTTGTCGCCCAGGATGGAGTGCAATGACACAATCGGGGCTCACTGCAACCTCCACCTCCTGGGTTCAAGTGATTTTCCTGCCTCAGTCTCCTGAGTAGCTGTGATTACAGGTATGCACCACCATGCCTGGCTAATTTTTGTATCTTTAGTAGAGATGGGGTTTCTCTATGTTGGTCAGGCTAGTCTCGAACTCCTGAGCTCAGGTGATCTGCCCACCTCGGCCTCCCAAATTGCTGGGATTACAGGTGTAAGCCACTGTGCACAGCCTATATGATATATTTATACATTATAATTATGTATATTAATTTTATATAATTATATATGAATATAAATATAAAAAATTTCCTTGCCTTCTCTTGTTTCTACCTACAGTCAGTCCCAAGACTTCAAATACTATCTACATGTAATAATTTTAAATGTATATTGTATATATATATATTTTTTTTGAGACGTAGTCTCGCCCTGTCACCAGGCTGGAGTGCGATGGCGCAGTCTCAGCTCACTGCAACCTCTGACTCCTGGGTTCAAGCGATTCTCCTGCCTCAGCCTGCCAAGTAGCTGGGCTTATAGACGGCCACCACCACGTCCAGCTAATTTTTGTATTTTTAGTAGAGACAGGGTTTTGCTATGTCGGTTAGGTTGGTTTCGAACTCCTGACCTTAATTGATCGCCCACCTCAGCCTCCTAAAGCGCTGGAAATACAGGCGTGAGCCACCTTAGCCAAAATATTTTTCTGTTTCCAAACATTTTACTCTACTGTAAAAAAAATCTTTGTACCTCTCTTCTTTTCATCTTTCCTAAGTGTACATATTACTAAAATGTCTTTAGGTTCAGCTCCCCCTTTGAAAACTTTACAGGGTGTTGTGTCCTCAGCCATCCTCTTGTCTTTTCCTAGTCCTGGCATTTTAGAACTGTCTGGGGATGACCCAGAGTACGCACTGTGGCCATGTCTATTGGAGGGTCTAGTGAGTATCAGTCCCGGGGTCATCTCATTGCCAAGGACAGCCTGAGGTAGGGGGTAGAGTCTCTCAGGGGAGCAGCTGGATGCTCTTGGCCTTAGAGGAATCTCCTGGTATAGTTTCATCTAACATGGTGACCCCTTAGGGTTATTAAAATTTTAGGACATTAAAATGAATGGACAATACAACATAATGTCATTAAAGCCAGGTCATTAAAACTGTTCCTCCAGCCAGAGTTTTTATTCCTCGGAGACACATTGACGGTCTGCCAACGGGATGCTGATATTGAGAGGAAAAGGCAGAAATGATTTCTGCTCTCTAGATTGTCTCAGACTTGTGAAGAGAGAAAAACTGTCCCAAAGGACAAGGAAAACCCACACCAGAGAGGATGTGCAAGAACCTGAATATGAAAATGCACTTAAGGCCCACAGGAGGACAAAGAGCAATGCCAGTGCCTCCTAGGTGGTCACGGAGTACTTTACTGAACAGGATGGCTGTCCTGAGGGATGGAATGGCCTGCCGTGACACTTAGAAAGGTCTGTGTTGGAGTCAGCACTGCCCCTCCCTGAGTTTGTTACCTTGAAAAAGCTTGTCCGCTTATTTGAGTTTCAGTTTTTCATTGACTGTAAGATACATTTTGTCAGTACAGCTTGAAAGATAAAAATATTATTTCCAAAGAGGCAAGGTAAAATGATATATTTTATTTGCTAAAAATTCGTATTTATTTCTTCCCCAGAGTGAGTGTAGTAAGTTTTAAAGGTCTGTTCTGTTTATGGGTAATTTCAAATGGAATTGTATTACTTAGCTTTGTAAATGCTACTGGTGAAATAAAAGTGTGATAGATAAATTGATGATTTACAAAGATTCACCAAAATGTCAGTTCCCCTCTTGTCGCATGGTGAAGAATTTATGACAGTGGACACATTTGTATCCTCTTATCTGGATATCTGAGGGGTTTTTTGTTGTTGTTTTTTTGGAGACGCTGTCTTGCTCTGTAGCCCGGCTGGAGTGCAGTGGCGCCATCTCTGCTTACTGCAACCTCTGCCTCCCGGGTTCAAGTGATTCTCCTGTGTTAGTCACACCCAGCTAATTTTTGTATTTTTAGTAAGCACAGGGTTTTAGGCCTGGCACGATGGCTCATGCCTGTAATCCCAACACTTTGAGAGGCCAAGGTGGGCGGATCACGAGGTCAGGAGTTCCAGAGCAGCCTGGACAACATGGTGAAACCCTGTCTCTACTAAAAATACAAAAAAATTAGCTGAGCATGGTGGGAGGCACCTGTAATCCCAGCTACTCGGGAGGCTGAGGCAAGAGAATTGCTTGAACCCGGGAGGTGGAGGTTGCAGTGAGCCAAGATCTTGCCACGGCCCAAGCGACAATGCGAGACTCCGTCTCAAAAAACAAACAAACAAACAAACAACAAAAAATGGGGTTTTGCCATGTTGGCCAGGTTGGTCTCAACCTCCTGACCTCAGGTGATCGTCTGCCTCAGCCTCCCAAGGTGGTGGGATTACAGGCATGAGCCACCACACCCGGCCCACTCTATTTTCTTTTTATTCCCTAAATTTTAATATGTTTGAGTTTGTCTGTTCCTTTATCACTTTTTTCTTACATAAAAATTCTGCCTAATCCTTCATAAAAAAAAAAATCTTCCTGTGACTTCTGAAAATGTTCTGGTTTTATCTTTCATGGAATCCTCTCTCTAATAGTGTACTTGACATCTTCATTTGGGTGTCTGACAAGAACTTGAACTAACTTGTCTAAACCAAATTACTCATCTTTCCTTCCATCCCCAAATCTGTTTCTCCTACAGTCTTTCGTTTTGTTAATGAACACTTCAGACTTTCAGATGCTTAGACAAAAAACATAGAGTAAACATTTTCTCTCTTTCACATCTCATCTCAGCAAATTTTAGAGACTGTGTCTTCAAAAACATACATAATCTAATCCTTTGTCATCACTTCTGCCATATTCGTCTAAACTTCTCCACTTCTTGCCAGGATAATTGCCACCAACTCCTAATTATTTTTTTCTAGTTCTTCACGTTCCCCTGATGTATTCTCAAGGTAGCAGCCAGAGAGAGCCTGTTAAATGCAAATTTGATCATGCCATTCTTCTGCTCAAGATTTTTCAGTGGCTTCTCAACTCATTAAGAGTAAGCCAAAATCCTTATCAAGTCCTATAATCATTTGAGTGATCTGATTTTGTCTGCCTGTCTGCCCTAAAATGCCTGGCTCATCCCATGCGAGCAACATTGGCCTTTGTGTCACTTGTTGAGTATGCCAAGCATTACCTCAGGGATTTCATGCTTGTGTTCTTTCTTCTTGGAATGCTCTTTCTCAGATATCAACACTAATGTTACCACTCCTCAAACATCACTAAATCACGAAGTCATTGAGGTCTCCAACACTGCCTTGTTTAAAGGGAAATCTCATTTCCCTCTGCAGTTTTTAATTTTTTTAGATTTTATGTTAGGTTCAGAGGTGTATGTGCAGGTTTGCTATATAAATAAATTTCATGGCACGGGAACTTGGTGTATAGATTATTTCATCACTCAGGTGATAAGCAGAGTACCTGATAGATAACTTTTTGATCCTCACCCCCTCCTGCCCTCTGTCTTCATGGAGGCCCTGTTGTCTGTAGTCCCTTCTTTGTGTCCACATGTATTTAATGTTTAGCTCCCACTTACAAGGGAACATGTGGTACTTGGTTTTCTGTTTCTGTCTTACATTCCCACCAGCAGTATCAACGCACAACCTTGACAGAGTGTGTTTTTTTGTTGTGTTTGTTGTTTGTTTGTTTTGTTTTGTTTTGTTTTTAGTAATAGCCATTCTGAGGGGTGTGAGAGGATATCTATCTCATTGTGGTTTTGATTTGCATTTCTTTAATGATTAGTTCATATTGAGCATCTTTTCATATGCTTGTTGGCTGTGTGTATGTCTTCACGTGAAAATTGTCCATGTCCTTTATTCACTTTTAAATGGGGGTGTTTGTTTTTTGCTTGCAAAATCAAGTTCCTTATAGAGTCTGGATATTAGGACGTTGTCAGATGCATAGTTAGCAAAACATTTTTGCCCATTCTTCAGGTCGTCTGTTTACTCTGTTGATAATTTCTTTTCTTGTGCAGAAGCTCTTTAGTTTAATTAAGTATTCCATTTGTCATTTTCTGTTTTTGTTGCAACTGCTTTTGGCATCTATGTCATGAACTGTTTGCCAGGTCCTATGTCCAGAATGGTATTTCCTAGGTTATTTTTCAGGTGTTTTTTTTTTTTTTTTTTCTTTTTACAGTTTTAGGTTTTACACTTTAGTATTTAATCCAGCTTGCTTTGATTTTTGTATATGTATAATGAAGGTGTCCAGTTTCAGTCTTCTGCATGTGACTAGCCAGTTATCTCAGCATTATTTGTTGAATAGGGAGTCTCTCCCCATTGCTTGCTTTTCTTAACTTTGCTGAAGATCAGATGGCTGTAGGTGGGTGACACTGTTTTTGGCTCTCTATTTGGTTTCCTTGGTCTATGTGCCTGTTTTTGTAACAGTGCCATGCTGTTTTGGTTACTGTAGCCTTGTAGTATGGTTCAAAGTTAGGTAATGTGCCTCCAGCTTTGTTCTTTTTCCTTGGGATTGCCATGGCTATTTGTGCCCTTTTTAAAATTCCATATGAACTTTAAAATAGTTTTTTCTACTTTGGTGAAGAGTGTTGTTGGTAGTTTATCAGAAATAGCATTGAATCTATAAATTACTTTGGGCAGTATGGGCATTTTAGCAGTATTGATTCTTTCTATCCATGAGCTCGGAATGTTTTTCCATTTATTTGTGTCATATTTTATTTCTGTGAACAATGTTTTGTAATACTGTTTGTAGAGATATTTCACCTCCCTAGTCAGCTGTATTCCTAGATATTGTTTTCCTTTGCAGTTATTATGAAAGGGATTGCTTTCTTTATTTGTCTCTGCCTGGATGTTGTTGATATGTAGGAATGCTACTAATTTTTGTACATTGACTTTGTTTCCTGAGAATTTGCTGAGTTTGTTTATAAGATCAAGGAGATTTTGGGCAGAGACTGTTGGATTTCTAGGTATTGAATTATATTGTCTGCAAACAGGGATAGTTTGACTTCTTCTCTTCCTATTTAGATGACTTTTATGTCTTTCTCTTGCCTGATTGCTTTGGCCAGGACTTCCAGTACTATTGATTAAGAGTGGTGAGAGAAGATATCCCTGTCTTATTCCTATCTTCCAGGGGAATACTTCCAGTTTTGCTTATTCGATATGATGTGGCCATGTTTGTCATAGGTGGCTCTTATTATTATGAAGTATATACTTTCCATTCCTAGTTTGTTGAGAGTTTTTAATATGAAGAGATGTTGAATTTATTGAAAACCTTTTCTGTGTCTATCAAGATGATAATGTGGTTTTTGTTAATTAGTTCTGCTTATGTGATGAATCACACTTATTGATCTGCATATGCTGAAACAACCTTGTATCTTAGTGATAAAGCCTAGTTGATTATGGTGGATTAGCTTTTTGATGTGCTTCTGGATTCAGTTTGCTAGTATTTTGTTGAGTATTTTTTCATCTATGTCTGTTAAGGATATTGGTCTGAGGTTTTCTTTTTCTTGTTGTGTCTCTGCAAAGTTTTGGTATTAGGGTGCTGCTGGCTTTATAGAATGAGTTAGGGAGGAGTCTCTTTTCCTCAATTTCTTAGAATAGGTTCTGTATAAATCGTACAGTGCTTTGTTATATATTTGGTAGAATTCAGCTGTGAATCTGTCTGGTCCTGGGCTTCGTTTGGTTGGCAGGCTTCACTTGGGTAATGAGGCAGTTTGAAGGCTCAGAGCGCCATTTCTACATTATAAGCAAAATAAAAATTCATGGAATACAATGGTGTACCTGTTGTTGAGATACTGTATTTTGTTTATTGGAATGGCATTTTGAGATCCAGTGCTGTTCATTGAATTTCCCTGTAAGGAGAGCTTGTGATTCTCAGGAATATTTACAAAAATGTTGGCTATTTTAATGAAATGTCAAATATTTAGACATTAAATAGACTTGAGGGTAACTTTAACAAAGGTCTAAGCATGAGAGATATGTTCGATATATTTTTATGGACTAAAAACCCTGAGAGAGAAAATAGGACTAATTTCACCAGGATGACCTCCTGGAAATTCATTTTCCATTTTGGAAATTATTTTTAAAATTCATTTTTTCTGGATAGGTGTATGTATGTGTGTGTGCCTGTCTATATGTATATGTTTTATGAACTTGTTAGCAATAATGTCATACAAAAGAACTGGTTAGCAGGAGTAAGATTTTAAAGTGTATTGGCCTTCCCATGGTTCCCAAGAAAACTATCGATGATTTTGATTAAAGAGTTTGGATTCTGTCTATTTGAATCTAGCATAAAAATTGGTCATAATGATGATCCTAGTAATGACTAATTTCCCTTTAAGATTTAGATGTTTACTGTATGAACTATGTGGTACATTTTCCATAACTAACAGGTAAAGTTGCTGAACACAAATTATGGAGATGTGAAATGAGGAAAACATTGCAAAACACTGGAAGAGAATATGTCTTATTTGCATGCTGGCAAATGAAAATTCAAGTTTCACTTCAACTTCAGTATGAATATTTCCAGTCTCTAACAAGAACAGACATTGAATAAATGAGTTAAGTTGAGCTGTTTGAAAATTAGAATGGTTTCCATAAATACATTATCGAACTCATCAATTAGCATAAACTTGTACTTTCTTATTTGACACTGGTCACAATATTTAAAAGCAAAAAGAATGTTACTGCAGATTCAGAAATCAGGTGCACATAAAATTTAAGGTCAGGATATTAAAGGAATCACAGCCAGTGTTGTTAAGCCTTCATTTTTTCTATCTTTTTGTCTGTTCAGACAAGATAACTTTTCTACCCATATTTTCCATTCTAGTGGTGGTTACATTTGTTCTTGGAAATTTTGCTAATGGCTTCATAGCATTGGTAAATTCCATTGAATGGGTCAACAGACAAAAGATCTCCTCTGCTGACCAATTTCTCACTGCTCTGGCAGTCTCCTGAGTTGGTTTGCACTGGGTAATATTATTACTTTGGTATGCAACTGTTCTGAAACCAGATTCATACAGTTTAGCAGTAAGAATTACTACTACTAATGCCTGGGCAGTAACCAACCATTTCAGCATCTGGGTTGCCACTAGCCTCAGCATATTTTATTTGTTCAAGATTGCCAATTTCTCTCACTTTATTTTTCTTCACCTAAAAAGGAGAATTAAGAGTGTCATTCCAGTGATACTACTCGGGTCTTTGTTATTTTTGGTTTGTCATCTTGTTGTGGTAAACATGGATGGGAGTATGTGGACAAAAGAATATCATGGCAACGTGAGTTGGGAGATCAAATTGAGTGATTCAACGCACCTTTCAGATATGACTGTAACCACGCTTGCAAACTTAATACCCTTTATTCTGTCCCTGATATCTTTTCTGCTGTTATTTGTTCTTTGAATAAACATCTCAAGAAGATGCAGCTGCATGGCAAAGGATCTCCAGATACCAACACCAAGGTCCACACAAAAGCTTGGCAAACTGTGATCCCCTTCCTCTTGTTACTTGCTGTTTACTTTCTGTCCCGAATCACATCAATTTGGAATCTTAGGAGGAGGCTGCAGAAAGAACCTGTCCTCCTGCTCTGCCAAACTACTGCAATTATATATCCTTCATTTCATTCATTCATCCTAATTCAGGGAAGCAAGAAGCTAAAACAGACCTTTCTTTTGATTTTGTGTCAGAATAGGTGCTGAGTAAAAGACCTGAAACTCTCAAATTTCTAGATTCACAAGTGGGACATCGTGTGTCTCCAAGAGAAACAAACTGATGCTGTCTGGAACATTTTATACTTTCTACTGGTTTTTCTGTATTGTATGTTTTTGAGTAATTTCCAAAAGTGTGTCTAGAAAAGTCTTTTACCTAAAGTTAGTCTAAAAAGTATCTATATATGCATGTGTATGTGTATATGAAACACTGAAGAGAGAGTGACAATAACATAATCTTTTTTTTTTTTTTTTACCCATCAATTCGTCATTTATATCAGGTATAACTCCCAATGCAATCCCTCCCCTCTCCCCACCCCGCATGATAGGCCCCGATGTGTGATTTTCCCCTTCCCGAGTCCAAGTGATCTCATTGTTCAGTTCCCACCTATGAGTGAGAACATGCGGTGTTTGGTTTTCTGTTCTTGTGATAGTTTGCTAAGAATGATGGTTTCCAGCTGCATCCATGTCCCTACAAAGGACGCAAACTCATCCTTTTTTATGGCTGCATAATATTCCATGGTGTATATGTGCCACATTTTCTTAATCCAGTCTGTCACAGATGGACATTTGGGTTGATTCCAAGTCTTTGCTATTGTGAATAGTGCCGCAATAAACACGTGTGCATGTGTCTTTATAGCAGCATGATTTATAATCCTTTGGGTATATACTCAGTAGTGCGATGGCTGGGTCGTATGGTACCAAAAGCAATGGCAGCAAAAGCCAAAATTGACAAATGAGATCTAATTAAACTAAAGAGCTTCTGCACAGCAAAAGAAACTACCATCAGAGTGAACAGGCAGCCTACAGAATGGGAGAAAATTTTTGCAATCTACTCATCTGACAAAGGGCTAATATCCAGAATCTACAAAGAACTCAAACAAATTTACAAGAAAAAAACAAACAACCCCAGCAAAAAGTGGGCAAAGGATATGAACAGACATTTCTCAAAAGAAGACATTCATACATCCAACAGACACATGAAAAAATGCTCATCATCACTGGCCATCAGAGAAATGCAAATCAAAACCACAATGGGATACCATCTCACACCAGTTAGAATGGCAATCATGAAAAAGTCAGGAAACAACAGGTGCTGGAGAGGATGTGGAGAAATAGGAATACTTTTACACTGTTGGTGGGATTGTAAACTAGTTCAACCATTATGGAAAACAGTATGGCAATTCCTCAAGGATCTAGAACTAGACAATAACATAATCTTAATCATTTTTTACAAACTGCCAAATTATAGAAAATATAAGAAATTTTTCAAAATCATGAAGCCATGTGTATTTCACATATACATTTCATATTTTATTTCATTTGAAAAATTTATAATCTCTATTTTTAATTGTTAAGAACTTGCAGCTTATTTCACAAAATCATTTCTCTTTTCCACTGTTATTTGTACCATACACAGGTACCATAGTGTGCTTAAACACGATTATTTTAACTTCTAGTTTTTTGGATGGTATGAGCATTCTATTGTAAATCAATAATGAGGTTTTATCTTTGGGGTAGTTTTTATTTCATAATGAATTCTAATTTTATGTTCAGTTTAAAGCAAACAATTATTGTTAGAAAACTGTGCACAAAATAAAATTCAAGGATGACAAATATATTTGAAATACATTTTGTATATGTCTACCATAATCAGTACTGAGGAATATTAGATTTTATACAAGTATGTGAACAACTGAGAAAAAAGTCATATCTGTAATAGGGATGAAGAAAGAGACACAATGCTGACCTCTTAAGTGCTGTCATAAGTCTCCATATACAGTCAGAAAAGTCATTTCTTTCAGTTCTTGAGGTAAAGAAAGCCTTTTTGGAAATTGAGATCTGATACCAAATATTTCAGTTTTTTTTCCTAAACCACTTCAGAGTTCCTGAATTGCCAATTATCTCCACTATCTTCCACATTTAACATTCTTTTTAAACATCACATAAATGAACTCAAATCTTTATTACTTGAAAAAATACTTAATGTAAAAATAGTATAGAAATTAGGAAAATCATTTGAATTATACATTCTGCAAATGTTAAAATGACATCTATGAAATCTATGTATTGATGATAGGAAATGACTTAAATATATGTTTTATTATAATGTAGTTGCAAATAATGCAACTATCCTTCATTTCATTCATTCATCCTAATTCAGGGAAGCAAGAAGCTAAAACAGACCTTTCTTTTGATTTTGTGTCAGAGTAGGTGCTGAGTAAAAGACCTGAAACTCTCTCAAATTTCTAGATTCACAAGTGGGACATCGTGTGTCTCCAAGAGAACACAAAGTAAGAGAAAGTGTGTTGACATATTCAGTGATAACTTCTATTATAGGAAAAAATGTATAACATCATTAAACAAGTTAATTCTATAGACTGTGTCAATTCTTGGAGTTACGAAATTTTAACACTGTTATCTAAACCTTGAGATAAATCATCTTATTTAGTTGTTTATTTGTTTATCATATATCTTTCTTGGTACAATATAAGCACCATAAAAGCAGAGATCATGTAGATCTTGCTTACTGTTGACTCCCAGGACCTAAAAGATCGCATAAAAAATAGGTAGCCAAAAATATTTTGATGAACAAATAAATTAGTGAATACATGAATAAATTGTATATATTGGGGTGGTGAACCAATGAAAATGAAACTCATCACAAAATCTACAGTTGCTTGAATTTTCCTATTCTGGTTTCTGGTTGAGATTACAGGATTATCTAAGAAGAAGCATTTATCAGAGTAAAAGTGTGGCTATTCCATAATTGTAGGGGAAGTATCACTATAATATACCCTTGATGCAGTTATATCAGATGAAAAACATGGAGACAAGGTGGAACATCAAAATCAGATGGCACCTACTACAATACCTACAAAAAAGCATATAATATATTTGTGGATATTTTTATATATTTTCTCAATTGTGAATGATATATCTGTATTGTGATATTTCTAGCTAGTAATTATGTAAAGAAATGGCATTGAAATTTTAAAAATTGAGTTAGTTATGAATTACCTTACTAAAATGTGATTTTTATATAATATTTTAAATATCCTTTCTAAATGAACATTTTAATTGCTATATTATAAAAGTTACAGAAAAGTGAATGAATAATAAATTATACCACTAAAGGAATATCTTAGCTTTAGGGGTCTAGAACTAGAGCCAATGTCTGACATTAATGTGATAACATTTCTTTGGAAAGTAAGTCCAGGGCAGCAAGGACAGGGACACATGGAAATTCAGACAAGAGCACGTGGACATGGAGGCAAGAGCAGATGTGAAACAACGTGTTGGGATGCGTTATAACAATGTGTTGTGTGTATGTGACTATGTTGTGTCCATTTCACTACAAGGTGAGAGAGACAGCATGGCGGTCATCAGATGCATGCACTTGGATCCCAGTACTTTTCCAGAAAGCTGCAAGAGGAAACCACAGCCGGCATTAGTCCATGGAAGTGAGAGAGGAGGGAGAATGTATCTGTTCAGCTGTCTTCTGTCTTCTATTTCCCATTGGCAAGGGTTTCCCTGAGGCAGAACTACCATCTCTGCTGTTCTGTTTTCCATCATCTGGTCCCTTGGTGGCTGTTGTGAAAGACAGACCTCATGCCCACAGTGTGGTGTTCCATTCACGCCCCAATAGGAGGGATGGTAGGATGATCTAGATCAGACGAGGTGGTGGCCTAGGGAATAAGAGACAGTTAAGGGAATCTGAGGAAACACATGTTTGCGTCCAATACTGTCTACTCCTTGTACCACTCAGATTTGCTTATGTCTTCCAATCATGGCTGGCTTTATGGGCATATGATTTCCACAGTTGCACAGAGTCTTGTGCTTAGAGGCGCTCATGCTTAGAGGGGCAATGGTTAGTCTTCATATTGCCTGCTCTATTAGCAGCATTGAACCTGGTTCATTTGGGGGATGCTGCCCTCTTCTGATTTTATCGTTGTTCACTGGGCACCTCTTCTCAATCTCCTTTGCTGGTTCTTTCTCTTGTCTCTAATCTTCTGCACCTGCTGTTTTGTTTTGGAGACAGAGGGCACTCCTCTGCTGAAGAGGGAATGGTCTTGCACTAATTCCCTCGGGGTTTTCTCTCCCCACTCCTATGGATTTTTCAGAGACTTGGACAGAGTCCTATAACGCCCACTATGCATGCCTCTAGCATGTTTGAATTCTGCTGGATCATCTGGCACAATGGGCAGAGCAGCTTGGGCCAGATCCTATATCTGCTATGGAACCCTTTTTTGTTCTGGGTTCCACTTGAGATGAGTAGCCTTTGGAAGCTCCATTAGTGAGTCACAGCAATATCCTCAAATGAGGAATATGTTGACTCCAAAATCCCAATAGGTCCAAAAAACACTGTGCCTTTTTTTTTTAGTGAGAAGAATTATGTATCAGGAAACGAGCCATTTACTTTAAAAAGGATGTTTTGACACAAGGACCAGGAACATTGGACCCCTAAAAACACCATCTATGTTATAAGTCCCTGAATCTTCTGAGGTTTATGTCTCTCTTCTTCTGGTATTTTACTTCTGTTCAAAGTAATACTATTTTACTATATTTAAGGAACTTGCTACTTCTTCCTCATGAATACCAATTGAAGTAATATTATTAATGTATTGAGTTAACGTGATGTTTTGCAAAATGCCAATTAATCTGAAAACAGAAGTGACATAGCCCTGACATAAAACAGTGAAGCAGTGCTTTTCTTCTTACCACACCAAACAAATTGTTTTGATTTTCTCTCATAATGCGTTTAGATTAAAAAGCATTCACCAAATCAAAAACCACATACAAAGTGCCAGAAACCACGTTCTGCTCAGTGAAGGTACCACATCCTAGAGAGCGTCTGCAAGTGCGATTTAAGTTTATGCTAATGTGCATTCATCCTGTAATCCATCTGATTTCAGCAGAGGCCAGATAGGCTAACTGAATAGGGATACAAAATGTACCAACCCCCTCAGTGTTCATTATCAAGAGGACTTAGGCTTCCTTTCAGTCGTTTATCTCTGCTTCTGTGAATTGGCTCAGTCCTGAGAACTGGCTGAGGGTCTTTGATTTGTCACATCAGAGGCTGATCTCAGGACTCAGCTTTTTCAACTCTGCTTTCCTCTTGGTTTATAGTTATTTAGCAAAGTATGAAGCCTCTTCAACTATTGGCCTATCAGCCTATTCCAATGAGTCTGTTGCTGTCACCACTCCATTAAATCTGACATTTGTTAAGATCACCAGTGAGTGAGTGTTGCCAATGGTTAGTCTTCATGTTGCATGCTCTATTAGCAGCATTGAACATGATTTATTGGGGGGATGCTGCCATCTTCTGATTTTGTCGTTGTTCACTGGGCACCTCTTCTCAGTCTCCTTTGCTGGTTCTTTCTCTTGTCTCTAAACTGGAAATGTCACACCGCCCAAGCTCTCAATTCTTCAGGCTTTAATCAATCAGGCTTGTTTTGTTGGTGATCTCATGCCATCTCCTTACTGATAATGTAGTCAAATGGTTCAATAGAGAGGAATAAGGCTGATTATTCATTTATATATTCATATGTATTATTTATATATAGCAATGCAGATATTGGCAGATTGATACATGGGAGATCTATATATAATTACATAATGATATCAGTGATTTTGGTTATTTATTGTCTTTTGCTAGCTTTGGCATTGGTTTGCTCTTGTTTGTTTAGTTTCTCTTGTGAAGTTAGGTTATTAATTTGAGATCATTCTAACTTTTTTATGTGGGTGTTTAGTGCTACAAACTTTCCTCTTAACACTGCCTTATCCATATCCCAGAGATTCTGGTATGTTGTATCTTTGTTCTCATTATGTTCAAAGACTTTATTGATTTCTGCCTTAATTTCAATATGTACCCAAAAGTCATTCAGGGAAGGTTGTTTAATTTCTATGTAATTATATGGTTTTAAGGTATTTTATTAGTATTTATTTACATTTTTATTGTGCTGTGGTCCAAGAATGTGGTTGGTATGATTTTCTCTGTTTCATATTTGCTAGGAATTGTTTTATGTTAGATCGTGTGGTTGATTTTAGATTATATGTCATGTGCAGATGAGAAGAATGTGTATTCTGTTGTTTTGGGGTGAACTGTTTTGTGGATGTCTATTAGGTTCATTTGGTTAAATGTCTATTTCAGGTCCTGAGTACCTTTGTTAGTTTTCTGCATTGATATTCTGTCTAATGCTGTTGGTGGGGTGTTGAAATCTCTTACTATTATTGTGTGGTTTTCTTAATTTTTTAATAGGTCTGTGAGAATTTGCTTTATGAATCTGGGTTGGGTGCATATACATTTAGAATAGTCATGTCTTCCTGCTGAATTGAGCCTTTTTCAATTATGTAATGCCCTTCTGTTTCTTTCTTGATCTTTGCTGGTTAAAGACAGTTTTGTATGAAATTAGATGATCAAGGTCAGGTGCCATGGCTCAGACTTGTAATACCAGTACTTTAGGAGCTGAGGTGGATGGATCACTTGACCCCAGGAGTTTGAGACCAGCCTGAGCAGGATGGCCAAATCCTGTCTCTATCAAGAAAAAAAATACAAAAATTAGCCAGTCATGGTGGTGCACACCTGTGGTCTCAGGTACTTGCAAGACTGAGTTGGGAGGATTTCTTGAGACCAGGAGGTAGAGGTGGCAGTAGGCTGAGATTGTACCACTGCACTACGGCCTGGGCAACAGAATGAGACCCTGACACAAAACAAACAAACAATCAAACAAACAAAAAACAAGAAAAAAGAAGAAAAGTTAGAATAGCAACCCTGCTTCTATTTTCCATTTGCTTGGTAGATTTCTCTCAGTCTTTTAAATTTGAGCTTATGGGTATCATTGCATGTAAGTGAGTCTCTTGAAGACACCATACCATTGCATCTTGCCTCTTTATCCAACTTGCCACTCTGTGCCTTTTAATTCAGGGGTTTAACCTGTTTACATTCAAGGTTAGTATTCATATGTGGGAATTTGATCCTTTCATCATGTTGTTAGCTGCTTATCATGCCGACTGGTTTCTGTGCTTACTTTATAGGATACTGGTCTATGTCCTTAAGTGTGATTTTGTTGTGGCCGATAATGGTCTTTCCTTTCTATGATTAGCAATCCATTCAGGACCTCTTGTGAGACAGATCTGGTGGTAATGAAATTCCTTAGCATTTGTTTGTCTGAAAAAGATCCTATTTCTACTTCGCTTATGATGTTTAGATTGGCTGGACATGAAATTCTTGATTGGACATTCTTTTTCAAAAAATTTCTGAATATGAGCCCCCATCTCTTCCTGATTATAGAGTTTCTGCTAACAGGTCCCCTGTTAGCTCAATGCTGTCCCCTTTGTAGGTGACCTGCCCTTTCTCTCTAGCTGCCTATGGCATTTTTTCTTCCATTTTCACCTTGGAGAATCTGATGACTATGTGTCTTGGGTATAGTCTTCTTGTGTAGTATTTCGTAGGGGTTCTTAGCATTTCCTGAATTTGAATGCTGGCCTTTGTAGCAAGGTTGAGGAAAATTTTGTGGAAATAGGTTTTCCAAGTTGTTTGCCTTCTATTATTCCTGTATTTCATGGATGCCAGTGAGTCATGTATTTAGTCTCTTAACAAAATCTTATATTTCTTGGAGATTTTGTGTGTTCTTCTTTACTTTTTTTTATTTTTCCCTGACTAATTTCAGAGAGCTGGCCTTGAGCTCTGAGATTCTTTCCCCAGCTGTGTTGATTCTGTTAACACTTGCATTTGTATTCTGAAATTCTTGAAGTGATGTTTTCAGCTCTGTCAGATCAGTTGGATTTTTTTCCTGAAATGACCATTTTGTCTCGTGTCTTCTGTATCATTTTATGGCATTCCTCAGAATCTTTGGATTGTGATTTGACTTTCCCCTGAATCTCATTATCTTTGTTCCTGTCCATGTTCTGAATAATATTTCTGCCTTTTCAGCCTGGGAGGGAACTAGTGTGGTCATTTGGAGGCTTTTTGAATTGCCACAGTTATTGTGCTGGTTCTTTCTCATCTCTGTGGGCTGATATTCTTCAGTCTTTGAAGTTGCCATTCTTTGGAATTTTTTTTTCTTTCTGTTTTTATCTTATTTGATGTACTTTGGGCTTTCACTGTGGATTCCATCAAATGAGTTTGCTTCTGGTAGATTTTAGGAGGGCCAAAGTTTCTAATTCTAACTCTGGGGTCTAGTTTTGGACCCCGGACTTTGTTCTCTAGCCCCTCAACATTGGGAATCTGCTGTGCTGGAAGGGCCATTGTGCTCCTGAATTGCTGGCCACAACACTCTGAAGGGTGGTACCAGCCAAAGCTCTTCATTGAATAGTGACAGTGTAACGCACGTTTGTTAACACACGCCAGCACCAGCAGTGTAGCAAGGTATAGGCTCTTGGACTGGGATGGGGTGCAGGCTGGCCCAAGGCTGCCAGCTTCCATGTGGGCATTGGCAGTAGCCTAAATTCATCTTTATACATGTGGGTATTTAATTTTTCTCAACTAATTAGTTGAGAAAAATGATTAATTCCTGTTGAATTGCAATGGTGTGATTTTAAAAATCAGCTGACCATGAATGTCATTACTAATTTCTGGACTCTCAATTGTGTTTCATTGTTCTTTTGTCTCTCATGACGCAATTACCACAGTGTCTTGATTTAGTCCAGTAAACTTGTAGTAAACTTTGAAATTAGAAACTAATCCTCCAAATTTGTATTTTAAAAAATTATTTTATTGGCCTAGTCACTTGGCATTTCCAGGCGTATTTTTGGAGTAGTTTTACATTTTCTGCAGAAAAAGTTTTCTGTGATGTAGGGATTGCTTTATAAATTGCTCTTCACACATAAAGATTCTCCTTGTGCTGGATTTCAGTTCAGGTGGTCCTTATTGCTTGCAAGCTCTTTGATGAATACACACATAATTTTGGCCTTTTATTTATCTTATCCGAGTTGTTGCAGAAGGACATCTTGCTTTCTTGAACCTACTATATCTATTCAAAAGTGGAAGTTTTCACAGGTAACTTCAACATATCAAGTAACATAGAATCAAATAAAAAACTAGCAATCCTTGTTTCCTGCCTGAACCAGACAGGTGAAATTGAAATTAGTTACACAAATGTGTACTAAGTCTTCATAAAGACTATCCAAAGAGGGTATTATTATCATCTGCATTTAACAGATGGCTATCCTAAGGCTGATAGTTGTTGTAAAATAGATTCTCAGATCATACCTATATGAAGCAGAGAACCTGACTTCCTGTCCTGGCAGTTTGACTCCAAGATCTTTTCTTAGAAACAATTATACTGTAAAAACTGAAAATGAATAGAACCCAACATGGGAGACTGATTTTAACATCTGTTAGTCTTAAACCATTAAATAATAAAAAATAAGTTAAAATGAAAGAAAAATATCCAAATAATCATATACAGAGAAGTCAATATTCTTCAATCGAAAACACTTTTTTTAAGTGCTCAAAGAATATTTGCAGAAGTGCTGAATATTTAATTAATTAATATTTGAATATCAAATTGACTTAAGAGAATGAATTCCTTAAAGGCCTAAGGATGAGAGATCAGTTCGATGAATATTGAAAACGGGCTGAAAATTCTGAGTGGGAAAATAGGGCCATTTCAACCTGCATGACATCCCTAAAGTTTATTTTTCATTTTGGAAACTGTAGGACAAAAACTATTCCCATTCATGTGGGGTGTGTATATATGTGTATGGGTGTATATGTCTTCCCAAGAAAATCTTGAATGCTTTTGATAGGAAAAATTTAGATTCTGTTTACATGTATCTGGTACTGAGAAAAATAAATTAACAGCAGTCATGATACAAGTTATGATCAAGCTGCCTTCAGAAATTTAGACATCCAGTATATGATCTATGTATTGGGTTTAAAAATTTCCATAGCAAGTTATGTTGCTGAACACAAATTATGGCTACACAAAGAAAATATTGCAAAACAATGAAAGAGAATATGTCTTCATTTGCATGCTGGCAAATGAAAAATCAGCTTTTACTTCAAAATTATTATGAAAAAATGTCAGCCTATTGCAAGACGAGACATTGTTTAAATAGTAGTTAATTTGAGCTGTTTTGAAAATTACATGTTTTCCATAAAGACAGCATTGAACTCATCCATTAGTATGCCCCAGTGCTTTCTTGTTTGGCACTGGTCCCAGAATTTAATTTAGAAGAACCAAGAATTTTACTGCACATTCGGAAATCAGGATTGCATAGAGTTTAAGATCAAGACCTTAAAAGGAATCATCACCATTGATATTAGGCCCCCCCCTTTTTTTTTTTTTGAGGCGGAGTCTCGCTCTGTCGCCCAGGCTGGAGTGCAGTGGCCGGATCTCGGCTCACTGCAAGCTCCGCCTCCCAGGTTTACGCCATTCTCCTGCCTCAGCCTCCCGAGTAGCTGGGACTACAGGCGCCCTCCTGTAGTCCTAACTACAGGCGGCTAGCCTAACCTCGGCCGGCTAGTTTTTTTGTTTTTTGTTTTTTTTTTTAGTAGAGACGGGGTTTCAACCTGTTAAGCAGGATGGTCTTGATCTCCTGACCTCGTGATCCACCCGTCTCGGCCTCCCAAAGTGCTGGGATTACAGGCTTGAGCCACCGCGCCCGGCCTAGGCTTGCCCTTTTTTAATGTGTGTTTGCCCAGACATGGGAAGTTAACTACCAATCATTTTTTTCCATACTAGTAATGATAGAATTTGTATTTTCCTATGATGCCCATATTAAATGTACAATCATTTTAATATTTCAACACTTTTTTCATGAGTTCTTTCAACGGTTGTTAAACAATCTAAACAATCTAATTTTCCCTTATGATATGCTGATAACTAATCATATTTTCACAAAGTCATTTGACACAATGTTTGATTGAAGAAAATATCTCTGGTATAACTCTACTTGCTGATAACAAAAGAGAATTTGAAACTTCAAGAAAAAAGATTAGAAAAGTTAATAATGTAATAGGAATAAGTATATATAATTTATTCTTAAGAAATGTATGTGGGTCGGGCGTGGTGGCTCAAGCCTGTAATCCCAGCACTTTGGGAGGCCAAGGCGGGTGGATCACGAGGTCAGGAGATCAAGACCATCCTGGCTAACATGGTGAAATCCCGTCTCTATTAAAAATACAAAAAACTAGCCGGGCGTGGTGGCGGGCGCCTGTAGTCCCAGCTACTCGGAGGCTGAGGCGGGAGAATGGCGTGAACCCGGGAGGTGGAGCTTGCAGTGAGCCGAGATCGCGCCACTGCACTCCAGCCTGGGCGACACAGCAAGACTCCGTCTCAAAAAAAAAAAAAAAAAAAAGTATGTGAAATCAGAGTCATAGAATGAAAAAAGAGTAATATGTAATTTTTAAACTAAAGTTGCATTTCAAATGTGAATAAAAAAGTATTGTAAAGTGTTGTTCAATAATATTTTATATAAATATAAAAGTTCAAAAATTATTCTGGTTTTTGTTTTTAATTTTGAAAAGGACACGAAGCTCTGAAAATTTTCAGACACTTCTCCTAGGATTATCATATGAAAGAATTCCTTTGGCTGAGCATGACATTATCTGATTATGATGGAGGATCACCTCATAAGAACCAATATTTGTACTCCTACTCGAATACATATGAAAAAAGTGCATATCACTGTGTTTTAGTAGCTAAAGTTGAAAAGTCTCCCAAATGACCATCAGTGATAAAATGATAAATAAATTATGGCATACTTAAACAGTCGAGTACTGTAGGGCAATCAAAAAGCAAACCAGAGTGACATGTTTACAAAGAATTTACACAGCAAAGAAAATGAACAAATTTGAGCTAAATAGGTAATATTCACAGATGTGAGAGGAATTATTAATATCGAAAAAACATTCAATTTAAGTCAATTTATATGAAGTTTTCAAAAATATATTTTTAATACATTGTAATTTATTACATTTGTGGTAAAACTCTAAAATGAAATGTATGAGTGATTATCATAACAATTGGAATACTTGGAAGGAAGAAAACTAAAGGGAAACGATATCAACAAGAAGGTATATATGGGGAGTGTCTGGAGTTTTGGCAAATTTTATTTTTTGGCCAAGGTGTGGTAAACATGGGAGATATATTTATAATTGTTTTCTCTAACTGTGCATTTAGGTTTTGTTACTTTCCATAACTATGTTATGTTCCACAATAGTAAAAATATTTAAAAATCAGAAAATAAAATAAAAGAATAAATAAAAAATTAAGCCAAAACTACATATGTGCCTAGATGCAATGGTATTATAATTATTGCGGTTTTGCTTAACAAAGAAGAATAGTGCATTACAGCAGTAAGAAATACAAGCTAAAATTATAAGCTTTTCTTTAAATTAATTTTAAAAAGAAAATATATGCTAGAGGTGTAAATTTAAATTCTTAGTGCTAATCTTGGACAGAGCCTCCAGGAGCAAGTGAAAGCCTCTCTGCCACTGCCTCCGCAGTGGAACTGCCCTTGCCACTCTTGGACTAATGAAGGAGCAAAGGTCTTAAGTACCTTATTCATACCTCCAACAAGATGTAATCAACCCAATGAGAGAAGCCCAGTTAGACTCCCATGGGTCCCACAACTCCCACACCTCCCAATGCTGGTCATCAGACAGGGAACCCCTGACTCGGGCCCACAGCACAAACCCTCCATCTTGGACTGACTGCACTGAGTGATTGATTGCTGACCTGCATCTCTCTGGGATGGAGCCCCCAAGGGTTGACTCTTGGCCACAGCCACTACTAAGGTCTCTTCCAGTGCTGCCTCTAAGCTGGGAAAGGAACATAAACACTGAGATTGCACCAGAACTGCAGTTGGCTGCTCAGGAATGCTAAGTTTTGAACTGTAGCCAGGACTGAAGGGCACAAGGAACCTACATCTTCAGAACACTGAGAGGGAACATGGCTGCAACTGTGAAGAAACATAGGGGGACCACATAATTGAGCAAAAGTCTATCAACTGACCAATAAGCTGAAGTGTCACCTGCTGGATTACACCCCAAAGCTTCAACACCAAAAATGCCTCACTAACATAACACCCTCTGAAGCCAGAGACACAGAGTCAGCGTCAGATAGACACCCTACACAATGCCTCTCCCTGGCAAAAACATCCAGAAAGGAGGTCTATTTACTGTACTCATTATACGCTGCAGTTAAAGAAACACCCACATACAGAGAAGAGAAAGAACCAATGCAGTCATTCTGGTAACTCAATGGCCAGAATATCAATATTTCCTCCAAAAGACTATACCATTTCTCCAACAAGAGTTCTTAACAAGGCTGAACTGGCTGGAATGACAGAAATAGAATTCAGAATATGACAGAAATGAAGATGATCGAGATTCAGGAGGAAGACAAAACCCAATCCAAGGCAAATAAGCATCACAAAAATGTGATACAGGAGCTGAAGGATAAAATAGCCAGTGTAAAAAAGAATGTAGGCCGGGCGCGGTGGCTCAAGCCTGTAATCCCAGCACTTTGGGAGGCCGAGATGGGCGGATCACGAGGTCAGGAGATCGAGACTATCCTGGCTAACATGGTGAAACCCCGTCTCTACTAAAAAATACAAAAAACTAGCCGGGCGAGGTGGCAGGCTCCTGTAGTCCCAGCTACTTGGGAGGCTGAGGCAGGAGAAGGGCATAAACCCGGGAGGCAGAGCATGCAGTGAGCTGAGATCTGGCCACTGCACTCCAGCCTGGGTGACAGAGCAAGACTCTGTCTCAAAAAAAAAAAAAAAAAAAAAAAAAAGAATGTAATGGGTCTGATAGAGCTGAATAATACAATACAAGAATTACTCAATGCAATCACAAGGATTATCAGCAGAATATACCAATCTGAGGAAAGAATTTCAGAACTTGAAGACTGGTTCTGTGAAATAAGAGAGTCAGACAAAAATAAAGAAAAAATAATAAAAAGGAATGAACAAAACCCCTGAGAAGTATGGGATTATGATAAGAGGTTAAATCTATAAATCAATGGAATCCCTGAAAGGGAGAGCCAGAAAGCCAACAACTTGGAAAGTATATTTCAGAATATCATTCACGAACTCTTTCCCAACCTTGCTAGAGAGGCCAACAGACATTCAGGAAATACAGAGAACTCATGCAAGATTCTACACAAGATCATCTCCAAGATACATAATCATCAGATTTTCCAAGATGGAAATAAAAGAAAGAATGTTAAAGGCAGCCAGAGAGAAAGGGCAGGTCACCTACAAAGGGATTTCCATCAGGCTAACAGCAGATCTGTCAGCTGAATTCTTACAAATCAGAAGAGATTGGAGGCCTACATTCAACACTCTTAAAGAAAAAAATCTTCAACCAAGAATTTCATATCCAACCAAATTAAGCTTTTTAAGTTGAGGAAAATGAAGATTTTTTTCAGATAAGCAAATGTTGAGGGACTTTATTATCACCAGATCTGCCTTACAAGAGATCTTGAAAGGGGCACTTAGTATAGAAAAGAAAGACCACTACCAGCTAATTAAAAAAAACCCTTAAACAAAGAGACCAGTGTCACTTTAAAGCAACCACACAAACAAGTAAACACAATAACAAGCTAACAGCACATGACAGGATCAAATCCACACCTATCAATATTAATCTTGAATGTAAATGGGCTAAATGACACAGTTAAATGGCACAGAGTGGCAAGCAGGATTCCCAAGACTGGATATCTACCCAGGGGAAAAGAAGTCATTATACAAGAAAGATACTTGCACATGCATGTTTATAGCAGCATAATTCGGAATGCAAAATCCTAGAACCAGCCCAAATGCCCATCAGTCAACGAGTGGATAAAGAAACCGATATAGATATAGATATAGGTAGATATAGATATAGATGGATACCAAATATGTAATCCTATATATATGTATATATGTAATGGAATACTACTCAGCGAAATGAATTAACAGCATTTGCACTGACCTGGATGAGATTGGAGACTATTATTCTAAGTGAAGCAACCCAGGAATGGAAAATCAAACATTGTATATTCTCACTGATATGTGGGAGCTAAGATACGAGAATGTAAAGGCATAAGAGGCCGGGCGCGGTGGCTCAAGCCTGTAATCCCAGCGCTTTGGGAGGCCGAGACGGGCGGATCACGAGGTCAGGAGATCAAGACCATCCTGGCTAACACGGTGAAACCCCGTCTCTACTAAAAATACAAAAACTAGCCGGGCGAGGTGGCGGGCGCCTGTAGTCCCAGCTACTCCGGAGGCTGAGGCAGGAGAATGGCGAAAACCCGGGAGGCGGAGCTTGCAGTGAGCTGAGATCTGGCCACTGCACTCCAGTCCGGGCGACAGAGCGAGACTCCACCTAAAAAAAAAAAAAAAAAAAAAAGTAAAGGCATAAGAATGATACGATGGACTTTGGCGACTTGAGGGGAAGTGTGGGAGGGGGACAAGGATGAAAGACTACAAATAGGGTGCGGCGTATACTGTTAGGGTGATGAGTGCATCAAAATCTCACAAATCAGCACTAAATAACTTACTCATATAACCAAGCACCACGCGATCCCCAGTAACATTTGGAAAAAAAGTTAAAAAATAACATACTGGTGAGGTTGTGAAGAAAAGAAAACCCTTATACACTGTTGATGGGGGTGTAAATTAGTTCAACCATTTTGGAAAGCAGTATGGCGATTTCTGAAAGAGCTCAAAGCAGAACTACTATTCGACCTAGCAATCCTATTACTGGATATATACCCAGAGAAACATGAAGCGTTCTACCATAAAGCTGCAGGCATTCGAATGTTCATTGCAGCATTGTTCACAATAGCAAAGACATGGAATCAACCTAAATGCCCATCAATGACAGACTGGATTAAAAAAAAAGTGGTATGTATACACCATTGAATGTTATGCACCCCATAAGAAAGAATGAGATTGTGTCTTTTGTGGGAACATGGATGCAGCTGGAGGCTATCATCCTTATCAAATGAATGCAGAAACAGAAAATCAAATAACACATGCTCTCACTTATAACTGGGAGCTAAATGATAAGAGCTTATGAACACAAAGAAGGAAATAACAGATACTCTGGTCTACTTGATGGAGGTGGGTGGGAAGAGGGAAAGTAGCAGAAAAGATAACTATTGGGTACTGAGCTTAATACCTGTAATAACATGTACAACAAACTCCCATGACACATGTTTATCTATGTAACAAAGCGTCGCATGTACCCCCAAACCTCAAATCAAATTTTGTATATCTATATGTTGCTAGGCACCTTTTGTTCTTATTTCCAATTTAATTATTTACAATGCACATTTTGAAGTGGCAGAAATTAGTAAATTTCCAACAAACTATATGACCATAGATATGAAATATATAAAATAATTATCCCTAAATTTATCCCTAAGTAAAATAATTGTACTCATATTGTTACCATTCAAATATCACAATTTGTGATCAATAGGTGCACACGTGTGTTTGACAAAATATTTTTCCGCTGTACATTTCTTGGCTCTCTATTAGAGAAAAAGCAGGGAAAAGTAAATGCCTTAAGGTATAAAACTTGTTTAGTGCAATCTTTGGGGTTTTTTTTTTTTTATTTGTCATGCTACTTTGGCTGCTATAATAAAATAATCCAGATTTAGTCATAGTAGCTGAGAATGTAAATAAGTATTTGAAAGAATTTGGCTTGCTAATGATGCTATTGATATATGTAATAAAGTTTATGTACTGTATAAATGCAGAGTCTTTGTACATGTTCAAATGAAAATTAAAAAAGAAAGAAAGAAACCAAACAGAGAGTACTATTTGTTGGAGGTCATGTTTGGCTTGATTTTTAGAATTTAGTAAAAGGAAAAATGTAGCAAGTACATCATTGGAACTTGAGTTGGTTTTAAGTTATTCTTGATGAATTACTATGTGAAGATATTCTTCCAGTTTGAGCCCTGAGGCTGAGAATAATATGAGAATTATAAAGCCATGAGGAATAGTGTTCTCCCATCACCCTGACTTCTAGCACATAGAATAATGGACTGAAGTCACCTTTATCAGATAGCATTCTCCCTTGTAGCCCATTATTATCTTCATCTCTATCTATATTTATTCTACTAAATAATTTATTTTTGAAATATTTACAGTCATAATTTTGATAATGTTGAAGTAGTTTTTAAAATATTATCATTATGGGTAAGTTACATCAGTATACAGTAAAATTCAAGTCAAGCTGAATACATCTATATTTAGAAATTAAGTGTAGTCTAGTTTAAAATACATTAAGAAAATAATTGTTTATGGATGACCTTAAACTAATCCAAGGAACACTAAACACTGTAAGATTTAGTGTTTAGTGCAAATATAAATCCGTAGTAAGAGAGATGACTAAGCCATTTCATGATCAATCTCATATTTTTAAACAGAGAAGTTTAGGACTAAACAAATCAAATGTAAATTAGCCCTCACATCTTCAATATCTCATTTGAGTAATGACAAAGATGAAAGGCACAGAGCCCTATTTCTGCAATATAAACATAATAAAAATTAATTCATGGGTTAGAGCAGTGAAGCTGTGCTCGAGGTACTACATTTTTTTATTGGGATGGCATGTTGAGATCCAGTGCTCCTCATTGAATTTTCTTGTGAGGAGAGTTTGTGGTGAGGGCCCATCAACAGACAAGGGGCTATCCAAAAACGCTTCTCACATGAAATCAAGCTCCAGCTTTTTCCAACTTGCAGGAGAATGCCTAGGCCATACTTTTATTCTATTCTGTGACCAAAGTGTTGAGAAAATTAGAAAATTTTTACAGTGTTAATGTCAAGCATACTAAAAAACAACCACCACCAATAGAAACCCAAAACCGTTTCTTTAAGAACTTGGTGGTAAGAGTAGTTTTTTCAGTATTCCCATAGATGATGATTTATGGAAGGAGAATAAAAGATTATTTCTACACCTAAAATATGAAAACTAAAAAAATGAATAATCAGCACTGAGAATCCAATAGACAGTGTTCACATCAAGTTAGACATGACAGAAGAGAGAATTCGTGAACTGGAATATAAGTAGACAGAAAGAAGTATAAAGTAAAAAGAGACAAAGAGATGGAAAATAGAAGACCAGATGGTAAAAGACATTGAAGCTACAGCCAGAACATCTAACGTAATTCTGGAATCCTGGAAGATTAGAAGATAGAAAATGGGACATAAGAAATCTTCTGGAGATTTTTCCAAAAGTGATAAAATGTACCCATCTTTATTTATTTTTATTTTAGTTTTTATTTTGTGCATACATAGTAGTTATATATATCCATGGAGTACATCAGATGTTTAGATACAGGCATGCAATGTGAAATAAACACATCAGAGACAATGCGGATTTCCTCTCCTCAAGCTATTTATCCTTTGAGTTGCAAACAACCTTATATCAAATCTTCTATCTAATTGTAATCCCCATGTATCAAGGGAGTGACCTTGTTGGAGGGGATTGGATCATGGGGGCAGATACAGATTTCCCCCTTTCTGTTCTCATTATAGTGCGTGAGTTCTCACAAGTTCTGGTTGTTTGATAAGTGTCTGGCACTTCTCCCTGGTCACTGCTTCCTGCAGCCTTGTGAAGAAGGTGCCTGCTTTTTTTTTCACCATCCATGATTCTAAGTTTCCTGAGACCTCCCTAGCCATGTGAGACTGTGAATCAATTAAACCTCTTTTGTTTGTAAAGTACCCAGTCTCAGGTAGTATTTTTTTTTTCTTTTTTTTCTTTCTTTTTTTTTTGGCAGAGTTTTGCTCTTGTTGCCCAAGCTGGAGTGCAAAGGCGCGATCTTGGCTCACTGCAACCTCCACCTCCCAGGGTCAAGCGATTATCTTGCTTCAGTTTCCCTCCTGAGTAGCTGGGATTACAGGCACCCGCCACCATGCCCAGCTAATGTTTCCTTTTTGGTTTTGTCTGTTTGTTTGACAGAGTTTTACTCTTGTTGCTGAGGCTAGAGTGAAATGGAGCAATCTTGGCTCACCACGACCTCTGCCTCCTGGGTTCAAGTGATTCTCCTGCCTCAGCCTCCTGAGTAGCTGGGATTACAGGCATGCACCACCACACCTGTCTAATTTTGTATTTTTGGTAGAGACAAGGTTTCTCCATGTTGTTCAGGTTAATCTTGAACTCCTAACCTCAGGTGATCTGCCCGTCTTGACCTCCCAAAGTGCTGAGATTACAGGTGTGAGCGACCGTGTCTGGCCAATTTTTTGTATTTTTAGTAGAGACAGAGTTTCACCATATTGGCCAGGCAGGTCTCAAACTCCTGACCTCAGGTGATCTGCCTGCCTCAGCCTCCCAATAGCTATATGTAGACTGGAGGTAAAGATAAAAAGAGTAAATGTAGTTAAATTATATTTTGGACTTTTCTACATCTGTGAAGAGAATTTCAAAGTCATAGTCAAGATCCCTGTGATTCTACATATCCAAAGAAATTGCATCAAATGATACGTGAAAGAATGCTCATAGTAGCATTATCCATAACTGCTTAAACATGAAAACCCCCAGGTAGATATCCGCTAAGGACAGATGAACCATTACAGTAAATTTATGCAATGGGAAATATAGAGAAATAAAAAGATATGGATCATGTACATGCAACTATGTAACTAAATTTCAGAAACAATGTTAGTCCAAGAAGCCATGAACAAGAACATGCAAGACTACATTTACATATGGTTTAAAGTAGGTAAAACTATGTTTAGGAGTTTAGGGTTGCACACCTAGTTGGTAAGGTATAAAGACAATAAAGTAAATGATCATTGTAAATTACAGATATTGCTTACCCCAGGAGATTTGAAGAAATGTTAAGGGGCTTGAAAAGTAGCATGGAGGTGGGCCTAGGCTCTTTGCCTAGGCATGTCTTGCTCGGCATGACAGTTACACGAGTGTTTATGATACTTTGTTGTATTTACCATTTTTGTTTTGGCTCATTTTTAAGTGTGCATTATAATTTTATCTAAAAGTATTAATTAGGAAAATAATTTGGCTTGCCGGCAAGATGGCCAAATAGGAACAGCTCCGGTCTGCAGCTCCCTGCAAGACCAACGTAGGAATGGGGTGATTTCTGCATTTCCAATTGAGGTACCCGATCCATCTCACTGGGATTGGTTGGACAGTGGGTGCAGCCCACAGAGGGCTAGCTGAAGCAGGGTGGGACATTGCTTCATGTGGGAAGCACAAAGGGGTGGAGAATTTTCTCCCCTACCCAAGGGAAGCCGTGAGGAACTGAGCCTGAGCAAACTTGCACTCCAGGCCGGGCGCGGTGGCTCAAGCCTGTAATCCCAGCACTTTGGGAGGCCGAGGCGGGCGGATCACGAGGTCAGGAGATCGAGGCTAACACGGTGAAACCCCGTCTCTACTAAAAAATACAAAAAAACTAGCCAGGCGAGGTGGCGGGCGCCTGTAGTCCCAGCTACTCAGGAGGCTGAGGCAGGAGAATGGCGTAAAGCCGGCAGGCGGAGCTTGCAGTGAGCTGAGATCCGGCCACTGCACTCCAGCCTGGGTGACAGAGTGAGACTCCGTCTCAAAAAAAAAAAAAAAAAAAAAAAAAAAACTATCACAGTACTAAACATGAACTAGATGCATAAGAAATGCTGAAAATAAAAAGCCTGAATTATTAAAGTGAAGAGAGAAAAAGATATAGATCCCAAATAAATGTATGTGTGTGTGTGCGCACACGTGCGCATGTGTGCGCACGTTTGGTGTTCATGTACTTGTAAAAAGTAAAATAATAGAAAAGTATTATTCTTGGTACCCAACATTCTAGGAATAATATCTTCAACAAGATTATTAGAAAACTCTGCCACTTTGTAGAAGGAGCTTTGGAGAACTCTGAATAAGTCTCTTTACAGACTTAACTTTAAAAAGCCATCTGATTTTTCTTTCTTTATTTTTATAGTAAATTGACATATTTTACTTGCATACATTTATGAGGTATCAGGTGTTGTTATGATTTATGAATACTATGTGGAATAATTAAATAAAACTAGTTAACATATTCAAATGATAATATATTAACATAACAAATGTCAGGTAACTTTTTTTTATGGTGACAAAACATTTGAAAGTTACCTTTTCAGCAATTTTGTAATGTACAATACACTAATATTAACCATACTCACAACGCTGTTCAATAGATCTCAAAAAAGCAAAACAAAACTTATTCCTTTGGTCTAATTGAGGCTCTGTACACTTTAACCATCATCTCCCCATTTTTATCCACCCAAACTCTGATGTAAAAATCCTCAGTGCTTAGAAAGTTTCATGTACCAATTTTTGTAAAGATACTTCCCCAGAACTCAATTTGACAGACTGAAGTATGTAGATAAGACAAAAAAAAAAAAAACACAAACCAATGAAAATAAATATGTCTTTATTTGCATGTTTGCAAATGAGAATTCAGTGTTTCCTTTCTCACCAGCTACAAAAGACTTCAGCCTACTGTGTGTAAGGCACACGGCATCTGGATGAAGCTCAGCTGAGTTGTCTTGGGAAATACAGAGATTTTTATGACGAGAGCTTTAAACCCAGCCATTAGCAAATCTGGATGTTTGCTAGTTTAACATTCCCTTTTTAAAGGGAATATATTATTGAATTTTCAAGAAAGATATACATAGCATTTTAGATGAATGCATTAAGAAGTCTTCAGCAGTGATATTAGACATTGGGGCATTCTCTTACAGGCAATGGATGGTGTCATAAAGAGCATATTTACATTCATTTTAGTTGTGGAATTTATCATTGAAAATGCAGGAAATAGTTTCATAGTTCTGGTGAACTGTATTGACTGGGTCAAGAGAAGAAAGATCTCTTTAGTTGATCAGATTCTCATTGCTTTGGCAATCTCTAGAATTAGTCTGGTTTGGTTAATATTTGGAAGCTGGTGTGTATCTGTGTTTTTCCCAGCTTTATTTGCCACTGAAAAAATGTTAAGAATGCTTACTAATATCTGGACAGTGACCAATCATTTTAGTGTCTGGTTAGCTGCAAGTCTAGGTACTTTTTATTTTCTCAAGATCGCCAATTTTTCTAACTCTATTTTTCTCTACCTAAAGTGGAGAGTTAAAAAGGTGGTTTTAGTGCTGCTTCTTGTGACTTTGGTCCTCTTGTTTTTAAATATTTTACTGATAAACATTCATATAAATGCCAGTATCAATGGATACAGAGGAAACATGACTTGCAGTTCTGCTTCGTGTAACTTTACACGATTTTCCAGTGTTATTGCATTAACCAGCACTGTGTTCATTTTAATTCCCTTTATTTTGTCCCTGGCAACTTTTCTTCTGCTCACCTTCTCCCTGTGGAAACATCACAAGAAGATGCAGCACACTGTCAAAGGATCCAGAGACGCCAGCACCGAGGCCCACAGTGGAGTTATGAAAACTGTGATCACTTTCCTCCTACTCTATTCCATTTTCTTTCCGACTTTTTTCATATCAGTTTGGATCTCTGAACGGTTGAAGGAAAACCTAATTACTATTCTTTCTGAGATGATGGGAATGGCTTATCCTTCAGGTTACTCATGTGTTCTGATTCTTGGAAACAAGAGGCTGAGACAGGCCTCTCTGTCAGTGCTGTGGTGGCTGAGGTACAGGTTTAAAGATGGGGAGCCCTCAGGTCACAAAGAATTTAGGGAATCATCTTGAATATGTTAGAAAAAAATAATTCATAAGAAATTCTTGTATGTTATATAAATTTATACTTCCTCAAGATTCTTTCATTGTGTATAACTTTGTGAATTTTACAAAGGTGTGTTTGGAATCAACACCATCCAAACATATCACAAATTAGGCTATATGAAAGTATGTATATTACCATACAGAGAAGAATGTGAATACTATAAAGAGTTCTTATACAAGCAGATAATATAGATTTTGTATCAATCATTAACTTTTTTGAGATTTTTAAATGAGAAACTTATAATGTATGAGATACATGTGTATGTATATATGTGACACAGTTACTAAAAAATAGACTGCTTAGCCTTACATCTCAATCTGGTAGATAAAGTACATAAAAGAATATGGAATTTTAGTACCTATATTAAATATTTTTAGTTTTTGTATAATATTTAGTACCTGATTAACATGTATGCAAAAAAGTAATTTGCTTTGTTTGTTGAATTAGAAGTCGGCTGCCTTACTAAATGATCACATTTACTTTGCTCATTCTCTTGTCTTTGCAGATAGAAAATTATATCATCTGCATGTAGTGATTTATAATGATTATTTTACTTTTCCATTTCACTACTTGTAATTCTTTTTTTTGGAATCAGTTGTATAATGAAATGGTTTCAACATTCAAAGTGTTAAGTAATTGTGATCGTAACTGCTGTCTTTGCAAATGGAGTGTTTTCTAATGTTTTAACACTAAATATAATACTGACTCTAGCTTTGAGATAAATTCTTTTAAAAATAATCTTCAGGGAGAATATTTGTTTCCTACATTCCTGTGTGTAGTAGTATAATAAAATCTCTGTTAAAAGCTATCAATTATTTTTGCTGTTTATTAAGATGATCATACTTTCGCTCTCCTCTGACCAATTAAAATAATACTTGTTAATGGTGGTACACAAAACAATGATATGTCTTCTAGTCTATGCATTCTAGATTTAATAAAATACAATATATGTATTCATACACACACACACACACACACATACACACACACAGAGAGAGAGAGAGAGAGACAGACAGACAGACAGAGAGAGAGAGAGAGAAAATTACAACCTTAGAGGCAAATTGGAATTCAGAAAGTAGCTGCAAGGTAATGAGAGGTAATCTCCAAAAGGAGAAAATAATCCCAGTTTGAATAACATGAAAAATTGTGTCAAAGAATTGTATGCCAGAAGATAATTGATTCATTTTTTCGAGGGCTAAGAAATGTAACTTTAATCCTGAATTCTTTGCTAAAAATTTGTTCTGGGATTTGAATTAAATAATAACATTCCCCTCTCCCCTTAAAAAAAGACGAGGGCTGTTTACTAAGCATACCTCTTCACTGAAAATGCGACTAACCAATCTGCTTCAGAAAGAGTGTTATGGACTGACTTGTTTGTCTCCGAAATCCATGTGTTGAAGCCCACATCTCAGCGTGACTATATTTGGATGTGAGACTTTTAAGTAGGTAGTTAAGGTTAAATTAGGCCATACAGTGAGGCCCTAATACAATAGGACAGGTGTCTTTATGAGAATATGAAGAAACAGGCATCTGTGGGCACAGAGAAGACACAATGATGTATGATTCCATTTATACACCATTCTAGAATATGGAAATTAATCTATAGTGACAGAAAGCAGATCCATGGTTGCCTGGTAACTGGAGGTTTGATAAAGAATGAGCAGTGGTAAGTTGGCAGAATAACACAGGAACATAAAGGAAACTTTTGGGGGTAATATATACGTTTGGTACCTGATTATGGTGAAGGTTTCACATGTGATGAGTATCACGTGGTGAGACACTCATGAAATTTTACACTTTATATCTGTACAACTTATTTCATGTCAAGTATACCTCAAGTGGCATATTAGAAACAATTCAGGAGGAAAACTGCACACAAATATGCATTCTGAAAAACCTCTTTGCAACTTTAGAAGAATCAAATATTATTTCCTATTCTTATTTTTTTATCTTAGCCTGGGCCTTATGTTTGCTGGAATAAAATATGTAGGAATTCTTGTTGTCTTATCCACCTTACTGGTTTGTCTTCCCCAATAGTAAGTTTTTAAGGGAAGAATGCTGCAGGGGTGTGTATGTGTATGTGTGTGTGTGTGTAGGAGGGGGATGGGGATAGGAGAGCAACAGCAGAGATCTCCTCTGAAGTGAGTTCTAGCTTTCCTAGGGCCTAGGTTCTGTTTCATCATTGAATGTCTCATGAAAATTCAGTTTCAGAGCCTGCTCCATGACCCCATTTTCATTCTTGCAGGAATTGGTGTGTTCCTCAAATTCAGCTCAATATCCTGGAAGATGCCAAGCCTGTAATGTCCATCCTACCTCTGCCTGGGTCGTGTATTGGGGCTCCTATCCTTGAAAGTTTTTTCTTAAAATTTCCCATTTTTGCCTCCTTAACTCCTCGATCTGGATCCCTACAAATTCAAGGATAATATAGACAACTTTACAGGTCTTTGCTGATATAGTTTACTGCTCCCAATTGCTTTAAAATTTTTCTTGAAGAAATAAGAATATATTGGGATTTAACTCCACTGTGTTGTTTAGGAAACCTGTACATACTTACTTTGGAGTAAGATTTAACAGCCATAGAACAGATGTTGCTCAGCAGAGGTGTGGGGAAGCTGAATAAAACCCAACCTTTGGTAACTCTAGGGGAGTGGGTATTACTGAGTAGTGGAGAAGTGCAAAATGAGGACAATTCATGTTCTGCAGATGTTCCCCTGCTTTCTCAATATTGTCTGTATCTGACCCACAAAGAGGCTGCTGTGTGGGATTAATATGGAGTTCTATCAGTTTTCATAAGCCCTATAAACGGTTCTGAAATGTTCCTGGATATTTTCAGTTAAGTATTAGAGAATGTCAAGGGTAATTATGTTTTTAAAATATTTTGATATCTAATATTTTTAATGTCAGGAGAAGCTTAATAAATATTAATGAAGGAAGAAAGAATTAATTATTAGAAAATCAAAGGTTTTGAATCCATATGATTTCCTGAGCCCTATATTCTTATTGCCAAAAAGACAGCAGTCATTCCTGAACAATAATCCTATAAGGTTGTTCTGCAAAGTGTGTGTATATGGGAACTTGCAAACAACTAATTGATAAATAAATGTAAATTATCAGCACTCAGCATTCAGGAGTTATGGCTTTTCTGGATTCATTCAGTAAATTTCAATGCTTTGAATTATAAGAGCTTTGGATAAACTATGAAAATATCCCTTCAGTCTTCCCTCAGCATTCCTCAGTGGAGATGATTTTAGTGCTCAATATACTCCATCTACTAATTTACATATTTGCTATATGTTATACTTCTATGCATTGAATTTTAATGTGATTGATAACAATTAAAATTCATGAGCAAATTGTGAAGAGATTAGATAAAGCAAACATGCACAACGATGCAGAGAAGTGTCTTTATTTGTCTATTAATAATGAGAATTCAGTTTTTTCTTTCATCATGAAGTATGAGAAATTTCACTTTATGTTAAGAACATACAGTATCTGGACTAGAATGCACATAACTGTCTGAGGCAAAATAAGCTTTTTAGGAAAAAAGCTATGTGCCCATTTATTAGTACACCTTAGTGCTTTCTACTTTCATATTGAGCCTATAGTTTTTTTTAAAGGAAGAAATTAACTGCACATCTGATAATAAGTATGCATGCCATGCACATGTGATAGATGAAGAAATTGTCAGCATTGAAGTTAGACATTGGAGCTCTCTCTTTGCAGCCATGCTAACTGCCTTGCATAGTATCCTCACTATAATAATAAATACAGAATTCCTAATTGGAATTTTGGGGAATGGATTCATAACACTGGTGAATGGAATTAACTGGATCAAGATGTGACAGAGATCTTCGAATCCTCACTGCTTTAACTATCTCCAGAATTTGTCTGATTTTGGTAATGACAGTGAGATGGTTTATAGAGGAGCTGTAGTTATCTTTACAGATGAGCAGAAAGAAAGTTATACTTGCTATTGCTGGGAATGTGGCTTATTTTTTAAGCATCTGGTTTGCCACAAGCCTCACCCTCTTTTATTTTCTCAAGATACTCAATTTTTCAAATTCACATATCTTCACTTGAAGCACAGAGTTGAATTGGTAATTTTGGTCATGTTGTTAAATCTATTTGTCTCATTGCCCTTTAATCTTTTTTTTTTTTTTAAATTTTACTTTAAGTTCTAGGGTACATGTGCACAACATGCAGGTTTGTTACATATGTATACATGTGCCATGTTGGTATGTTACACCCATTAACTCGTCATTTACATTAGGTATATCTCCTCATGCAGTCCCTCCTCCCTCCCCCTTCCCCACAATAGGACCCGGTATGTGACATTCCCCTTCCTGTGTCCAAGTTATCTCATTGTTCGATTCCCACCTATGAGTGAGAACATGCAGTATTTGGTTTTCTGTTCTTGCGATAATTTGCCCTCTAATCTTAGCATGGCAAACACGTTTCTAAATATCCGGGTACATCCATGTGAAAGAAATGTCACTTCAAGTTCCAAAAGCAGTGACAGTGTAAACTTCATAAAACTGATTATATTTACTCTTTTCTCTATCCCTAAATGTTTTTCTCCTGTTAATCTCACTATGGAAATATCTCAAACATATGAAGCTCAATGCAATGGAATTCAGAGATCCTACAGTCAAGGCCAATATAAGAGCCATGATATCTGTGATGCTTTTCCTCTAATTATTTGCTATTTACTTTCTGTCTTTCCTTGTAGTGGTTTTCCATTCTGAGATGATACAGAAGAAACTGGCCCTTATGCTTAACCAGGATACTGCAATTGTTTATCCTTCAGGCCCCTCATTTATCCTGATTCTGGGACACAGTAAGCTACAAAAGGTATCTCTGTTTCGGTGCTGTGGCAGCTGAGGTGTGGGTCAAGGCTGGGAAATCCTCACATTCATAGACCATTCTGGTGACCATCTCATATAATCTAGAAAAAAAATGTTAAAAATTCTTGTGTAGCATTTTGTCTTTCTTTTAGGGTTATTCTACAATGTCCGATATTGAATAATTTTCAAATATTTATCATAAAAATGCTCTTACATACAGTTATGAAATGTTAGTTGCATGTATATGTTTAAAATATTTATACAAACGAAAAATCACAAGAATTACCTAATTATACAAGAATTTTGCCAGCAACAAATAATATAAATACTGCTTCAGTTTTTACTTATTTGGAAAATGTTATATGGGTATGAAAAATACGCATAGTGGACATACACAGTTGACCCTTCAAAAAGGTGGGTTTGCACTGCATGGGTCCACTTACACACAGATTTTCTTCTGCCTCTGCCACCCCGAGACAGCAAGACCAACCTCTTCTTTTCCTCCTCCTCTTCAGCCTTGTACTCAACCTGAAGACAACCAGGATGAAGACCTTTGTGATGATCCACTTATACTTAATGAATTGTAATATATTTTCTCTTCCTAATGATTTTCTTAATAATAATTTATTTTCTCTAGCTTTTTTACTACAAGAATACAGTATGCAATACAGGTAACACACAAAATATGTGCTAATCTGTTTTTGTTATTGGTAAGGCATCCAGTAAACAGAATGTTACTAGTCAGGTTTAAAAGTCAAAAGTAGTAATGGAGTTTTGACTTCACAAGGGGTCAGGGCCTCTATCCTTCATGTTTTTCAGAGTCAACTGTATTTACTAAAATGTAAAAGTAATAATTTTTATGCCTAACACTCTTCAAATTATAAGAATCAATTTACAAATAGTTGTTAGACATTTCTCAGAATCAAAAAACAACCTGTATTTTGCTCACTCTTTCCACCTTACTACCTTTTCATTCAGTGGTTCATTATATATCTGTAACATATATTATAAGATGTTTATAAAATATATAATGTATAATCATTTTATAAATATATAAAATTAGGAAACTGCGAATTTTCCTGGGAATTCATTAATATTTCTCATTATAATTGCAAAATATGTACACAATTCAGATTTTAAAGTATGAATCTCCAACATTTATCTTACTTTGTGAAGGTGTTTTTAAATGTATATTTTATTTGATCACGCACCTCTGGGTGATTGGTGAGTCCAAAAACGAATGACATTAAGAAAAGAATGAGTGAGAAAAATTTATGAAAAAAATGTGAACTTCAGATACATGTAACCCATACCAGGACTGATTTGATACTGGAAAGAAAGGAATTTGAAGTTAATCCAAGTATTGTATGCCAAAACTCATCTAAAATCAAGTTCAAGTAGAGAGATAAATGATAATAATGACCAAAGGTCAATGTTACTATATTTTGAATACAATGAAATGCTGTTTCATTACGTTCTGTGTCTAGAGTAGAATGTATGATTTATCAGAACAGCAAAATTGTTAGTCTTTTCCATTTTTGTAGCCTGATGACCTAAAAGAAAGCCTGGACACAGAGTAGTTTAATAAATATTTAATAAATTAACAGTTGAGTAAACGATTGAATGAATTACATAGAAGAGAACGGCAAGAGCAAACTTACTCCACTGAAACATGAAGCTTGCGTATCACAGCTATTTTCCAGACCTGGCTTATAAATTTATATGCACACTCTCTGAGTTCAGGAATTTCCAGCAGCCAGAGCTGCAAACTCCTCTGGTGCAGAGAATACATCACTAGGGGTAGCCATCACTGGGAAAGAAGCTGTTCTTATAATCGGAAGTGGAAATAAATGAGAATAAAATAATCAGATGCTTACTATCACAATGGCATTAAAAATTCAAAGACTAGGCCTCTTGGTTCCTTTGTGAATGATCATTTTCTTATTATATTTACTAGCTGATTATTGTGTAATCACAAAGATTTTTTAGAAATTGAATTAATAAACAGCTATTGTATTAAATTTTATTTTAATTACAATGGTTTTCCTTCCTTTCCTTTTTAACCTGAGTAGATTCTCGTGTTATTTTCTGGATAGAAAACAAATCTGCATGTGGTGGTAATTTTACTCCTTCCATTTGAATATGTTTATTTCTTTTATGTGCTTGTTTGTCTAATATTAAATAAAATTATTCACTTTCTTTTTTAAAAAATACATATTTTTATTTTCTTTATTATTATTATTATTATTATTATTATATTATTATTATTATTATACTTTAGTTCTAGGGTACATGTGCACAATGTGCAGGTTTGTTATGGATGCAGCTGAAAACCATCATTCTCAACAAATTATTCACTTTCGAATTATCCACAACATTGACAAGCTTTTTCTTTGTGCCTTTTTATTAGATAATTTTTCAGTGTGTTGCAGACACGCAAGGTTAGCAGTTACTTTGAGGTACACCATTTTAATCATGGCCAGAAGGCTAATCAAAAAACTGTTTTACAAGAAATGTTTTTTAAAAAATATATTAAATATTGTCAAAGACAACGTTGGCATCTTTTAAGATGATCATATTTTTTTTTCCTCTGCTGACTTCATTTTCCAAAACAAATAATGAACATTCCTTAACATTCCTAGATCAAGTCTGCTTGGTCGTTTAACTCATATATCATTTTAATTTGTTTTAAATTATTTATTTTTTAAAGTGAGATTTATAGTTATTACTGTTGTTAGATTAGTCATATCAAAAAAACTTTTTTCAATAACTTGGGGTATTTCTCCTTTTCAGCATTTTGTATAAATCATCGTTAATAAGGACTACCTGTTAGTGTGGAATCTTCCATGAAGGTACTTTTGGGTGGAGTGAATATTCTTTATTAAATTTCATAATATTTTACTTAGATATTAATTACTATAACGTGTTTAATGTATTTGAAGATCTCTTTGTATCTAAGTCACTCCATATTGTATATTTGTAAAAACTGTGTTCAGTTTTTCATGTTTGCTTTTCAGAATGTAGGAAAAACGCTCACCTTTTAAAACACTTGTTTAGGCTTTACCTGATTATTCTGAAGATTATCTGTTTCCTTTATTCTTCAAGAATTTTCACAATATTTTGCCAATTTTATTGGATTTTCAAGAAGTTATTACTGTTAGTTCAAAATTTATGAATCATTTCTTCTCATTATTTAATCTTTTAAATTTTCATTAATTCTTATTTCTGTTCTCCCAAGTGTATTTTGTCCCTTTTTTAATTATTTGAGCTCACTGCTTACTTTTTTTCAGTACTCCTGGTTGCATTATAAAGTCATCAATTTCTAAAATGTTTTCTAACTATTGTGTAAATCAAGTCACATCAATTTTCACACGCAGTCAATCACAATTTTATTTTCAGAATTATCAGTAAATTTAAGTTTTCTGTTTGCTCATATGTTTCCATTATTTAAATATTTCAAGGATATAAGTTATTTGATTTGTATTTGACTTTCATTTTTAATTATTTTCTAGGGCTAGGATAATCTGATTTATAAAAGTACTCTATAGAATTCCATTTTATTTTATTTATTTTATTTTATTTAAATAAATTATATCAGAAAACATATGCTTTTTACTTTAGGCTATAAACTTTGAGAGAAATATGATTATAACAGTAAGTCTATTTACTGTATTACTCAAGACATTTCTTTTAAAAATTTTTGTCTTCCATTTGTCAAAAGTGTCTAAACTTCTGCTACAATTATATTCATTATATTCTATAATTTCCAATATTTTCGTTAAGTATTTTTCCAAGACATATACTGTTTTACATATAATTACCCTACAGAGATGAGCGTCAAATATAACAGTTGTAGAATCTATCAAAGCTAGTGGAATATTTAAAAATATGTGGGATGAAGTTTGCATTTTATCAAGTTTAGGTAGCTTAAATAAATAGAAAAAAGAAAGTGTAATTCTGAAAATTATAGATAATAATGATGGTTTAGTAATGGCCACAATTTTTGGACACTTTTCCTATCAAGAAGGAGGTCTGTTTCATCTCCCTTCAAATCTAGATAGGCTCTGCCTTGATCATATGGCATATGTGATGTTTCCAGGTCCAGTGTTCTGATACTGGCAGCATTCCTGCCTTCAGAGACATTCACTTGTGGGACTCAGCCATCATACTGCTGGAATTCCAAGTCACAGAGAGTGCCCGTTGTAGGTGTCTTGATGGATAGCTCATATTAAACATCTCACTGAAAACCTGCATCAGCTGTCAGTCATTGGGATGGACCATTGTAGATGTTCAGCTCATTTGAGCCTTCAGATGACTGAGGTCCCATCCCTCATCTGATGGCAACTACATGAAATAGCACAATGAGAGACTACCCAATAAGCCCAGGCAATTCACAGAATCAAAAGAAAAAAATGATAATCTGCTGTTTTAAACCAGTAATTCGGGGGATGATTTGTAATATAAAAATAGAAACTTAGAATAGATGGAGAAATGAATAAAAGGAACTTATCAATTTAATCTCAAAGCACAAAGAGAAAAAAAGAGAGTGTTAACTACCAAAATTTTAATAAGACAGTAAAAGCAAGTTCAATGCTTTCAGAAATTTTCATGAATTTAAATAAATTTGCTTGATCTATCAAAAGACAGAGAATAAGCGAGAATAAGTGAGAAAACAAAAAACTTTCAAGAGACATACCTAGAGCAGAAAACCACAGTGACAGAAAATAAATGGATAGAAATATACAACATACTAATGAACACAGCGACTGTTACTTATTCCTAATATCTATTATCTTATCGTTTGTTAGTGATAGAATCACACTATTCCCTTGGACAATTTCTGCCACAAAAGCTTTCCTATGTACTTTTTAGCTATGTGAAACTTTGAGTTTGAACGTCCCCAGCAATGCATTACATAAATAGATAAAGCAAAATCCAAACCATGACAAAGACAAACTTACGAATCCACAAATAATGAGGATGTAAGACACAATTCATAAGCTCATATATCAAGCAGTAGTAAGAATGATATGGAATATTTTAAGAATACAACTGGCAAAAATTAATTCAATACTTTTATGTAGAAACCTGTAATTGACAGAAATCTGTACACAACCATTTCAAATACACACGAAACATTTACACATCTAAACCATATACACGCTAACAAAGAACAGATTCCAAGGAATAGATATTACACAGAACATAAAGTAATAAAATGTTAAACTAATCAAAAGTTTGAAAACTAAACTATTCTTTATAACTAAGAAAAAGATAAACGTTTCTAAGTAAAAGATAAATGTTTAGAACTCAACAATGAAAAAAGCTGTTCATAATCAAAATGAAAAAAACAGCTAAAGCTAAGAATACATATCTATTAGCACACGTATATAAAAAAAGTTTTCTAGGTGAATAAGGCAGGTATTCACCTTGAGTTAAGAAAAATGAACAACAGAAAAATTCAAAGAAGGATGAAGTTAAGAGGGAGCTTGTGGGGTGAGGTGGCTCACCCCTGTAATCCCAGCACTTTCGGAGGCTGAGGCGGGCAGATGAAGAGGTCAGGAGATTGAGACCATCCTGGCTAATACGGTGAAACCCCGTCTCTACTAAAAATACAAAAAAATTGGCTGGGCGCGGTGGCTCAAGCCTGTAATCCCAGCACTTTGGGAGGCCGAGACGGGTGGATCACGAGGTCAGGAGATCGAGACCATCCTGGCTAACACGGTGAAACCCCATCTCTACTAAAAAAAAATACAACAAACTAGCCGGGTGAGGTGGCGGGCGCCTGTAGTCCCAGCTACTCCGGAGGCTGAGGCAGGAGAATGGCGTGAACCGGGAGGCGGAGCTTGCAGTGAGCCGAGATCGCGCCACCGCACTCCAGCCTGGGCGACAGAGCGAGACTCTGTCTCAAAAAAAAAAAAAAACCATTGCCTAACCAATATCACAAAGATTGAGAAGCTGTTGGGAGGCACAACTCAGCAAACAGTGAGGTGAAAACTCAGGTGAAAACTTTAAATGGGAAGTCTTAGTTTGTGGACAGAAGGCAAAGCACCAAGGAAAGAACACAGTTCTATGTCCTCATTGCCAAACCAATTTGAGAGGTAATTTGAAGACAGTAATTCTCAAAATCATAATTACCTTCAAAAGTTTGTTAAAAGTACAGTATCTTGCCACCTTGCCCCAGAGTATCTGAATACAAATTAGAAATGGGTTCCTGGACAAGGCAGTATCAAGGGGTTTTCAGTTGATTCATTGGCAAAATAAAGCTGGAGAAATGTAGTAGTTGGAGTCTTTGATGTAGAACAAAGTGGAATACCTGACATTGAATCCTAGATTACTGGGGAGGCTGTATGCCTGCTGTCTTCTGATGGGAGATGTACAGAGTGCAGGATAATGAGGTTGGGGTAAAAACTATGACTACAGGCCCGGTGCAATGGCTCACACCTGTAATCCCACTACTTTGGAAGGCAGACATGGGAGGATTCCTTGACACCAGGAATTTGAGATCAGTTTGGGCAACAGAGTGAGTCCCAGTCTTTACAAAAAATTACAAAAGGATCCTGGCTTTGTGGTTTGTGCCTGTAGTCCCAGTGTATTGGGAGGATGAGCTGGGACGATTGCTTGAACCTGGGAAATTGAGGCTAAAGTGAGCCATGATTGTGTCTCTGTACTCCAGCCTAATAGAAAGAACAAGCCAAAGTCAAAAAAAAAAAAAAAAAAAAAAAAAGACTAGAACAACGAAAAAGATTTTCTTTTTACTTGACTTCATACTCCAGGGTTTCCCTTTCTACAGTGCATCTCCCAGTGTCGAGGGAGTCTAAAGCCTTGCAGTCTCTTACTTTTCTTCCACTCACCTATCACAGTGGCTCCATGCTATATCCCCCAGCGCTCCTTCCCCAATTCCCACAGAGCCAAGTAGAATAGCGATTTGAGCACATATAAGCAATTTTAATCTCTACCATCCTTGATGGTTCACAATATTCTTGGGAAGGGTTTGTAAGACCTTTTGTCTTGCTTGACCCAGGGATAACTCAGGCCTAGTTCAAATCCTTAAAGGAACTGAAATCAGAGGAGAGGAAAGGAAGTGATAGAGAGATATGGAATAAGTGTCTTCATGCAAGTAAGCAAGACACATTTAATTTTATATTCAAGCAGTGCAGACATTGTTCAAAAGTCAGTTGAATAAATATTTGAATTTTAGTTCTCCCCAAAGATCTAGAACAGGGATGGGAGATCTGTAATCCTTCTACCTCCTGTTATCTGTGGAATAAAGCAAACATAAAAGTGTCATTTGGTAACTTTGTTTCAATTCTACCATCAAATACTCAGTTTTCAACCATTTCTCTATTCTACACATTAATTAACAGCTTAAAGGAAATTGCCATACATTTTGTTCAACATACCAGCTATTGATATGCCTTTTTTACATTATTAACTGAAAAATAATAAGCGTCCTTACAGATGTTATAAGATTACAAAACAAAAAGCATCCAAAGGATCTAAATTAGGATGCAATGTGGATGTCTAATGATTTTCTATCAGAACTCTCACCAATTGCCCTGTTTGATGACAAAAATGAACGGGAGCACTGTCACGGTGAAGTACTCTGCAGAAGCTTTCCCAGGCATTTGTCTACTAAAGTTTTGGCTTTCTCAAAATAGTCTCAGAATAAGCAGATGTTGTCATTCTTTGGCCCTCCAGAAAGTCAACAAGCAAAACGCCTTGAGCGTCCCAATAAACTCTTGCCATTACCTTTGCACTTTCCTCATCCGCTCTTCCTTTGACGGGACCACTTCCACTGTGTGATCGCCATTGCTTTGATTGTGCTTTGTTTCAGGATTGTACTGATAAAGCCATGTTATAGCTACTGCCACAGATCTTTGAAGAAATGCTTCAGGATCTTTATCCCCCTTATTTAAATTTTCAGGGAAACCTCTGCTCTTTTCTGTAGCTGGTCTTGTTGCCACAGTTCAGGCATCCACAGAGTGAAAAATCTGCTCAACATTAATTTTTCAGTTAGAATCATGTAAGCTGAACCAATTAAAAAGCCTGAAGGAGGAGGAGGAGGAGGGGGAGGAGGAGAAGGAGGAGGAGGAGGAGGAGGAGGACAACGAGACAACAACAAGGAAGACCGGTGTGGCCATGTGGCCATAGCTGGATCAATTAGGTACAGAGTAGTAAATTAGTTCAGAGACTGGTAGGGCTCCACCCAAAGGAACTTGGCCACATTCAAAATTAGGATTTTGTTCTTATAGTGTAAGAGAGGGGGCCAGGCGCAGTGGCTTATGCCTATAATGCCAGCACTTTGGGAGGCCGAGGTGGTTGTATCACCTGAGTTTAGGAGTTCAAGACCAGCCTGACTAATATGGTGAAACCTGTCTCTGTTAAAAATACAAAAATTATCTTGGTGTGGTGGCACATGCCTGTCATCCCAGCTACTTGGGAGGCTAAGGCAGGAGAATCACTTGAATCCAGGAGGCACAGGTTGCAGTGAGCCGAGATCGTGCCACCACATCCAGCCTGGGTGACAGAGTGAGACTCCATCTCAAATAAATAAATAAATACATAAAGGAGGACACGAACAAAAAACATATTTGTGTAATATGATTATTAAGTAGTTACAGTGAGGAATTGACTCTTGAGAAAAAATAGACTTGCAATTTGGGGTAAGGTAGAAATGAGGCTTGCTTAGATGGGCAGATAGTGATGATTGTGCTAAAAATGGCTGCGATAGAAATGTATTTTGAAGATTGAACTTTAACATAGCATAGTCTGTTTGATCTGATGTAATGTGATGCATGAGCAAGAGTCAAGAATGTCTTGTAGTTGGCAAAATCACACAGATGAATATAGATGCTATTTACCAAGGTGAAACAGAGTTGAAAGACAATAAACTTGTAGCTACAGGAGGGAAGCAGCAGAGGCAGAAGAAACCCTTGGAGATAGTGAGAGATCCCTGGAGATGTTGATAAAGTGTTCCAGGAAGAAAGATATGCTCAAGAGTGATATATTGCTCAGAGGTCAAATGTCAAATGAGATGCAAGACTGAAAATGGATTCCTGAATAGACTGGAATGAAGGTCAAAGATGACCGTCACACAATTGGAGGGCAAAGAATGAAAGGCTCTATAATGAATGTGGAAGAAAACTTGGAGGTGAGGAAACTTGGAGGAAATACCGTCAATATATATTTCAAGAACTTTGCAATAAGAATAGCAGGCAAATAATGTGATAGTAAAGAAATATTAAGAGTTTTAGGAAGACCTTTGTAAAAATGGGAGTTGCTTCAGCAGGCTTGTGCTGATTGAAATAATCCCATGGAGCATACAGGTAAGATTCAGGAGACAAAAGGATATGTGCAGAATCAAAATCCTTGATTCCGCAATGTGATATAAAATCAAGTAGGAAGGGAAAAGATAGAGTCAAGGAGACTCACCTAGGATGACAGGAGAGAACTGGGCTCCAGCTGGATGTGGGTTGGTCAACTTGGTAGCTATTGTGGTAAGATCATTCTGTTCTGATTCTTTTTGAATTTCTTAGTGAAAGCACTTAGGCTATCAGAGGAGACTGTGGCAGTTTTCTAATATTGAGCCATTCTCACCATCCTCTTTCAATATGGTAGATTATTTTCCGCACAGCATTGACTTGTTTATTTACTTCTGAGTACTTTTCCTTTGCAGGTCTACTTGTTTTCATTGATGAGCCTCACAGAACGAATTCTGAAGGAATGTTACCTTTTTTATAATTTAGAAAAATTTAAACTAGAATTATCTGCTTATAGTGATTAACAAATGCAGCAAAAGAATTTTCTGTGTTCATTGACATTGGAGATGACAGTGACAGTTGCTTGCAGAGAGTTTCCTATATCAACATCATTCATTTCTTTTAGGATTTTATATTCAATTTTTCTGACAATTCTTGAGTCATATTTGATAACTTATGTTAAAGTAATATTAATGTCATTGACATTTTTGTATCAGAAGAGTTTTACATCTGTTATTTTTTTCAAAATTTTACACTTCTATGATTAATTTCTCCGTCTCATTTTTGAAGTTTGTATTTTTTTCTTTTTTACTTAATAAAATTACATAATGTATGTATCTTTTATTTTCACTTAAGAACTAGACCTTCCATCTGTTATAAATTAGATTGTGTCTCTGTTTTCTCATTCTAGATATTTTAATTTGGGTGGTACACAAACAAAGATTGATATTATGTGAGCAATATTTCCCTATATTAACCAACACGTTCCTAAGCTGTTAGATTTCAAAAGCCTGCATTTCTAATTGTTATAATTAAATTTCTATTTTAAATATCTACCAGTATAGACAACATACAAGCAGGCACTAACTATTTTTGAAAAAAGAGAACTAATTAGACTTTTAGAAATAGCCTGGTAAGAAAGAAAATGCTAAAAAACATATGAGGAGACAAAGTGATCCTATTTTGTTTGAAAGCCTAGAAAGGAGTAGTGTCAGAGACTATTTTACTTAGGTTTTTTGACAAAGAAATCTTAATATTTTTAACTTGGAGCATTTATTTCCTCATAATTTAATGTCTGCTATTCTTTCTTAAAATCATTATTGGGGAGCAGACATGATATGATACTATAGGTATATGTTTCAAGAACTTTGCAATAAGGAAGGCAGACAAATAATGTCATAGTAAGGAAGAATTAAGAGCCTTAGGGAGACCTTAGTAAAACTGAGAGCTGTTTCAGTAAGTTTGTGCTGCCTGAAATAATCCCATGGAGCACACAGGTAAGATTCAGGAGACAAAAGGATCATGTGCAGAATCAAAATCCTTAATTAGGCAATGAGATAAAAAATCAAGTAGGAATGGAAAAGATAGAGGCAAGGAGGCTTCACCTAGGATAATAGGAGAGAACTGGGCTCAAACTACATGTGGGTTGGTCAACTTGGTGGCTTTTGTGGTGAGATCATTCTGTTCTGATTGTTTTTGAACTTCTTAGTGAAAGCACTTAGGCTTTCAGTAGCAATCAGTTGAGACAGTAGCAATTTTCTAATATTGAGCCATCTTTACCACCCTCTTTCAACATGGTGGATTATTTTCTGCACAGATTGACTTGTTTATTTACTTCTGAGTATTTTTCCTTTGCAGGTCTACTTATTTTCATGAATGAGCCTCACAGAATGAATTCTAAATGTTTTCAGCCTTTATTATAATTTCAAAAAAATTAAACTAGAGATATCTGTTCCTATGATTAACAAATTCAACGTAAGAATTTTATGTTCATTGACACTGGAGATGATAGTGACAGTTGCTTGCAGAGAGTCTCCTCTCAACATCATTCATTCCTCTTAGTTTATTTTATGTTCAATTTTTCTGAAACTTCTTGAGTCATATTTGATAACTTATGTTAAACTAATATGAATGTCATTGAAATGTTTATATCAGAAGAGTTTTACATCATGTTTTCTGATTTTTTCAAAATTTTACACATCTGTGATTAATTTCTCCCTCTCATTTCTGAATTTTTTATTGTTTTCTGTTTTTGTAATGAAACTATAAGATGTTTGTATCTTTTACTAGACTTTCTGTCTGTTATAAATTAGATTGCTTCTCTGTTTTCTCATTCTAGATATTTTAATGTGGGTGGTACACAGAAAAAAATGACATTATGCAAGGAATAATTTGCTATATTAACTAACACGTTAGAAATCTCTTAGATTTCAAAAGTCTACATTTCTAATTGTCATAATTAAATTTCCATAAGGAGATACTATTATTTTAAAGAAAGAACTAATTAGAATTTTACAAATAGCCTGATAAGAAAGAAAATGCTAAAAAATATATGAATACGCAATGTGTTCCTATTTTGTTTGAAAGCCTAGAGAAAACCAATGTCAGAGACTATTGCGCTTAAATTTTTTGACAAAGAAATCTTAAGATTTTTAACTTGGAGCATTTAATTCCTCACAATTTCATGTCCACTGTTCTTTCCTAAAATCATTAGTGGGAAGCAGACATGACTATATCCACTAGTTTTCCATGCATGTGATCTGCTTAGTCTTCATCCTTTAGGGGAGTCGTTTTGATTATTCAAAAATTTAGAAGAGGAAACTTAGGCTCTGAGATGTAAGTAGCTTCCTATGAGTCCAGAGTTAGCAAGACAGAGTTGTTAAACTACAATCTGAGAGATTCCAAATTCTTTGCTTATTCAAGTCATGCTGCCTCTGATGAAATCCATTTAGGTTTTCTTAAGAATAGTAAGACTCATAGGCAGGGATAGAACTGATGAAAGATAAAACAGGGGAAAATAGGTCTAATGGCTTCTGGGGAATAGAGGCATAGAACCATACTTATTTCCCTAGAAAACAAAATTGGTTACTTTTGAACTTGTTAAAATTTCCTTCAGCTTCTGGGACTTTCTTTCACTGGTATTGTTTTTCTTACATTCATAAGCTTACTGGAATATCAGGAAATGACCTGAAAATAATTGTACAATTTAAATTCGAGCTATAGAAGACAGAGAAGGAAAGAAACAGTGGAACTCCTTCCCTAGGCAGATGACTTAAGGATAAGGAGGAGAGAAGCTTGCTGGAAACATCAAGGAGAAGGGGTCCTGGATGTTCGTGCAATGTGAACATGGCTCTCAGAGTCCAGAGTCCCAAACACTCAGAAACAGACACCACCATCAGAAATTGCAAGCTGATTGTTTTATTGGTATACTGAAGTTAGAGCATGACCGCGTGTTTCATGGCATTTGAAACACTGTTTTCTTCTTATTTACTTCCTGAAAAAGACAAACAAACAAGGAAAATTATAGACAACACTTGACCTGGCAGGAAATGTCTAATCCCTCACTGATGTACTGCAGTGACGGAGATGCAAGTCCCTACTCTTGCCCTCTATCCCTTCTACAGCCCCCTTCTCCTTAGTAATATTTTCTTTGTTCACTCTTTAAGCCATTGCAGGTAATGTGAATTTAAACTGTTGCTTAGATGAGAAAGAGAAACAAGTATTGTTATGTTGTTCACGCTTTGTTGCTGTTGGTTATGTAAGGGCTATTTTTACAAAGATAGGCACTGCAACATATCATGTAATAGTGAGAATGTGAAACCAGCCTCAATGTCCTGTGACAGGGATTGGTTAAATAAATTTTGGAACAACCAAACAGTAGAATAGTATACAATTGTAAAAACAAACTAACCAACAAACACTGAAGAGATCTAAATGAACTCATGTGAATGTTTTCTAAACAATATATTTTTCCTATGGGTAAGACACAAATCTGAATATAGAGTATGATATAAGTGGTTGTAAGAAAAGCATTATATATATTTATGTAGCAATAAATATTTCAAAAAGGAGATTCCAAAGAGTAAAAGGGGGGGTTTTGAGAAGGATAGAAGGGAAGAAAGATGAATTAGACTCTTACTATTTAGCTCTGTACCTTTTTGTTCACTGAGATTGGTTTTTGTTAGCTTACGCATGTATGACTTTAAATGTAAGTATTTTAAAAATGAGATACCATTTAACAGCTGAAAGTTCAAGGACCATTTAGAGGGAATACTGAACATGAAAGCCTGATGTGAGGCAGGACTGAGCAAAGCACGTCCAGGTGAAAACTTTAAATGGGAGTCTTTGAGTTTGAGGAAAGAAAACAGAGAGCCAAAAGGAGAACATGGTTCTACACCCTCATCATCAACCCTATTTAAGACATGCAATTTGAAGATAGTGATTTCCAAAATCAGAATTGCCTTCAAGAGCTTCTGTAAAACATAGGATCTTGATACCCTGTACAAGAATATCTGAATAACAATTTTTAGAAATGTGTTCCAGGACAAGGCAATATTAACAGCTTTTCAATGGACTCATTGGCACAATGAAGTGGAGAAGTGTTGCAGTTGGAGCCTTTGATGGATAATAAACTGGAATCATACCTGTCGTTGAATCCTAGATTACTGGGAAGACTCCTCCTGTGGAAGTCCTGATTGGCGGCTCCCTTGGGAAGCTGGAGGTGTTGCCTCGGGCTCTTCTTCTGGTGTCTGTGTGTTCTGTGGCTCTCCTGTAGGAGGTGGTGGATGGTGGTGGTGGTGGTGGTGGTGGTGGTGGTGGTGGCCTCCATGATGGGGTGGTTTCTGCTGAGAGCCATCATCCTCATTTCCATCGCCAGCATGGGGTTTAGATGACTGTCCTCCCAAAGCTTCTCCCTGATGCTCCTCATCTATGACCTGGTCAGAGTCTTCCTCATCTGTGTGAGTTGAAACAAGAAGAGCTGAGCTCAGTGCTGGAAAACCCTCCTGTCTTCGTACCTCTCTGTCTTCACCACATGTCCCCTCTCTCCCTGACCTGCATCTCAACTCCCAACCTCCCCGATTCCCAAGGCTTCCTGATTGGAACTCCTGTTAATCTACATAAGGGTGATAAAAAAAATCGAATTTCTTTGCTCATGGTCCCTAGAATCAAGGTTGGGAGAAAACTGTTTATATCTCTGGGGCACTGACATTAGTCAATTCCTGAGAGGAAAATGATGATAAGAAGACACTGGAGAACTGATCAATTCTTCAGGAAAAAATGGAGACAAAATTTACTGAGAATTTATTGGAATTTACCTGATATTACGGAGGGAACGTCTTCCTGGCTGACATCTAGAAAAGAAATAGAGGATGATGGGAAAAGTTACTTCGTGAATCTTTCAGGGCTTATAGTGTTCTACGAGGAAAAGGGATCTCTGATCACACCCTGTGCATCTCCCTTTGTGACCTCATCAGCCACTGTCTGATGCTACTGGAAGTGGAGGAAGATGTAAGGGGAAGCAGGGTTGTTACTACACTGAGCATCAACCAGGAACTCAACAGAGAAGGGCCCCTGTTGGTCCTCTTATGATTCCTCAAGCCTTAGTGCTTATTTAGTGAAACTACTCTGAGTATTTCAATGACATATTTGGGGATTCTTCTGCCCTCTTTCATCTGTAAATATGTTTTTTTTTTTTTTTTTATTGAGAGAGTCTCGCTCTGTCACCCAGGCTGGAGTCCAGTGGCGCGATCTCGGCTCACTGCAAGCTCCTCGTCCCGGGTTCACGCCATTCTCCTGCCTCAGCCTCCCGAATAGCTGGGACTACAGGCGCCCGCCACCACGCCGGGCTAATTTTTTTGTATTTTTCGTAGAGACGGGGTTTCACTGTGTTAGCCAGGATGGTCTCGATCTCCTGACCTCGTGATCCGCCCGCCTCGGCCTCCCAAAGTGCTGGGATTATAGGCGTGAGCCACGGAGCCCGGCCGTCATCTGTAAATATGTTGCTTATGTTTGCAAGCTTTCTCAACAGGAGCCACCAGAAATAACCACTTGGATACAATCTGACACGTGCCACTCCCAGCACCTTGAAATACTACATGAAGGAGAGAAGAAAATGACAATGTTTCACTCTGGTTATTCTCTACCTCTGTGTAGACAGAGACAAGTGTTTTAACCATTTCTCTGTCTCGGCAGTAGCTCTGACATGTGTTTATCTCCTTCATGATGCTCAGCCACTGTACAGCAAGGCCAGCATCATCCCTGTCTACTGCGATCAGTACAGGATCTTCACAGCTGCACTTCCCTGACTCTGTCTTGCATTCTCCACGTCCTTCACAGCAGTCCCATATCTCTATAAATGCAAATCTCACTCTCTCACTTCCCCGGTACAAATTCTTTATCAGGTTCTATTTGTGCAATCAATAAACTATGAGGTCTTGATGAGGAATGAAGGCACAACAGGTCTTTTGATCCTTGGCATGAGAACTCTGCAGTCCCATCTGTTTTGCAGCCCCATCTGTTTTCTCATCCTCTTCTCTTCCCTCCACTTTCCCCCTCTATAGTGTTTGCCCGTAAACCGCAATCAGAGTCACAATATCTTCCCCCAACTGGTCTTACCTTCACTTGAGCTCTGAACTGAGCTGAAGGCCAGCAGGGCCACTGAGAGCAGAATCAGAAGCATCTTGCAGGAGGCTCTGGTGTCACTCCCAACTTTGTGCTGGGAGAAACGTGTCAGCTCCCTTTAAAAAGACAAGCAGAACAATGGCACATTTGAGTTCCCTACCGGTGGGCCTCATCACCTCAGAGACTGGGTTCTGCTTTGCTTACTTCAGGTCAGGTGTATCCCTCATTTCTTTTGGGACTCTAGCCCAGCAGGAAGGGTTGGGTAGGATGTTGTTTGTGTCTAATTTCTAAAAGGTACAACTATGAGTTGGATGCATGTTTTGACAGAACTGTGTCCAAGCAATCAGCACAGTGTCAGAATTGAACTTTAGACATCATTTGGTTTTCAATCTGTTTGGGAAGACTGTTATTCTGACTTCCACTGTGCTTTTCGTTTCCGTGTATATGTGTTTGTGTGGGTGTGTCGGGGGACAGGGGTTGGGCAGCGATCCTACAGCTAGCAGTGAAGATGGTCAATATCTCTGACTCTTTTTATACCTTATTTCCATCTCTCATCATGTGTGTGTGTGGATATTTTCACATTTAGCTAAATTTTTCGTGTAATAGAGATGGTCTCTGCTTATCTGTGAGATGTGTGAGGACAGCACACTCCTGGGCACACATAGATGAGAGAATGCTTCCACGCAGCCTGCTCAGGCTACAGGAACTGTCCAAACTCTGTGGATCTCACTACACTCAGGCAAGCCTTGGTGCTGTACAACACAGGCAAGCTAAAAAATTTTGTTTTAAAAATATCTTTAGGGATTATTAAAGCAAAACTGAACACAGAAACCACTAAGGGATTTCTAGACCTGAACAAACTGAATACATGGTTCCCTAAGTGAGCCACACAATGTCATATAGCTAAGACCTCTACTTTCTCCAGAATATTCTATAGAATTCATCCTCTGCTTTATTTCTTCTAACAAATACTGTAGTCCTCATCACTGATAACTAAGTGGCCTCCTTTATACATTCAACTTGATGATTTGTAACGCCTATCCAAGCCTCAAATGCCTTGATTGGTCTTCTGTTTGTTACTCAGTATTTATGTCACCTGTTTCATCAGAGTGTTCTTTCACGCAGAGGATTTTTTCTATAATATTCTTTTTTTTTTATTATACTTTAGGTTTTTTCTATAATATTCTAATACTCATTCTTTCTCATTCTCTTTCTCACACTTATTTGTTGATGTTTTGTATTCTGAGTCTACCTTGTCATGTGTAATTTTCTTCCTATGTATTTGTTTTTCTCCCCACATGACTTTTGGGAGATGTCCTTTATTTAATCTTCTAACTAATGGTGTATGGTACACCTCACTACCTTTATTTTCATTTTTGTCTCTACAATTGAACAATAAACTATTAAGCTTCCAAAATGTGCTTTCAGGGTCCTGGATTGGTAGCCCTCTTCTCAGCTGCTGATTACTCTGTGATACCTACAAATTCCCTGTTCATCAATTCATAAAATATACTAGTCAGTATCACCAGCTGCACTCTCCATTTCAGATCTTGTGTAGGTCTTGTGTAATTTTTCACTTTTTGTGCATGGCTAGTCTTTATTTGAGGATAGCTTCATTGGAGGCGTGGCTGAGAGGCCATGTGACAGAATATCATAAAGACAAGCCCCTAGACAGGTGTGCATGAGTGGATCCTGTGCTGTGCATACAAGGGTCTGGTCTGGCCCTTCTGAAGAGTTGCAGATAATAATACAAGAAAGTTTCCTAGTAGATTAGATTTTGCTACAGACAACATTGTTCTCGTAAGGGATCCAGGAGGATTGGTGTTTTCCCTGAAATAAATATAGACGCATCTGAAGTGGGAATGCATTCTTAATTGGCAGTTCTTCTCTGGTCCTGTGGGAAGTGGATCAGTTCTAGTTGGGCTTTATGAGTTGTATCGTAGGCACAGAGTACTTACTTGAGCCAAGCAGCTTCCAATATGTTACTGGGATTATTGTCTTTGGTTTCACCAGATACTGTTTTCCATTAGACCTGGAGATGAGCAATCCTGTTTAGGTGACTTCAGGTCAACTATCACGTCAAAAAGGAAGGTCAGAGAAAAGGAACAAAGAGGAGTGCCAGGCAGATATTGCCTGATGATGTGGGCAGCTGAGAAATCTGCAGGCCTAGTGCAAGACAGGTTTCTTCTCGGCAGCAGAGTACAGGATAAGAACAGGAAATGCCCCTAAAGGTCGCTCAGCTCAGGTCCCTTCTATGACCTTCTCCAATGTCAGCAATCAGTAAAAGAGACTAGTGTATCAGGAAAGCATAAATATCAGCTATGCTCTCACCAGACAAATCAAAAACAGAGCTGAAAGGGACACTGTCTGTGAGTGAGGGTGGGTGTGTGAAAGGGAAAAGCAGGACTGCTGCAGGAGCTTGGGCACCTAGAGGTGAGAGGCAGCCCTCAGCACCACACTTGCCTTCTACTATGGATGTTCATATTCTGAGGCCCTGAAGGATCAGTCTTCAACATATGAAATTTTAGGATTCATCTCTCATAACACATCCCAACATTTTCTCAGTTACTGACAGGTATTTACCTAGTGGTTCAAAAATCCTCACTCCCTCCAGCATTAACTGATCTAATTGTTTCCACCTTCAAAATACATCCCAAATCTGACCACTTGCATGATCTTCCTAGAAGGTTGTTCAGCCCTTGATGCTCTTTCCTGGAGGACTTCAACAGCCTCGACCTGGTCTTGGTAACATTTTTCCCCCAGTACATCCCATATCAGTTCCCTCACAACAATCAGAGTGATCAAATTAGAGCATATCACCCTTGTGCTTCGAATCCCTTGTTTTCCCTTCTGGACTTATGATAAGATCCAAATTTCATGCCTCAGCTCTTTCACACCCACATGTCTCACTCTTTTTGAAGACCCGGAAGCTCTCTGAATGGAATAGAAAGTAGAATATTCTTCAACTTCACCTTGCTCTAGTTTGCCTGAAATACTGAAGGATGGTTTGCCAGGAAAGATGAACATTGGCAGAGGGGATAAACTTCTCTGACAATGAGTGAATTGCATTGAGTTACTTGTCTGGTAGTTTACGTGAGTTGGAAGAATTATTGTATTCATTGTATCAACTAAGCATTCTGATAATACAGTTAGCAAATAAACACACTAGTCTTTGAGACTTAACTTTGCTTCCACTTGTTTAAAAACTTTGGTTTCACTATCATGGTAATCGTTTATATTTTTTAATTTGATCTTGATGACCCATAAATATATATTATATATTTCACAATTAATTTAGCATTTTTCTACTCTTTCCACCCATCCTAGCCAAATTGGTTATAATAGAAAACATTTTTTAAACATTTACTATATTCCACTTAATCATCAAAACCACTATATCAGGGAGATATGATTGCTATCATTACCTTAGTTTTACAGATGACATGGCTTAGGTACATACCAAGGTTCTTATAAAGGTAGTAAGTGGAACAGAAGGCAGTGAGTTCTCAGAGCTTACTGTGCTCCACTTCTTACTTACTATTCATTTATTCATTTCATTACTACAATATGAGAGGGAATGAGGTTCAGAAAAGAAGCATAAGTTCTGTTACTAGGAGATTATCAAGGTTAAACTTTCCTAAGACTTTAACAGGTGAGGCGAGAAATATATTCTTCCTGAGTAAGTAAGTTTGTTTTAAATCATAAGAACATTTAAGTAGACTTGCAGTAAACTGTTTTCCTCCTTGACCTCATATAAAGATACTCATACAAATTAATTCCTTTTTTTGTGATTGTGAAAACCCTGTCAATGTAGATACTCTATGTGCTTTCTTAATATACACTACATGCACTTTTCTGCTGAGCCATGTTAGCATTGGCAAAATTTGAGCATATCCTTCGAAATAGACCAAATGTTGATTCTCATCACAATGAGTGTAAAATTTTAGAAATCCAAGAGATAGACTGGTCTGAGTTTTGTCCATGAAGGGACAAATTTGCATAACACTTGCACAGATTTCAGTCTTCTGCCTGAGAGTGTCTCCTGTGTCCTGGCCCCAGAGCTGGTATTACCAAAATAGATCCAGGTCACTGGTATTATTATTAAGATGTTATTTGAGCTCATGGTCTCATGACCAAGAAAATTAAGGAGTGTGGACACAAAGGGTGAGGCTGGAGCAAAAGTTTAATACGTGAAAGAAGAAAGCTCTGCAGTGGAGAGGGGAGTCAGAGTGGATTGCCACTTTTACAGCTGAATCCACAAGCTTTTATAAGAAACTGCTCTCATGTCAGTAGCTATTTTTATTATCTATAAAATTGTCAGCTGGGCGGGTTGGCTCATGTCTGTAATCCCTACACTAGGGGAGGCTGAGGAGAGTGGATCACGAGGTCCGAAGTTGGAAACCAGCATGGCCAACATGATGAAACCCCGTCTCTGCTAAAAATATAACAGAAAATAGCTGGGGATGGTGGCTTACGCCTGTAATCCCAGCTACTTGGGAGGCTGAGGTAGGAGAACTGCTTGAACCCAGGAGATGGAGGTTGCAGTGAGTGGAGATAGTGCCACTGCACTCCAGCCTGGGCGACAGAGCAAGACGTGGTCTCAGGGAAAGAAAAAAAAAAAAGGGTATCGGCACAACACCCTCTTATGTATGTAGTTTTAAAAGAGGGATTTTTAAAAAAAGTGATTAATGAATAACTCACTTTGTTTAGATAAACATGTATGTTTTATCTTAGAAAAAAGATTGTACTCCTCCTGCTTAAGAACCATAAATTACAACCGTAGTTTGTTGATTTCAAAGTGCAGATTTTTTATTATGTAACATCTTGGAAACTGGGATGTGTGGCACATTGTATTTTCCAAGGACAGTCGCAACAGTAGTTTTCATCTTTATTATCTTCTTACAACAGGACCTTACATCGTCTCTGGAGGGGGTGAGGTGTGATTTCACCCCCCTTCCACTTGGTTGGAATTTTGTTACTGCCGTGACCAACAGAATATGTCAGAAGTGATGCTTTGTGTCTTTTGAGTCTAGATCATAAAAATGCCTTGCAATTCCACCTGGTTCTCTAAAGAAACCGCCACACGCTACGAGGAAGTCCATGCTGTGAGGTAGAGGTGTAAAATTTGTTTTGAAAAATAATTGAACACATCACTGTCCCCAAACAACGTAGAATAAACAAGTTTTTTTTAGTGATTGAATTATTATCTTTATCATATATTGCATTTCTATATGTGGATGACTAGCTAAAGATTTATTAATCATCCCTTTGTATCTAATATGGTGACATTTTAGAGGCCTTAGCTTTTTTTATACTTACAATAGCCCTTTGATTATTTTTGCACGATGTTCACTCTTCGGATGCAGGAATTAAAATTTCAATATGAATGAGTATCGTTCCCAAATTCACATACTTTATAGGTATCAGCAGCGTTAGAAAATTCCACGAAGAGAGAGGGAGAGAGAGAGAGAGCGAGAGAGAGAGAAAGAGAGAGAGAGAATGACAAGATAACCTTATTCATTCAACAATTCAAAATACATAAAATCAAATCACAAGAAATGCAGAGGATTCAGCTGAAGAAGAAAGACTAAACTTTGATGAAGATTATACACTGTAATCTGACTATATATAAGTTTCTGGATAGGAAAATGCACTAATCCAAAAGCACCAGTTTTTCAGGTGTTCCTGTGTACATTGATTGCAACATTGTCCTCTCTTCATGTCTGGTTTTGGCTTTTGCTGATTCACAAACTGGTAATTTTTGATTTGTCATCCCAGTTCCACAATTTTGTTACATTTTTTGTTTGCTGTCATCTCCTCTTTTATCCTGTTTGTCATTGGGTATTTCTTTACTATAATGGTATAGGGACATGGGGAAAATGGTAGGAATAAGTATGTGTGTTCAATGCACTGTGCATTCCAATACCCTTAGGATAAAATGGCAAATATTACCGTTGCAAATGGCTTCATCAAATGGTCCATGTGTTTACTTTCTTTCAAGTGTATTCAAGTTACTTTACAAGGCAGACTGCTCTTACTGTGTAAGAATCTGCAGTCTTTTCTTTCTTTCTTTTTTCTTTTTTTTTGAGATGGAGTCTCACTTTGTTGCCCAGTCTAAAGTTCAGTGGTATGATCTTGGCTCACTGTAACCTCCGCCTCCCAGGTTCAAGCAATTCTCCTGCCTCAGCCTCCTGAGTAGCTGGGACTATAGGTACACACCACCACACCCAGCAAATTTTTTTTAGACGGGGTTTCACCATGTTGCCCAGGCTGGTCGTGAACTCCTGAGCTCAGGCAATCCACACCTAGGCCTCCTGCTCACCTGGGCGTGAGCCATCGCGCCCAGCCAGCCTTTTCTTACTGTACACCTTAAAGAGAATATGACCATGAGTTCATAATCAGATGGTTATTTTTCACAAGGTTATTGAATAAATTCAACCTATCTTTGCAACCCTAAAAGAAATTTTAAGTGACAAACACCTTTTTATACTCTAATAGGTGAACAAATATGATTTTATATAACAAAAGTACATAGTTTCAAGTCTACCAATTAACCATCTTTACAACTACCCAAACAAACATCTGTATATGATAAGAAAATATTTTGGGTAGGGCATGGTGGCTCACACCTATGATGCCAGCACTTTGGAGGCCTAGGTGGGCAGATCAGCCTGGCCAACCTGGTGAAACCTTGTCTCTACTAAAAGTACAAACTTCTCAAAACTGATTATATTTACTGTCGGATCCTTCATACCCTTTCCTCTGTCCTTACATGTTTCTCTTGTCAATCTCCCTGTGGAAATATCTCAGACATATGAAGCTCAATGCAATGGAATTCAGAGATCCTAGAGTCAAGGCCAAAAAAGAGCCATGATATCTGTGATGCTTTTCCTCTTATTATTTGCTATTTACTTTCTGTCTCTTCTTACAGTGATTTTTCATTCTAAGGTGATGCAGATCACATTGGTCCTTATGCTTAGCCAAGCTATCGCAAGTGTTTACCCTTCAGGCCACTCATTTATCCTGATTCTGGGATACAATCTCTGATTTGGTGCTGTGGCAGCTGAGGTGTGGTTGAAAGCTGGGAAACCCTCACATTCATAGATCATTCTTGTAACCATCTCATGTAATCTAGAAAAGAAATGTTGTTAAAAAATTCTTTTGTGATATTTTGTCCTTATTTCTGGATTCTTCTATCATGTGTGATATTGAATAATTTTCAAATGTTTATCAGAAAATGCTCTTATCTACAGCAATTAAATGTTAGTTACGTGTATGTTTAAAATATTTATACAAATAAAAACCATTACACAGGTTACCTAATTATTATACAGGAGTTTGCCAGCAACAAATAATACAGCTAGTGTTTCAGTTTCCACCTGTTCGGAAAATTTTAAAATACATATGAAAAATGTGCATGGCAGACACACGCAGGTGACCCTAGAAAAACATGGGTTGGCATCGCATGGGTCCACTTACACGCACATTTTCTTCTGCCTCTGCCACCTCTGAGATGGCAAGACCAACACCTTCTTTTCCTCCTCCTCCTCAGTGTACTCAACCTGAAGGCGACCAGGATGAAGACCTTTATGATGATCCATTTGCACTGAATGAATTGTAAATGTATTCTCCTTCCTTATGATTTTCTTAATAATGTTTTCTTGTCTCTATTTATTAAAAGGATACAGTGTGTAATACAGATAATACACAAAATATGTGCTAATCTGTTTATGTTATTCGTAAGGCTTCCAGCAAACAGAATGTTATTAGTCAGGTTTTTGGGAAGTCAAAAGTAGTAGTGGAGTTTTGACTGCACGTGGGGTCAGGGCCTCTAAGCTTCTTGTTTTTCAGGGTCAACTGTATTTACTAAATGTGAAAATAATAATTTTTATGCCTAACAGTTTTCAAATTATAAGAATCAATTTATAAATATTTGTTAGACATTTCTCACAATCAAAAAGCAGCCTGTATCTCATTCACTCTTTCCACTTTACTACATTTTCAGTCAGTGATTTGTTATAAATCTATAATATATATTATAAAATATATAATATATAATCAGTTTATAAATATAAAAATCAGGAAACTGCACTTTTTTTGGGAATTCATTAATATTTCTCATTATAATTGCAAAATATGTACACAATTTTGATTTTAATGTATGAATCTCCAACATTTATTTAATGTTGTGAGCATGATTTTTAAATGTATATGTTAATTGATCATGCGCCTCTGGGTGACTGGTGAGTGGAAAAAGGAAAGGAGATTAAAAAAAGAATTAGCGAGAACAATTTGTGCCAAAAACATTGAACTTCAGGTACATGCAACTCATATTAGGATTGATTTGATACTGGAAAGGAATTTGAAGTTAGTCTAAGTATAGTATGTCAAAACTTATCTAAAATCAAGTTCAAGTAGAGGGATAAAGGATAAAAATGACCAAAGGTCAGTGTTACTAAATTTTGAATACAATGAAATGTGATTTCATTAAGTTCTGTCCCTAGAATAGAGTGTATAATTTATCAGAGCAGCAAAATTGTTAGTCTTTTCTATTATTGTAGCCTGATGACCTAAAAGAAAGCCTGGACACAGGGTAGTTTAATAAACGTTTAATCAATTAACAGTAGAGTAAATGATTGAATGAACTACATAGAAGAGGATGACAAGAGCAAACTTAATCCACCGAAACATGAAGCTTGCATATCACAGCTATTTTTCAGACCTGGCTTATAAATTTATATGCACACTCTCTGAGTTCAAGAATTTCCAGCAGCCAGAGCTGCAAACTCCTCTGGTGCAGAGAATACATCACTAGGGGTAGCCATCACTGGGAAAGAAGCTGTTCTTATAATTGGAGGTGGAAATAAATGAGAATAAAACAATCAGATGGTTGCCGTCACAATGGCATTAAAAAAGTTGAAGATGATGCCTTTTGGTTTCTTCGTGATCACGTTCTTCTAATATTTACTAGCTAGTTATTGTGTAATCACAAAGATTTTTTAGAAATTGAATAATAATCAGGTATTGTATTAAATTTTATATTAATGATAATGGTTTTTCTTCCTTTCGTTTTTTACTTTAGTAGATTCTCTGTTATTTTCTTGATAGAAAAACAGATCAGCATGCGGTGGTAATTTCACTCCTTCCATTTGAATACGTATTTCTCTTTTATGTGTTTGTCTAATGCTAAATAAGATCATTCACTTTCTAATTATCTCTAACAGTGATAAGCTTTTTCTTTGTACCTTTTTATTAGATAATTTTTCAGTGTGTTGCAGATACCCATAAGGTTAGCAGTTACTTATATTTTTTTTTCCTCTGCTGACTTCATTATCCAAAACAAATGATGAACATTCCTTAACATTCCTAAAAGAAAGTCTGTTAGGTCATTTAACTAATATATCACTTCAATTTGTTTGAAGTTATTTAGTTTTTAAAGTGAGATTTATAGTTATTACCGTTGTTAGGGTAGTCATATCAAAATTACTCATTTTTTTCCAAGAACTTGGGGTATTTCTCTTCTTTTCAATGTTTTGTATAAATCATCATATAAAGGACTTCCTGTTAGTTGAGGAAACTTCCGTGAAGCCCAGCAACTTCTGAGAGGAGTGAATTCTCTATTAAATTTCATAATATTTTACTTAAATATTAAGTAGTACAACATGTTTAATATATTTTAAAGTCATTTTATATATAAGTCACTTCATATTGTATATCTCTAAAAACTGTGTTCAGTTTCTCTTGTTTCGTTTTCAGAATGTAGGAAAAAGTATTATCTTTAAAAACACGTATTTAGGCTTTACCTATTTACTCTAAAGATTATCTATGTTTTTCCTTTATTCTTCAAGAATGTTCACAGTCTTTTGCTGATTTTATTGGATTTTTCAAGAAGTTATTACTTTTAGTTCAAAATTTATAAATCATTTCTTCTCACTCATTTAATACTTTAATTTTCAGTCATTCTTACTTCTGCTCTCTCAAGCGTTTGAGCTTATTGCTTACTTATTTTCAATACTCCTCGTTGCATTATAAAACCATCAATTTCTAAATTGTTTTCTGACTATTTTGTAAATCAAATCACATCAATTTTTTATGCAGCTGACTACAATTTTATTTTCAGAATTATCAGTAAATTTAAGTTTTCTGTTTGCTCATGTTTTTAATATATACATATTTCTAGAATATATATGGTTTGATTTGTATTTGGTTTTCATTTTTAATAATTTCCTAGGGTTAGGATAATCTGATTTATAAAAGTAATCTGTATAATTCCATTTTACTTTGTTTACTATGTTTTCTTTAAATAAATTCTATTAGAGAAGCATATGCTTTTTACTTTATAAAGTTTGGCACAAATGTAATATTAAGTATGTTTATTATATTACTTAAGATATTTTTTTAAAAATTTATCTCTCATCTGCCAAATATGTCCAAACCTCTGCCATAATTTTGTTATATTTATTATCTTCTATAATTTCCAACATTTTTGTTAACGATTTTTTCCAAGATTTTTACTATTTGGCATAAAATTATCCTACAGAAACATGGTTCAAATATTAGAACAGTTGTAGAATCCATCATAAGCTAGTGGATGACAGAGCAGGAACAGCACCCTCTTGGACAAGCACCACCATTTTAAAGTTCACCTTGATCAAAAACCACCTAAATCCAGAGGAAATCAGCCTAATGGCTAAGGTCAGCATGACCGTAAGCCACAAATGACATCTCCAACCAGAAACATTCCAATTGTAACATAAACCCCTCCTAACCAAAGACATTCCAGCCCCAAGATAACCTCTCTTCCAGAGGAGGGATGTCAGCCCCAAGATTTCCTCTCCTCTGACCAGAGACATTCCAACCCTGCAATAAACTTCTTCCCCACACAGAAACATTCCAAACCTGTAATAGGTTCCCTCATCTTAAAACTTTAAATTGTCTTAGTCTGTAAAAGAGAATACTCCTGACTGGAATCAACCAGAAATCCCTGTTAGGATTATTCTCTGAAATAAACCTGTCTTTGACTGTTGCGTCACTTTAGGTGTTTCATTCCTCTTTCCTTAACTCTTACATTTGGTCCCAAAACCCGGGATGGGAGTTAGAGGTAGAGGCTCTCTTGCAACCCAGGAAGCAGTAGATAGCAACTGCTCATCCCACTGGATCCTGTCTCCCACTCCATCTTCACTTTTCGAGGGATTTGCTTGAGGAGGACAACACTAACCTGAAGGGGACTGTGAGGCTCAGGCTGGGGTTACTCTCCAGTGAGCCTCAAAATCCTCAGGTCTCAGAAATCCACCTCTGACAGCCTGCAATGGGCATTTCACTCTCTGCCCTCTTCCTCCCTCATCTTCCCTTTCTCTCTCTCTCTCTCTCCCTCCCTTTCTCATGCAGCTCCAGTCCAAGAGATCCTGTGCCAATTCCAACCAGAACATCTAATATTGGACACTAATCCAACCAACTGGTAAGATCTGCCCTCCGCTGGCTTTCTCGTGGTACCCAAGAAAGTCAGGTCTGTTGTCCCAGTCCTTGGAGGACAAGGGACTAAGCTGGAAGAAACCTTGGGGATGCCCAGTTTCTTCTCAGCTTGATGATCCTCTTTATAAAGAGGATTCCTGGTCTCTGTCTTTTGTCTGGGAATGCCTGGAACAAAAACAGACATTCTCGACTTCCTCTTACCAGTCCACATAGGTGCCCAAAAATCCCACATTCCTATGTCCTCTCCACTGGGCTGTCTCCTTCACAACCTCACCAGACTTGTCTTACAGGAAGCATAAAGCCAAAGCATTTGGTTTTTTATTGCAACATGGCCTGGCCCCAACACAAATTAGATGTAATGACAGCTGATGACCAAAAAATGGCACCTTTGACTTTCAACTTCTCAGGGACCCTGACAACTTTATAATCAAGAACAGCAAATGGCAAGAGGTTCTCTCTATTCAGGCTTTCTTCTACCTTACATCCCGACCCTCCCTTCATCAACCTTGCACCCCTCATGAAATCCTTCTTCTTAATGAAAACCTCCCTGGGTCTCCCCTTCCTCTGAAACTCCTTCCTTCGAAACCCCTTCTTCCAAAACCCCTTTTGACCCTGCAGATGAACTCCCACTGTATTCTCATCTTCCTGCATTTGCTCCTCACCCGTTGGAAGTCTCCACCCCCGTGGCCCCTCCTGCCCCCAAGCCTTCAGCCCCAAACCCTGCTCCTCCTCCTTCTCCACCTGTTATCCATTCAAAAACCACTCCAACCAGTCAAGCAACCTCTGACATTCTCCCTCTCCAGAAAGTGGCTGGGGTTGAAGGCATTGCTCTCGTTCATGTCCCTTCCTCTATGTGTGATTTGTCACAGATCGAACAACATCTGGGATCTTTCTCTGAAAATCCCTGTCATTATCACAGGGAATTCTTGAATATAAACCAATCCTTTAAGTTAGCATGATATTTAGATAATTCTAACCTCCACTCTCACCCCTGATGAAAAAGAGTGCTCGGCTTAATTAAAATGGACATCCGAGCTCTGAATATATTCAAAAGACCTTTATGTTTTTCTCTTCATAAATCTTGTTCTCCTGAAAAAGGTTTTTTCCAAGTCAACTGAATTACTTTTCTCCACTCTGTCTTGCCACTCTTGGTGCATGTATGAAAGGCCCTAAAATTACTTCTGGTGTCCTGGGACTCCTTGGGAAAGCAGAAGAGGCCCCACAAATCCTGTTTTGGGAAAAATCTCTGTTTTCCTTTTGGAAGCCCTGGAATTAGAGGTGAACAAGTGCCTCTCAAAATCTGTCTTTGTCTTCCAGCTATGGTTGTTTATTAGGCCCTGGAAATTGTTTTCCTAGCCCTCTTCTTAAAGGGCATCACCCAAAGGCCAATAATCCAATTGGAAAATTAGAAAATAAAAAAATCTTGTAACTACTGGATCTTATTCTGGTTGTCTGTGTGGATATATACGTGTTATGTGTGCAATGTCTATGTAAAAAGCTCTAATTAATTGGCCTAGCAAAAATAAGCCCTTGAATCAAATATTTTTAAGGGAAAAGTAAAAGCTGTGGAACTTTTCAGTCCACGTTACTTAAATCTTTAAAACTTACTGGTACAGCAGGATTAAAAATATCTTAAGAGTTGTCAGCATACATTTTTGTTTGCATGTATTGATCAAGCAATTTCATACTTATCTCTGCCAAATACTATAAGGTGTCAAAATTTGGCATAGAGGCTACAAAACTGTAACTCAGTCCAAACAGAATAATCTTTGCTTGTGTAATTTTTTAATAAATGAAACATTAATATTGGTTTAATAAAGATAGATACATCTTGAACTATTTAGTGAAATACCCTAACTTTTAATCTCGTGGCCTTACACAGTCTAGTCCACAGACATAAAGGAAGTTTGTTTTGGGAAAGGACTGTTATAATCTTTGATATTAAGGAAAGAAGGTTCATATAAAAATGAATCTTACACAATAAATTCTTATCCTAAATTAACTGGTTGTTTAAAGAAAGAAATGTTTACAACAAGTTAGAAAGTTGAGGCATATTAGAGATTGTGAAAGTTGTGAAAAATTTTATAAGAGGGAATTTATGCAAGAAATGTTGTACAATTTAAAAGTGATTAGGCCTCCTGAATGCTTTATAACATGCCACTCTAACTCTTAGCTGTACAAATGGCCTGCTTTGCAGCCAGGTGAGACCTAGGACACATGGAGTGAAACACTGGAATAAGTCAGACCTTATCTGAACTTCTGCCTGGGTTCTAGGTTCTATACCTAGTACATAATTAAAATCCCAAACTCACCAACAAAAGCAAAGGTTGCTAAAAGTTAACAGTGTAACATGTATTTAAGACTACTGAAAAAACAGTTTGCATATACTTTTGGTAAAAAGATTATAAGGAGGCATGAGAATGTGAATTTTTACCTAGATTAAAAGGTTAAAGACTTGTTTTGAAGGTTTAAGCAAGTTTTAGAAAGTTATTTGTAAAGGAAATTCTGTGTGTAAACATATCAGCTAAAGTTGAAGGGGTATCATCCAATTTTTCTGTAAACTGAGCATTAAAGTAAAACGCAATGGGTTTCTCTTAAAGCACTAACTTGCTTTTTAACAAAAATTATAAAGGGTTTAAAAGGGTCTATAAAAATCTTACCTTATGGTCAAAAATTAAAATTGGTTAAATGTATCTCCAAGATTGTATTAATACAAAAAATTAGCTAGGTATGGTGATGGGCGCCTGTAGTCCCAGCTACTCAGGAGGCTGAGGCAGGAGAATGGCGTGAACCCATGAGGCGGAGCTTGCAGTGAGCCGAAATCGCGCCACAGCACTCCAGCCTGGGCCACAGTGCGAGACTCCATCTCAAAAAAAAAAAAAAAAAATTGAGTTTTACATTAATAGCACACTAATATAAAGGTAAAATTTGGCTTATTGGTATAAAATCATACAGGAAGCATTCTCAAATATAAAATGGTGTTTGGCTTTCCTTGGGCTATATTTGTATAAATATGTTATTGGTATGTGTTCCAAAGTTATGGGAGAATCCCATAATTCTGATATATCGTGTACATTATCAGCAATAATTATAATTGTTATGATAAAATTATTGTGTGCCACTAAGGTAACAGATATCTTTGTCAACTGTGACTTTAACAATGGCTACCATAAAACTTTTGGTCATCCATAAATAATTGTTGTCTAGTTTTGGTTCTCTTTAGAAGGTGGTTTTATAATCAGCTATAAAGCTCTAACAGGTACTCTTGAGTGCAGGTTTCTGATAACTTTGGAGATTGTGACATCAGAATAGAGGAAAAACGTTCAGGACTCTTGAAGAGCTAAAAATGTTCATTAATATCAAGCAGGACAGGAATTAACTTCATGAACTGAACTAATAGGAGACAGGAGCGATCTTTTTGACATTTTGAAGTTGTGGCAATATAGTTATTTGCATAAGTGCAATAAGAATCTGTTTGCTTTTGTAACAGGACACAATTGGAAAAACTGGTTATTTTTACCAAGGCTTTGACTGGAATCATATGCTTACCTTTCAGGAATCAAACTTGACTTAAGAAGGCAACAAAGCCCTTGGAAACTGGCCTCATATTTTATGTACACAGTCCCTGTACAGGGTTTCCGACCTGTGGTAAGTAAAGAATGTCACTTTCTGACAGGCCAGGAACCCCAAGTTATCTTGGAACCTCAACAAGAGAGGAATTCTCATAGGCATTTGATGGTACAAATCCATGGCTGGGCTGGGCTTTAAAAAAGGTCTTATCTCAGATTCCTTCTATGGAACAAAGTTCCAACAAATCAAATTTAAAAGGCCTATGTAACAAATAATCATTCTTACTGGCCTGTATACAAATAATTAAACCAAGTATAATAAAGTAAACCAGTCCTACCATGATTTGTCTTTTAACAATGGTTACTAATAGAAAGTAACACATGGATCTTTCCAAACACATGCTTCTGCTTCTCCTTAGATAAGGAATGTCGCTTCTATCTCAACCAATCAGACCTAGTAAGAGACACTGCTGAAAAACTTAAAGAAAGGGCTAAAAAACGAAGGGAATACCAAAACAACCAAATAGATTCTTGGTTTGGGAACAAAATCACACCATGGGTCATCCCATTCCTGGGCCCTCTCCTCATAATATGCCTAGGACTAATGTTCTTACCCTGCCTAATTAACCTACTTCAAAGATTTTTAACTGACAGGATTATGGCCATTTCACAGAAAACTACCCCAAAACATCTACATACAGTGTTAATACTAGAGTCAATGCAAGACCAGAAAACTCTCGGTCCCCTCATCAGCAGGAAGGAGCCAGCAAGAACACATCACCCCTCATCTTTCTAATAACTACAGAGCCTGGATTGACAAAGCGGGAGCATCGCCATCTTGGACAAGCACCGCCATTTTAAAGTTCACTTTGATCAAAAACCGCCTAAATCCAAAGTGAACCAACCTAATGGCTAAGGTCAGCATGAGCATAAACCACAAATGACATCTCTGACCAGAAACATTCCAACCATAAGATAAACCCTTCCCGACCAGAGACATGCCATCCCCACAATAACCTCCCTTCCTGCCAGAGAGATGTCAGTGCCAATATAACCTCCCCTCCAACCAGAGACATTCCATTCCCACAATAAACTTCTCCCCGACACAGAAACATTCCAAGCCTGTCATAAGTTCTCTCACTCTGAATCCTTAAGTGCTCTTAGTCTGTAGGAGAGAATACTGCTGACCAAAATTGGCCAGAAACCCCTCTCAAGTTTATTCTCCAAAATAAAGCTGTCTTTGACTGTTGAGCTGCTTTTCGTGTTTCTTTCCCTGTTCTTGAACTCTTACAGTGAAATATTTAAAAATATGTGGGATAATCAAGTACAATGGTATACTGAGTTAGTCATGACTGAAAGAAACAGAATGGAGACATTAAATTTTGCCTTAAAAAAGTTTATATCTTATGTTTAGGTAAATTAAATAGAAAAAATGTGGTAAAACCCCCATCTCTACTAAAAATATAAAAAAATTAGCTGGGCTTGGTGGTGTGTGCCTCTAATCCCAGCTACTTGAGAGACTGAGGCAGGAGAATTACTTGAATGTGGGAGATGGAGGTGGCACTAAGCCAAGATCACACCATTGCACTCCAACCTGGGCAACAAGAGTGAAACTTCTGTCTCAAAAAAAGTAAAAGAATCATGGAAAAGATGCAATAATCATGAATTTGGACATCCTAACAATGCATTACATAAATAGATAAAGCCAAAGCAAAAGCCTCACAAGCAGAAACTAAGAATCCACAAATAATAAGAATGTAAGACACACTTCATAAACTGACATATCAAGCAGAAGAAAGAATGATATGGAATATTTTAAGAATTCAATTAGCAAAAATTAATTCAATACTTTTATGTAGAAATCTGTACTTGACAGAAATCTGGACACAAACATTCAAATACACACGAAACATTTATACATCTAAACTGTGTACACTGTAACAAAGAACAGACTCCATGGAATAAATATTATGCATAAAGTAAGGTAGTAAAACATTAAATCAATAAAAAAAGTTTGAAAATTAAGCTATTCTCTATAACTAAGAAAAAGATAAACATTTCTACATAAAAGATAAATATTTAGAACTCAAAAATGAAAAAGCTTTTCACAATCAAAATGAGAAAACCAACTAAAGCTAAGAATTCATATCCATTAGTACATGTATTATAAAAAAAGTTTTCTAGATGAATGAGGCACATAGTCACCTTGAGTTAAGGAAAATGAACAGAAAAATTCAAAGAAAGGTGAAGAAGTTAAGAAGGAGCTAATAAGTACCTTGTGCTTACTTAGTATATGGTACTGTTCTAGGTGGTTTATGTGTGCTACTTATTTTATGTTTATTCCTAGAAACAGTCTCATTCCCTTTGGTTTATGAAGAATCAGAGGCATGGAAGAGTCCGGTGGCACCTGCCTGTAATCCCAGAATGCTGGGAGATCAAGACAGGTGGATGCCTGAGTTCAAGAGTTTGAGACAAGCCTGGGCAATATGGTGAGACCTGCCTCCACCCCCCACCCTCTACAAACAATACAAAAATTAGCCGGTTATGGTGGTGCACCTTTGTAGTCTCAGCTACTAGGGAGGCTGAGATGGGAGGATCACTTGAGCCTGTGAGGTCAAGGCTATAGTGAGCCAAGATTCCACCACTGCACTCCAGTCCCTGGGTGACAGCGTGAGACCTTGTCTCAAAATCTAAACAAACAAACAAAAAACCAAGGGATAGAAAGGTTAAGTAAATTTCTCCAAGTCATAGACTCAGCAGAAGGAAAAGTTAGAATTTGTCTGGAGGGCAGTAATTACGCTTTTGGATGTCAACCAAAATAAAAGTAGAAAATAAATAAATGAATGAATAAATAAATAGAAAACCAAAATATAACGGACAATGGTAGCACAACCAAAATCTTTTAAAGATTAGGAAATACAAAAGTCTGATAGTACTGATCAAGAAATACAAGAAGCAGAAAAGTTGATGAAATGTAGAAAATACTAAATAGCAGAGCTTTATATAATCAATGATGTTCTAAATAATTTTATTCCAAAATTTAAAAACTCAATTGAAATTGCCAAGTTTTTAAAAAGCACAGGTCAACAAAAACTTATAGTAGTAGTAAAAAACTTTAATGAATCAACAATTTCAAAGATTTTGAATGGACTATCAAAATATACACAAGATATCAAATTCAGATGGATTTATAAAAAGTTTTTACCAAGTTTAAAAATGTCATAATTTTTACCTTCTCCAAACTGCTTCAGTGAACCTAAATGTTTTATTCTCATTTCTTTCAAGAAGTTAAAAAATTATCCTCAACATGAGCAAAAACAGTACAGCACAGCAAATAAAGAGAAGGTAGGCAATTAGATTCAGGTGCAAAACTGCTAAAAAAAAAGCATGAAAGTAAATAAGTCTCATAATATGTACTTAAAATATATTACAAATGAAAAGATTCGTTCTAAGAATGTGAAGATGATTTGAAACTAGAGAGTAAATAATTTTAATTTACATAAAATTATCTCAACAGATGTTGCAAAAATGTTTGATCTAGTTTAACTCCTAATCAAGATAAATAACCAAATCCAGTTTAAATAGAAGCAACATTTAATAACTTGTATGTCTACTAAACAAATACAGAAGCATAGTTTTAGTGTAACATAAAACTATTTCATTTAATCAAGATTAAGACAAAGATACTTGTTTATTGACAATTTTGTTAGTTAATTTAACTAATACACTTTGACAAAAATATTGTTACATAGAAATTTGGATGGAAATTTAAAGAAATTATATGCTGATAGTAGTAATTCCACCTAGATAATTAAAAAATCAACAGGAAAACTTTTAAAATAACACACATTCGACAAGTTTGCAGGGTACAATATCAATATATGTGGGCTAAAATTACACCTATTCACCAGCACTGGTCCATTAAAATGTGGAATTTAAAAATTCCCTTTCTTATTACAAATAAGAACTATATTTTGATTATGACCAAGTCTCACAAAAGTGTTTCATGATGTGATTTATTATACATAACTACAATACTTTAGTGAAGGATTTGAACTATATAGATAGATATGCAAAAATTAATTTTCTAAGACTTTGATTATGCTCAAATTAATTCACATATTCAATACAATTCTAACCAGAATCTTAAAGAAATTTATTTTCATGTTGACAGAATAGTCCTAAATTACACATGAATTAAATTCAGTATTCAAAAATAAATCAGACAATTCTTGAAAAAGAAAATTAAGTTAGGATATCCAGCAGTTAGCAAGATTTATTTAAAATATTTATTTAGTGGCTCATACTTGCAATCCCACCATGTTGGGAGGCTGAGATGGCAAGATCTGAGAGGAAAACATATACCAGGAAAATAACAGCAAACATGCTCAAAGGAAGTAAAAATAATTAAATAACAATATAAGAGATGAAATTAATGAAAGATAATACATTTGAAAAGATCAACCAAGACAGATTTGAATAGACTAATAAAATAAGCAAACTTCTGGTAAGATAAGTCATGAAAAGAAAAGCAAATAATATGAAGAATTCAAAGAATATATTCTGTTGGTATTAAAAATTTAATAAGATGATATTATAATCAAAATTACATAAAAACATAAATAATTGAAACTGACAAATATCTAGAAAATTGTAACTGCCTAAACGAGACCAGAAGAAATAGGCAACAGAATAGTTCCAGATCAAGATCACAGAAATGTATGCTCATGTACTCAATAAGTTACATGTTAAAGAATGTTCGTAGCATCATCATCATCATAGTCTCCAAACTCAAAATAAGCCAACTTTGTGTTTCCACTAGACTAGATAAAGTTTGAATTGTCATTCAATTAATACTATGCAGCAATTGAATAAATGATCTATCTCTATATGCAACATGATTAATTTTAAAAACATAATATTGATCAAAAATAGTTACATTCAAAAAGATTATGTACAGTATTATTCCATTCATGTGCAATCCAAAACCAGGGAAAACCAAGCTAGTGCTTAGGGATCCATATTCAAATGTAAAATATACAAAGTTAAACAATAATGTGATTTGAGTTGCAGATAGTTGTTACTTCTGGAATGAAGATAGGGGTTGTGATTAGAAAGGAGAATATAAGGTGTTATGGGATATACAAAGTTCTCTTTCTTGACATGGGAGGTGTTTAAATTAGTGTGCATTTATACTTCATTAAATGTTCTATATTTGTTATATGTAACAATAATAGTCAGCAAAAATGAAAAAGAGAAAAGAAATATTTCTAAACAAATGATATGAAGTTAGCTAAATCTTAATACCAAATTCTCATAGGCACAATATGAGAAATGAAAATTAAATGTCAATATTCCTTATAAACATAGATGCAAATATCCTAATACAACATTGGCAAACTGCATTGGTAAATGTTTTCTCTTATGGAAATGCACCAGAAAAATGCAGCTCAGAACCGCAAGCCTGCTATCCATTCTCTCTGTCTTTGTCATATGTTGTCACAAGTTCTAAAAAACTATGGTATTTTTTTCATATACCAGCAAGTACAGTACCGTCCCTCAGGTCTATTTGTGCCGATTTGGGGTATTATCAAGTTGTGACCGGCATCCCCAAACGCTTTTCTCTAGATAGAGAGGAAGATCACCCTAAATTGAAAAAGTATAAAAGATCTCTTCAGGCCTGGGTCAAGAGTGAAAATGAAAGACCACATGCCACATAGCTAGATATTTAAAGGTCATAAATATACAAAGCTAACAAACTGTTAAAGGAGATATTTTCTATTCTATCTTGACAAATATACCATTATAACAACAAAATGGAAAATAGCTACCTAGCTATTCTAAGTTATAATTGAAACTTGCAAATCATCAAAGATGATGCAATTATTTTGTAAATTTTTTAGTACTCTGTAGATCACCCGAAAAAGATTGCGTGAGTAATAATATACATTTATAATTCACAAATTATATGTTTATTAAATAAAAATAGCTTTGTATTCATCCAGCTAAATGGCTATTTACTATCTTATAATCAAGATAACGAAGTGTTTTATTTACATTAATTTTGAATTAGATACTCTTTCTTGAGTCTCCAAGTTTTCAGAATTTTGGTAATTCACTTTTTTTGGTATTTTTTGAAAAAGTGGGATGGGGTGAGGAATCTTGACTCTTCACAGTGAACACAGTAGTCCTGCCTTATCTGCAGTTTCAGTTACCTAAGGTCAGCCACAGTCCAAAAATAGGTGTGTACAGTACAGTAAGGTATCTTGAGAGAGCGAGAGACACCACACTACATATTTTATATTACATACATACATATATTTTTTACATACATTACATACATACATAATATTTTTAAACAAATTTTTTACTTTTTATTTTTTAAATTTTTATTTATTTTAGAGACAGGATCTCCTTATATTGCCCAGGCTGGTCTCAAACTTTTGGGCTCAAGTGGTCCTCCTGCCTCAAACTCCCAAAGTGCTAGGGTTACAGGCGTGAGGCACAACCCCTGGCAACTTTTATTATAGTATATTGTTTTAATTGTTCTATTTTATTATTAGTTATTTTTGAAATCTTTTACTGTGCTTGATTTATAAATTAAACTCTATCATAGGTAGATAAATACAGGAAAAATACATATTGTATATAGAGTTTGGTACTATCTGCTGTTTTAGGCATCCACGGGGGGTCTTGGGACATATGCCCCATGGATAAGGGGAACTAGTGTTTCTGTTTCTTTGCTTGGTTATCAGTTTTGGGGTTATGACATAATACAGTACTGCTTTCTTTGGTAGCTGTTGCTGAATTTGTAAAATTTACTTATTTTTTATCACTTTTAAAGTTTAAAAAAGAAGTATGAGGGGAAAAGTGGATAAAATGTGAAGGCATTTGGTGTTATGGAGGGATAGTGGTGAGCACTGTTAAGCAGTGATGAGGCAGGGAATGAGAAAGATGGATGCTTTGTAAACGAGTTTCTCTTCAGTCACAGTATTGACCAAATCCAGCTTTAGCTCCACAAGAAATTGAGCACTCTTTTGAAATAGCATAGGTCTGTCTTTGCATATTTTATAAATCTTCATTGGCTACGCTATTAGCCATAAAAGCTTCATTTAGCTACATATTCTATGAATCAGATTTTTATAATATTTGTGCCTCAGAACTCAAGCTGGTTGAATCAAATTTTCTACAACTCAGAGAAGGCAAAAATGTACAAAACAATGAAAGAGAATACATCTTTATTTGCATGGAGGCAAATGTGAGTTTAACTTTGCTTCATAATCATCTATGAAATATTTCTGCCCATGGTGAAGACATAAATTTCTTAGCTGGGGCTCAGCAGAGAAATTGAAGGAAAAAAAGATGTCACCAGTACAGCTATGTGAAGATCAATCAGCAAACTTTAGAAATTTCCGCTTGACATTGAGCTAACAATGAAAGAAGGAGCAGAAAAAGGAGAAGGAAGAAGAACTCCACTGTCCACTTAAGGATATGAATAGCATTTTAGATCAGTGAATAACCAGCAGTGATATTAGACTTTGAACTTTCTCGGTTCTGACATGGAAAGTGCCCTGTGGAGTATCCTCACTCTTGTAATAATTGCAGAATTCGTAATTGGGAATTTGAGCAATGGATTTATAGTACTGATAAACTGCATTGACTGGGTCAGTAAAAGACAGCTGTCCTCAGTTGATAAAATCCTCATTTTCTTGGCAATCTCCAGAATTGGGCTGATCTGGGAAATATTAGTAAGTTGGTTTTTAGCTCTGCATTATGTAGCCATATTTGTGTCTGGAACAGGGTTAAGAATTATGATTTTTAGCTGGGTAGTTTCTAATCACTTCAGTCTCTGGCTTGCTACAATCCTCAGCATCTTTTATTTGCTCAAAATAGCGAGTTTCTCTAGCCCTGCTTTTCTCTATTTGAAGTGGAGAGTAAACCAAGTGATTCTGATGATACTGCTGGGAACCTTGGTCTTCTTATTTTTAAATCTGATACAAATAAACATACATATTAAAGACTGGCTGGACCCATATGAAAGAAACACAATTTGGAATTTCAGTATGAGTGGCCTTCCAACATTTTCAGTGCCGGTCAAATTCACTATGACTATGTTCAGTCTAACACCATTTACTGTGGCCCTCATCTCTTCTCTCCTGTTAAGTTTCTCCTTGTGGAAACATCTCCAGAAAATGCAGCTCAATTACAAAGGACACAGAGACCCCAGAACCAAGGCCCACATAAATGCGTTGAAAATTGTGATCTCATTCCTTTTACTCTATGCCAGTTTCTTTCTATGTATTCTCATATCATGGATTTCTGAGCTGTATCAGAATACACTGATCCACATGCTTTGTCAGACGATTGGAGTCTTCTATCCTTCAAGCCACTCCTTTCTTCTGATTTTAGGAAACCCTAAGTTAAGACAGGCCTCTCTTTTGGTGGCAGCTAAGGTATGGGCTAAACGTTGAGAAACTCACAATTTCATAAGCCATTCAGACCACAGATTATTGAATATTGTAGACAGAAATGGGAGTCTATGAGAAGTTTAAAAATATTTTATACTTTCCCTGGTTTCTTCTATTGTGAAGGTGGTCACTACAATTTTTTAAAATTCTTCTCTATAATAGCATCTTACCTAAGAATATTATGTATTTATGACATATATTTCTACATTATTAGGAATTTGAAACTTATTTGAGGAAATCATTGGTAGATTCTACTGTAAATTAAAAACATATACTACAGCATACTTAGATGTTAATTGTAAATCTACAGTCTTTTGTCTGGCAATGGCTCTTCAATTCTAAATCACTCATTGGGATGGGTGATTTAGGTAATTACTTTATTATATCATGTAGTCCTATTTAAATGGTGAATTACAGATAACTAGAACAGTTATTTGGAATAGAATTAAGGGAAGTTTGGACTTGCCACTATTACTATACTGATGGGTTAAAAAAAGTTTAATATGAGTAACTGCCACATAAAAAGATACGTGCTTTTTAGGAATTATATTGTATGTATGTGTACATACATATTTTACATTATGCCTTTTAAAATAAATATTATTGAGGCATAATTTACATATAATAAAATGCAACATGTTAGTCCACATTTCGGTTAGAGTTTTGACAATAGTATACACCTGTGTGACCACAATGTCAGTGCCCTTTGCAGTTTACCCTCTCCTCACCAGCCCTTTTCCCCAAGCAACTACTTATCTGCTCTTGGTAACAATAAGAAAGTTCTTTGATTTTTAGAATTTATATGGATATAGATACATAGATGCTATATACACACACACACACACATACAGTTATTGAGTGTGCACTATTATATATGAGGCTTCTTTAACTCAGCATAATGCTTTTGAAGTTCTTCTGTTTTGTTGTATTAATCAGCAGTTTGCTCCTGAGCAGTATTCCTGAGTAGTATTGGATATACCACATTAAAAAATTTATCTTTCCTGTTAATGAACATTCGAATGGTTTTCAATCATTGGCCATTATAAATAAAACTGTATCAACATTCATGTGTGTCTCTTCTTCTGGATATACAATTTTCTCACTCTTGAGTAAATACCTACGAGTAAAAATGTCAAATCATATGATAAGTGTATGTTTAACTTAAAAAAAATGCCGGAGTTCTATGGAGTGGCTGCACCATTTCATATTATTGCCAGCAATAGACGAGAGTTTCAGTTTTTTCACATTCTGGCCAACAGTTGGTAGGTACTCTGTTTTATTTATTTATTTTTTGGCCATTCTAGTCAGAATGTAATGGCATCTCATCATAGTTTTAATTCACATTTTCCTAATGGCTAGTGAGGCTGAACATTTTTTCATGTGCTTTGGGTCATTCATAAAACCTCTTTTTATGAAATGTTTGTTTAAACCTTTTGTCAACTAGTTAGCTTGATTCATTGCTTTCTGTTTTTGTTACTGATTTGTAAATGTTCTCTATATAGTCTCTGTATTAGTTTGTTTTCATGCTGCTGATAAAGACATACTCAAGACTGGGTAATTTATAAAGAAAAAGAGGTTTAATTGACTCACAGTTCCACACTGCTGGAGAGGCCTCACAATAATGGCAGAGGCGAAAGTCATGTGTTACATGGTGGCAGTCAAGAGAGAATGAGAACCAAGTGAAAGCAGAAACCCCTTACAAAAACATCAAGTTTCGTGAGACTTATTCACTACCATGAGAACAGTTGTGAATAAGAAACTGCTCCCATGATTCAATTATCTCCAACTGAGTCCCTCCCATAACACATGGGAATTATGGGAGGTAGAATTCAAGATGAGATTTGGGTGGGGACACAGCCAAACCATATCAGTCTGAATATAAGTTCTTTAGCAGACGTAAGTTTTATAAATATTTTCTGCCAGCCAGAGGCTTGTCATTTCATTTTCTTTACAGTGTCTTTCAAAGAGAGGGCATTAAAAACTTCTAATGAAGTTCAATAATCAATTATTTTCCTATAAGAAAATTATTTTTTACTTCTTTTGCTTTCAAAATTCAAAGGTATTTTATGGATCAGTTGGAATAAACATTTGCAATAAGGCATAGTTATCCTTGAGTATAATGACAGAAAGCCTGATTTCATTTTCTCTACTGTCAGAACAGTTTCTTTGGTGATATCACATAGATTTTTAACAACCTGCTTCAATAGTACTATCTACTTGAGCATTCTCACTTTCTCTCTTTTATTTTCTTTTTAGAAAGGACCTCCCAAATGGGTTTGCTTAAAAATTAGGTGAGAGGAGTAGTATGATCATTTTTATCATTAATTTCTCTGAACTCTCTTGTAGTTTATTTACCCAATAGCATCTTTCAATATCTGTCAGTATTTTCACCTCTACACTCATATGGTTCCCATAAAAAGTACTATAATAGTTAAGGGCTGAGTCTGGAGTCAGAGGTACAATTCTCAGTTCTATCACTTAGTAGTGTTACTTAAAATTGTGTAGTTCCCATTTATAAGTGAAAACATGCAGTATTTGGTTTTCTGTTTCTGCATTAATTCACTTAGGACAATGGTCTTTAGCTGCATCCATGTTGCTGCAAAGGACATGATTTCATTTTTTTATGGCTACATAGTATACTATGATGTATGTATACCACACTTTTTTGGTCCAATCCATTTTTTTTTTTTTTTGAGACAGAGTCTCACTCTGTTGCCCAGGTTGGAGTGGTATAATCTTGGCTTACTGCTGCCTCTGCCTCCCAGGTTCAAGCAATTATCCTGCCTCAGCTTCCCAAGTAGAGCTGGGATTACAGGCGGGTGCCAGGATGTCCAGCTAATTTTTGTATTTTTAGTAGAGACAGAGTTAGGCCATGTTGGTCAGGCTGGTCTTGAACTGCTGACCACAGGTGATCTGCCCACCTTGACCTTCCAAAGTGCTGGGATTACAGGCATGAGCCACCGTACCTGGCCTGTAATCCATTGTTGATGGGCATGTAGGTTGATTCCGTGCCTTTGCTATTGTGAACAGTGCTCCAGTGAAATTGTGAGTGTATATGTGTCTTTCTGGTAGAATGATTTATTTTCTTGTGAACACATACCTGGTAATGGTGTAACTAGGTTGAATGGTAGTTTATTTTAAGTTCTTTGCGAAATCTCCAAACTGCTTTCTATACTGGCTGAGGTAATTTGCATGCCCACCAGCAGGATATAAGTGTTCCCTTTGCTCCACAGCCTCACTAGCATCTGTGTTTTGTTTTTTAACTTTTTGATAGTAGCCATTCTGACTGGTATGAGATGGTACCTCTTTGTGGTTTTGATTTGCATGTCTCTAATGATTAGTAATGTTGAGTATTTTAAAATGTTTGTTGGCTGCTTGTATGTCTTCTTTTGAGAAGTGACTGTTCATGTCTTTTGCTCATTTTTAAAGGGGTTATTTGTTTTCTGCTTGTTCAATTGTTTCAGTTCCTTATAGATTTGGGATATTAGACCTTTGTTGAATGCATAGTTTGCAAATCTTACATTCTATAGGTTGCCTGTTTACTCTGTATGATATGTGCAGAAGTTCTTTAGTTTAATTAGGTCCCACTTGTCAATTTTTGTTTTTTGTTGCCATTGCTTTTTGGGACTTAGTCATAAATTCTTTCCAAGGCCATTGTTTAGAATGGTGTTTCCTAAGTTTTCTTCCAGGATTATTGTAGTGTAAAGTCTTACATTTAAATTTTTGACCCATCCTGAGTTAATTTTTATGTATGGTGAAAAGTAAAGGTTCAGTTTAATTCTTTGCATATGGCTAGCCAGATACCCCAGCACCATTTATTGAATAGGGAGCCCTTTCTCCATTGTTTATTTTTGTCAATTTTGTCAAACATCAGATGGCTGTAGTTGTGTGTCTTTGTTTCTGGGTTCTCTATTCTGTTCCATTGGTTTATGTGTCTCTTTTTATAACATGACCATGCTGTTTTGGTTACTGTAGCTTTATAGTATAGTTCAAAGTCAGGTAATGTGATTCCTCTCGCTTTGTTCTTTTTGCTTAGGATTGCTTTTGTTATTTGGGCTCTTTTTTTGATTCTATATGAATTTTAAAATAGTTTATTTTTCTAGTTCTGTGCAAAATGACATTGGTAGCTTGATAGGAATAGAGTTGAATCTGTAAATTGCTTTGGGAAGTATAACCATTTCAACAATATTGATTCTTCCTATCCATGAACATGGAATACTTTTCCATTTGTTTATGTCATCTATGATTTCTTTCAGCAGTGTTTTGCAGTTCTCTTTCACCTCCTTGGTTAGCTGTAGTCCTAGTTTTATTTTTTATTTTAATTTTTGATGATATTGTAAATGGGATTGCATTCTTGATTTGGCTCTCAGCTTGAAGTTTTTTAGTGTATAGAAATGCTACTGATTTTTGTGCATTGATTTGTATCCTGAAACTTTACAGAAGTCCTTTATCTGTGCCAGAAGTCTTTTGGCAGAGTCTTTAGGGTTTTCTATGTATGGAATCACATCAGCAAGGAGATATGGTTTGACCACATTTTTTTTTCTATTTGGATGCCTTTTTTTTGTTCTTGCCTGATGTCCTGGCAAGAACATGTGGTATGAAGAACATTCAGTACTATGTGGAATAGGAGTGGTGGGAGTGGGGACTCTTTTCTTGTTCTGATTCTCAAGGGGAATGCTTTCAGTTTTTGCATGTTCAGTATAATGTTAGCTGTAGTTTTGTCACAGATGACTCTTATTATTTTGAGGTATGTTCTTTCAATGCCTAATTATTTGAGGGTTTTTTCAAGAGTCCAAAGTTTCTTTGTTAGTTTTCTGCCTCAATGATCTGTCTAATGTTCTCAGTGAGATGTTGAAGTCCCCCAATATTATTGAGTGGGTGTCTAAATCTTTTTATAGGTCTGGAAGTACTTGTTTTATGAAGCTGGATGCTCTAATGCTGAGTGCATACATATTTGGAGCAGTTAAGTCTTCTTGTTGAATTGAATCCTTTATTATTATGTAGTGCCTTTCTTTGTCCTTTTTTTTGTTCTTTACTGTTGTTGGTTTAAAATCTGTTTTATCCTATAAAGGAATAGTGATTCTTTCTTTCTTTTTTTTCTTTTCTATTTGTGTTACAGATCCTTCTACAACCCTTTCCTTTGAGCCTAACGGTGACATTACATGTGAGATGGGTCTCCTGAAGACAGCAGTCAGATGGCTTTTGTTTTTTATTCAATTTGCTTTTAAGTGAGGGTATGTAGACCATTTACATTCAAGGCTAATATTGCTATGTGAGGTTTTGTTTCTATTGTGAAGTTGTTAGCTGGGTGCTTTGTAGTTTCTATTGTGTGATTTCTTTATAGAGTCTTGGGTTATGTGCTTAGCTGTGCTATTTTGGTAGCAGATTTTCATGTTTAGAACTCCCTTTAGGATCTCTTGTAAGACTGGTCCAGTGGTAATAAATTCCTTTACCCCTTGCTTGTCTATAAAATGTTTTATTTCTCCTTAAGTTATAAAGGTTAGTTTGATGGAATATAAAATTAGTGGTTGGAAAATTTTCTTTCCTTTAAGAATGCTGAAAGTAGGCCTCCAATCTCTCCTGGCTTGTAAGGTTTCTGCTGAGCTGTTTACTTGGGCTTATGGGGTTCCCTTTGTATATGATCTGATCTTTTTCTGTAGCTGAATTTAAGATTTTTTTCTTTAGTGTAGACCTTGGATAGTTTGGCAACTATATGCTTTGGTGATGTTCATTTCCTATAGCATCTGTCAGGTGTCCTCTTGATCTTTTGTATCTGTATGTCTACATCTCTAGCAAGATTAGGGAAATTTGCTTAAATCATTTCCTCAAATATGTTTTCCAGGTTATTAACTCTTTCTCCTTCTTTCTCAGGAATGCCAGCAGTTTATGAGTTTGGTAGGTGCCCCACGGCACCATGACCTATGTCAAGGAAGGTTAGGTGGTTCAGGTACTGATCATGGTAGCAGGTGCTAGCAAAAGCCTGAGATCTGCCTAGGCATGAAGCAGAGAGGGCCTCCCCGTGCCAGGATCTCTGCACAGGAAGGGTGAAGCAGATTAAGCTGCTGAACCAGGTGAATGAGTGATCCAAATGCCCAGATTTCTGCCTAGAGGTAGATTGGAGGTGACTCTGTTGCACCACAATCACAGGCAAGGAGGGTGGGACACCCAGCAATGACACACACAAACTAGTACCAGGTAGCTAAGCTTCCTGGTTGCAAGTCTCATCACACAGGACGATGATATGTTGGTTTGATGGTGTTAGTTTCAGTACATTCACTTTTTTTATGGTCATAGAATTCTTGTTCTATTTCCTCCTCCTCTGGCAATACTGGCTTTTCTAATTTTTGTAGTTATTTTCATAAGGTAGGATTTTTTTCTTTCTTTCACTATAATACTATTGTTCTTTTTTTTCTTTCCCTTTCCATTCCCCGTCTCTCCTTAGGAGGTGTGACTTTAGAGAATTCTGGGTTGGGTCTTTTGCCCAGCTTCTATAACCCTATGCATTTATTGGTTGCAGGTTTTATATTAGACTGTGCAGTTCAACCTACAAGCCAGTAGATGGCAATTATAGGTAAGAGCCAGTTGTGGACAACGTGGTGGTTATATACTTGATCCTTGTTTACTAGAAGAAGCTCTCTGTTGCTGCAGATAATGGGCTGACTCATGGAGTACACAGTGGTGTGAACTCCCTGCTCAGCCTTGGGGGTTGTGGGGAGCAACGTGGGTGGAGCCAGATAAGGCAGGTCCACCTATAGGTCTCCCAATGGCAGACACAAGCACCAACACTGAGGGAGAATCTACTGAGTGGCTACCAAGTGACCAGAGTTGTGTCTGGGGTGGAGCTAGGTAACCCCCTTGACTCCAAGTTCTTTGCACAGTGATACTGGAGAGGTTGGCCTAAACTCTTTATCCAGGAGAGTGGGGGGCTCTGAATGCCTAGAAATCTGCCTGTTTGTGAAGCAGAACCCACCCCCACCAACCAAGATTTCTGCACAGGGTAGATGGGGTGACTCAGGCTGCTTAACCAGGCAGGCAGGTGCTCTGAATGCTTGTATTTTTGCCTGGGCATAAAACAGAGAGGGTCAGTCCTGTACCTGGATCTCTGCACAGGAAGGGTTAGGCAGCACAGGTTGCCAGTCTGTGTGAGCAGGTGCTTTGAATGCTTGGGTATGCAGCAGAGGACCTCCCTGCACCAAAATCTCTGCACAAGAAGGGTAGGGGAGGGTAGGCTGCTGATCCAGGTGAATGGGTGCTTCAAATGTCTAGAGTTCTGCCTGGATGTGGAGCAGAGATGGCCCCACTGCACCATAACCTATGTCAAGGAAGTTTAGGTGGTTCAGGGTACTAAACCATGCTAGGAAGCCTGAGATCTGCCTAGGTATGAAGCAGAGAGGGCCTCCCTGTGCCAGGATCTCTGCACAGGAAGGGTGGAGCAGATTAAGCTGCTGAACCAGGTGAATGAGTGATCCAAATGCCTGGATTTCTACCTAGAGGTGGAGTGGAGGTGACTCTGTTGTACCACAATCACAGGGGAGCAGGGTGGGGCACCTAGCAATGACACATACAGACTAGTTCTAGGTAGCTAAGCTGCCTGGTTGCAAGTCTTATCACACAGGATAAACTGGCCCAGGCCTGTGATGGAGGAGAGCACAACTTCAGTGTTTGCTGCTAAGGTTTTTTTTCCCACAACTCTGGCTATCGAGGTCCCCACCCTGCTGTAGAGCAGGTGCTCCAATATCTGGCCCAAGACTAAAAAGCCTGCACAGCTACACTGCTGAGTCACCGAAAAATGATTTACTGTGTATACACTTGAATTAAAAACGGTATCCTGCTCTCAGTCCTGGGTCTGGGAAAAGGCCTGAACCTTTTCCCAATGTCTTTCCCTTACAGTGTCTCTAAGCCTCTCTCCAAGTTAGCTCCAGGGCTTTGGAGAAGCAAGGTACTATTCCTCAGCCTGGGTTGCTCAGATCCCCAGTGGAAAGGTGAGTCATAGAGGGAGGCTCTCTGCCTCTCTCATCTACTGGAGCTTCACTCACTTTTATAACTGGGTGTCATCATGGGGGCTGTTTGCCTGTGTTCCCCTCCCTGGAATCTGTGTGTCTTTATGATTCTGGTAGAATCCCACTTTCCTTCTTGAAATAAAGCTCACAGAGTTAATCTTTATGAGACTTTGTTTGAGAAGGATGTTCCATCCTTCTCTATTTTCTGAAAAATTTGTGTAGGTTGGTATTTTTTTCTTCTTAAATATGTGATGAAAATCAACATGCAGGTCATCCCTTGCTTTGTGTGAAAGTTTTAAATTAAGAATTCAATTTCTAAAAATAGACACTAAGATTTTCTATTTCTTTGTATGCCTGATTCAGTAATTTCTTTCAAGGAATTTGTCCATTTTATCTAATTTAATTCACTGAAATAATTTTATAAATAATATCCCCCAATTTCTTGGTCTGTTTGTGTTGCTATAAAGGAATACCTGAAGCTGAGTAATTTATAAATAAAAGAGGTCTCTGCCGGGCGCGGTGGCTCAAGCCTGTAATCCCAGCACTTTGGGAGGCCGAGACGGGCGGATCACGAGGTCAGGAGATCCAGACCATCCTGACTAACACGGTGAAACCCCGTCTCTACTAAAAAATGCAAAAAACTAGCCAGGCGAGGTGGCGGGCGCCTGTAGTCCCAGCTACCCGGAGGCTGAGGCAGGAGAATGGCGGGAGCCCAGGAGGCGGAGCTTGCAGTGAGCTGAGTTCCGGCCACTGCACTCCAGCCTGGGCGACAGAGCAAGACTCTGCCTCAAAAAAAAAAAAAAATAATAATAATAATAAATAAAAGAGGTTTATTTAGCTCATGGTTCTGCAGGCTGCACAAGAAGCATGGCATCAATATCTGCTTAGTTTCTGCTGACGGCTTTTGTGCTGGGTCAAAGCATGGTGGAGAAGGTCAAAGCAGAAGCAGGCACATGTGAAGACAGAACAAACCAAAGGGGCATCCTGGCTTCATAACAATTCACCCTCACGAAAAACAATTCATTTCCCCAGAACAAATTCAGTCTTGTGAGAGTGAGAACTCACCCACTACATTGAAAATGGTACGAAGCCATTCATGAGGGATCCAACCCTTGACCCAAACACTTCTCACTAAGCTCTACCTCTCAACACCGCTACACTGGGGATCAAATCCCAATATGAGTTCTGATGGGGACAAACAAACCAGGCACAAACCATAGCATTCTGCCGTTGGTCCCCTGAAAACTCATGTCCTTTTCACATAAAAACATGTAATCATTCCATCCCAACAATAGTCCCCCAATTCTTAACTTGTTGCAGCATCAATTCAAATGTCCAAAGTCCAAAGTCTCATTTGAGACTCTAGTCAAGTTCCTTCCAGCTATAAGCCTGTGGCAAGTAATTACCATATCAGACAGGTCAAATACAGTTTTCTTGGCTCATAGGTTTAGTACCTGGGGTTAAAGGACTTACAAGCTGGGCTCATGTGGGACAATGAGCCAAAGGGCCTGCACATGGCCACTGCATGTGGTTTGGACATTGTGACCTCAGAGTGGTTGGACTACTTACACGTGGCTTAGGACTCCAAGAGTAAATGTTGCAGTGATTAAGAAAAATCTGCATAGCTTTTTATGATTTAGCTTCAGAATTCTTATAGCATTTTTATTAGCTGAATTAGTCACAAACCATTCTAGATTGAAGGCAAGAGTACACAGACTCCTAAGATATCAATAGAAGTGCCAAAGTATGTATCATATGTTTTAAAACTTCCATACTCGCTTTTTTTTTTTTTTTTTTGAGACAGATCTCACTCTGTCACCCAGGCTGTAGTGCAGTGGCATGATCTTGGCTCACTGAAACCTCTGCCTCCTGGGTTCACGTGATTCTTCTGCCTCAGGCGCCCAAGTAACTGAGATTACAGGTGTACGCCACCACGCCCGACTAATTTCTGTATTTTAGTAGAGACAAGGTTTCACCATGTTGGCCAGGCTGGTCTCGAACTCCTGACCTCAAGTGATCCGCCTGCCTCAGCCTCTTAAAGTGCTGGGATTTCAGGCATGAGCCACTGCGCCCAGCCTAAAACTTCCATACTCTCTAAAAGATTTTGGTATTATACCGGAGAGCCGTTTTCTCCATTTTCTTAAACTTGCATATTTTTTAATCAATCTGTATTGGTGAGGTTGACAATGAAGAAATATGCTAATCATAAACTCCAAAGATATACTGCATTTTTCTAGATGGGGGCTTAGAGTTTCTAGCCCAGGGTGATAGCTGAATCAAAGTGATACATCACACAAACAAATCATTTTTAAGCAAAGGATGGCATTATAGAACTACAAAGGAGAATCTACTTTAATTTTGCATGTTAACAAATAGGGGTTCAAATTTGAATGCAGAACTTTCCATGTAAAATATAACCAGAGGCAATAGCAGCAGGGAATATAATATTTGCCTTGAAAATCACTAACTGATACCCTCAAGGGGGAAAAAAAAAAACTTGTATATTTTACAATTTAGTTGAAATCTAATTTTAGAGCACACCTTGGATCTCTCCGGACTCCACCAATGGCCATCAAAAAAACAGAAAGAAGTCACTCCTTCGGATACATAAATCTATAACAGTGCAGCTAGAATCAATCAGTCAATGGTGTATTGAAGGCAGACATTCACTATGTACAGGCATGTCAAGCATTTGGGAGGCATTGTTTAAAATAGCTCCTGTTGTATAGTTCATAATGGGGACTGTGGGAAATGGATTCATTGTGTTGGTAAACATCATTGAACCAGGAACCGAAAGGTCTCCCTGACTGATTTTATTCTCAACTGCTTGGCCATCTCCAGGATATGTTTCCTGTGGAAACAATTTTAGCTATCTCTTTCAAAATAGGCTACGAGAAAATGCCTGATTCTAAGAATCTTGCAGTAAGTTTTGACATTCTCTGGACAGGATCCAACTATTTCTGCCTGTACTGTACCAGCTGCCTCAGTGTCTTCTATTTCTTCAAGGTAGCCAACTTCTCCAAACCCATTTTCCTCTGGATGAAATAGAGAATTTACAAGGTGCTTCTTTTTGTTGTACTAGAGGCAATGATCTCTTCCTGCACAACTTTCATTTTGAAGGAAATAATAAATAGTTTAATCCAAGAATGGGTAATAATAAAAGGCAACTTGACATTTAACTATATGGAGACCATGCATGATTTCACTTCTCTGTTTCTCCTTCAGAGGATGTTCATCCTTTCTTTTGTGGAAACACTGTCCTCCATTTTCTCTTAATCCTGTCCTTACGGAGCCACACCAGACAGATGAAGCTACACGGTGTTTATTCCAGGGATCCCAGCACAGAAATCCATGTAAGACCTATAAAAGCTATAATTTCATTTCTACTCCTCTTTACTGTGCATCAGTTCATCAGTATCATACTAACATTGGCTTATCCTATTCTAGACAGCGTTGTGGCAAGGACTTTAGTAGTGTGCTGCTATTTTTCCATCCATCTGGCCATTCATTTCTTCTAAGTTTACGTGACAGCAAACTGAAGCAAGCTTCTCTTTGTGTCCTAAAGAAGATGAAATATGCCAAAAAGGACATAATCTCTCATTTTTGTAAACATGCCTGATATGAGTGATGATATTCTGAGAAAAAAAAAGGAAGAAGAAGAACAGGAGGGCTACACATTTGTCTCTTTCACCTACCTCTTCTTTTCTCATTATATTCTATGATATATTGAGCATTATTGAAAATACTTGCAGATTTAAATTAAGCAGAAAAGACTGCTACCTTGTTTGCACCATATATGGAGATTATGTATTGAATAGTAAAATTCTAATGTATTGATAATACATTTTACATTAGGCACTGTGAACAATATAATAGATTATTATTAAATTTTATTAATATGTTGCATAAGCATTAGAATAGAATAGAAATACATCAATAATTATATATTTAATGTGTATAGAGTGTATATAAAATCAGATTTACATGTATAAACACATACAGATTTAGTTCCTATCCTAAAAATGATGATCCATTGATAATTTAAAACTAGTAGGCCGGACGCAGTGGCTCAAGCCTGTAATCCCAGCACTTTGGGAGGCCAAGACGGGCGGATCGCGAGGTCAGGAGATCAAGACCATCCTGGCTAACCCAGTGAAACCCCGTCTCTAATAAAAAATACAAAAAACTAGCCAGGCAAGGTGGCGAGCGCCTGTAGTCCCAGCTACTCGGGAGGCTGAGGCAGGAAAATGGCCTAAACCCGGGAGGCGGAGCTTGCAGTGAGCTGAGATCCGGCCACTGCACTCCAGCCTGGGCGACAGCGCGAGACTCTGTCTCAAAAACAAACAAACAAACAAAAAAAACAAAACTAGGAAGGAAAACTCAAATGAAAACAATTAGTAGAGTCTACAGCTTAGTGAAAACTTGGAGGATATGAAACAAAGTCAATCAAAACGCACATCACTAAGAGTTATTTCCAAATATAAACTGTATTCTATTAATATTTTCAGCTAAAAACGCTAAGCAACATTGACCATCAAAAATGTTACAATCTTGACCGTGTGCAACAGACTTGGACTCTAGAATCTGAATCTTTGGAGTAACAATAAAATTTTACTCAATTGGTTAACTGTGTAAGGAAGGCAAGGACACATATTAAAAAATCAGTAAGATTTTAAGTAAGCAAAATTGGAGGACTGCTGCTGGCATCTAGTGCAGAGTTACCAGGTTTAGTAAATAAAAATATAGAAGACTCAGAAGATAGTAACAAATGCAGGATCTCATTCTATGAAAGTCACTATGTAAAGAAAGAAAAATAAATAAAGATTTGAAAAGAAAAACAAATCAGGGACAGCCAGTCAGTTTACAGAATTAAATTTAGTAAGAACGTCTCCTCTTAAAAATGTAATTAAAAAGCATGTAAAAACAGCAGGTTAAATAAAAGAACAAAATTGCAAGTTTAAGATAAACAACAATAAATACTTAAAATGAAATAATTGGAAGTAGATTTTGAAGAGCAAGCATGTTCTCTCTAAAAAAGGAAAGAATATATCGCAAGGAAATAATACAGTTTTCAGCAGTAAAGTCAAAAGACAAATTTTCAACATTGGAGAAAGTAATTTAAAAAGTCAATTATATAGTAATCAATAGAAGAAAAAGTGAACCCTAGAAAAATAACCTGGACATTGCAGGCCTAAAATGAAATTTTAAATGTGTGAATAAAATTAAAATATCCAGAGAACAGACCATGAGATTTCCACGGGCAGAGGATGTAATCCCTTTAGGACAGTGGTTCTCAACACAGGGCAATTTTGCCCCCTAGGGGACATTTAATAATGCCTGGAGACATTTTCAGTTAAGGAGGGATGCTGCTGGCATCGATTGTAATGTTACCAGATTTAGCAAATAAAAATATAGGAGGCCCAGTTAAATTTATACTTCAGACAAAAAAAAAACAAAAAACAAAAAACAAAAAAACAAGAAGAATAAATTTATAAATAAGTATTGCTTGTGATAACCATAATGTAAGTTTACATCATGATATAAGTGTGCTATGGAGGACCAATTACAGACCTGCAGCATTGATAATTGGATACACAGACAAAGACAATTATTTGCTGCTTATTTGAAATTCAAATTGAACTGACACACCCTGTATTTTACCTGGTAACTGTACGAGGACAAGGATGCTGCTAAATATCTCACAATGCACATGACAGCCCCTCACAACAGAATTATCTGGCATAAAATGTAAATTGAGCTAAAGTTAAAAATCATGTTCTATGAAGATACAATAATGAAAAGCACAAATTCCATAATAGCAATTACGACTGAAAAAAATAAAAACAGTTATTGATACAAGATTTCACACAGACCAGCTGCCTTCCTTATCTCTGAAATGTCCAACTTACCATACTTAGGCTCTGATTTCTGCACATACAGCCCCAGCTCACACTTGCTCCCCAGCAGGCCTTACTCTGAGACAGGAAAGATTTGGGCTGCTTTAGTCCTTCACTAGCTGCTGATTAGCGAGCTGTGATGGCTTCCAGTTAAAATAATTTGTGGGTGAAAAATTCACAAAATATACTTAATTTTTAACAATTAGAGCATAGAAATTCTCAAAGCTGTGTTCTTGTTTATAGGGTACTGTGAGTTCCTAAGCCCCATAATTCTGTAGATAGCTTGTTTATGGCGGTCTTCTATTTACCTCCAAAACAATTTTATATTTTTCTTCTCTTTCTTCCTCCGATCACGATATTCTGATAATGATTTTAGCAATTTTGCCAAGTGACAATCACAGACTTAATTTAAATCATAAAATGACATATCCCTTATGAAATAAGATTACTCTTTCCTTTCAATCTTTTCTAACTGCTCCAGTGCTCTCAAAGGGTACTGTCATCCATGATGTCACAGTCCTCCTCCTGTCCCCCTTACCTCTGGACTCATCTCTTAATCTAAAAGAAAAACAAATTGCATGCAAAAGAAAGAAACAGTTCTTTAAACGTTACTTCTGATGGATTTAGTTCTGTCCAGGAAGATTTTAGATGCTATATTCAGAATACTCTACAATCTTGGGCAACTGTGTAATCTTGGTCTTGGGGATGGATGTTGGGAAAAAAATTCTCCATGAATATATTGCACTTCTGCATGGTCTAGGTCTTACCTTGTGAGCAAACAGTACGTTCGATGAGCAAAGAGAAGGGCCTCAACTAGGATCAGGTGAGCAAGGCACGCAGGGTGCAAAGTTTGAGGAGCCACTTGGTTTTAGGACCCTGCAACCAATTGAATGCCTTCTTACATTTTGTGCCCTAAGAGTCTCATTCACTTTGCCCAAGACCAGGTCATGGCAAAGAGCCTTGGGATTTAGAAATAGTGTATCCCTCTTGGTCAGAAGGCAGACTTGTTTAAAGATAAATCTCTTCTTCTCTCCAGAGATATTTGCTTACATTCCAGTGTAAAGCTGAAGTCTCTTTTCTTCCTCAGAAGGAAAGATGGACAGGTTACTTACAGTGACCAAAGTTTTTAAGACCAGAGTTTCCTATTTTTGAGATTTCTCTTTTGATGGACACCACTACATACACATATGACATTGGGTTCTAATCTTATACCTGTAAGGGACTGAAGTTTGAAGAAACAGTACGATGATGTTCCTCTGGCTACTGCTAGCACTTCTATGAATAATAAACCATCTTGTGCCTTCTGCAAGTATAACAAGTGACAAGCTAAGTTATTAGCTTATAATAATTTTGGCAACAGGGATGGAACACGGCCCAAAGACCTGGCCTTCGGAGGAGAAAGTGAAGGATCCTACAAGCTGATTAATAGGATTTGCTGAAAGTCCATGGGAACTGGTAGCTAACATGTTGAATAAAATGTTTGTAATTGGTAAATAAATATTCTTCCATTATGTTGCTCATTAATGAGTAGGATTGGGAAGTTGTTGAAAACTGAGTATCACATGGTAGAACTGAAACGGACTTCCAAGTGACACTTACAGATTTTGCTCTCTTCTCCAGACAACTTTAGATAGAAATATTAAAGATCTCCCAAAGTTGTTACATTCAGATGATTATTCAGTTAACAATTGAGAAGTGGCAATAATGCTTTAAAATGTGTCTTGCATACTGGCCTGAAGACACTTTCTCTATATTTCCCTGATAACTTCTTTACCTCTATTCTGATGTTACTTGCTTTAGGGATTCAGGCTGGGCCTGAGATCTTCCTGACCCAATGCACACCAAAGTCCCTACAGAACCATCCCAACATATTGCAAAGCTTCAAGGAGAGTAGGGACTCAAATTAGTATACCCCTGCTGGATATATGTGCACAAATCACCATTCTACTTGGTTCTGGGGGTTGGGGGAAGGGGTGCCGAGGGATGGAGGACAATAGCATGTGAGGAGATACAAGAGTCCCTACTGGGAGGCGCACTAGAAAGAAAGGCAAGAAGCCAAGAGGAAAAAAAAGAAAGCCAACCCTACCCCCCTCCCGCCATACCCTTCTCATCCCTTCCCTTCTTTTCCTCCCACCTCAGCCTCCCAAATGACTAGGACAACAGGCACACACCATCATGCCTGGATAATGTTTTAATGTTTTATAAAGGCAGAGGAGTCTCACTATGTCACCCAGGCTGGTTTAGAACTCCTGGCCTTAAGCAGTCCCCCCACCTCTGCCTCTCAAAGTACTGATATTACAGGCATGAGTCACTGCACTGTGCAGGCCTCCAGTCATTCTTTATAGTTTACCCTCATTTTCCTACATTCTATAAATACTCAAATAGAAGACAGCAGGGCCTCCTGGCTAGTGTGATAGCCTCTAACAAGCAGGTTTAGAAAGAAAAAGGAAAAAGAAGGGCCTGAGTTCAACTGATGAGGATTGAACAAACAGTGCACACACACACACACACACACCCACACACACACACCCCCCAAAGTTAGGAAGACTTTGTGGATAGGGCCTTTTGGACCCATTTGATGCACTGTTTTTTGTTGTCTTTATATCTGTGTGTATGGTGTGATATTAAATACTTAAAATATTATCTCATAAGTGCCAGAAAGATTGATCTAGCGAAAAGCACCAAAAATGTTAGTGGGACAAACTCCCTGGCCATTTGAGTCAGTGGGTGGAGCATAATTTACCGTGAGTGCCTTCACCCCCAATGTCCAAACCTACCCTTATTGGGCTTTCTGTGTATTGCAAACAGAGAAAATCCCTCTGTGCAAGATAAAATAGAAAATTACTCAATGTACTTAAGACAACTCACAAAAAAATGACCATTTCTCAAGGAATGAAACAATCAAGAAATAACAACCTTGAAATGACTTAGGTATTAAAATGATCAAAGACTTTATAGGAGCTGTTATACCCATCCTTCATGAGGTCAACGTAGACACTCAAAATGAATGGAAAGGAAAAATTTGTCAGCAGAAAAATAGGAATTACATGAAATAAGAAAACAGATATTTTAGAAACGAAAAATATAATGTCTAAAAAAATCTTTATTGGGTGTGATAAATAGCATAAAGGAAATGATGGAGGAAAGACAGTATTCTTGAGGTTGGATCAATAGAAATTATATACTCTAAACAATACAGGGTAAAATAATTGAATAAATTGTACATCGTATCATGAATATGAAAGGTTACAACAAATGATGTACTATTCATGCATTCTGAGTTTCAGAAAAACACACCAAAGAGGTTGATGTTGAAAGAGGACTCAGAGAAATAACAGTCAAAAATTTTCCAAACATGGTAAAGGGCATCAACCTATAGATTCAAGAAGCTGAGCAAATCCCAACCAGAGTACAACCAATGCAATCCATGTCAGGGAACATCATTGTCCAATTTCTGAAAATTAAAGACAAAATCTTGAAAGCAGAAAGAAGGAAATGACATCATAGTCACACGGAAAATACAATATGAATAACAGTGGTTATTAGAACCAGAAATAACAGTAGAAAGGAGCACAAACATTTAAAGTGCTCAAAGGAAGAAATAGTCTACCAGAGGTTTATGTTCAATAAAAATATCCTTCATTAATGGACAGGAAATCCAGGCATTCTAAGAAAAAAAGAAAAGCTAGAAACCTAGGAGAATTTCTTTCCAACAAACCTATCTTTAAGTAATGGCCAAATGAAATTCTCTAAACATAAAGGAAAGAATAGAAGAGGAATTTGTGGAACATCAAGAATGAAGTAAAAATAACAGAAAGGGGGAAAGTGGGCAAACACAATATATCTTCCTTTTTCACTTGAGTTTTCTTCATATGTTTTAACCGACCATTGCTAACACTGAAGATGGAAGAGAGACAGGAAATGTGGAAATGAAATGACATTCTTCTCTAGAGCCTCTAGGAAGGAACTCAGCCTTGACACATGAATTTAACTCAGTGAACTCCAGTTCAGATTTCTGACCTACAAAACTGAAAAATAATAAATTAACTTTGACCTAGAAATTATAAAGGGATGTAAGGTTCCCTTACTTCACTAAAACTGTTAAAAAGTGTACACCACTAGACTATGACAAGCTATGTACATGTAAACGAATCCATAGAAGAATCACTAAAAATGCTGTTCAGAGAGATATACTCAAAAACTATATAGATCCACTAAAATAGAATTATAAAACATTTTCAAGGGCCCCATAGGAGAGCAGGAAAAAGAAAACAATCAAAAGTAGTATAAATAAAGAACAAAAAATAAGATGGCTCAAAAATATCAAAAAATGCATTAAATGTCAATGGTTACTGAAAGTAAATTTTTGCCATCTCAGTTTGTGATTTACACTTTTGCATAGATATATACTTTAAATCACAAATATTTGTATAACAACTAAGTATACATAAACTCATTCATGTTCTCATACAAATATCTGGAAGCAACCTGGGTGAGTCTCTCCAACTCGCACTGAACCAAACCACGTCTAGAGGGGTAAGATATCCAACCTGTGTGTGCTATGAAGATTAACGGCCTCCCGAAGTAACACACTTCCTAATTCTCAGACAAGTGACTATGTTAACTTACATGACAAATGGAAATTACATCTGCCAATCAATTGACCTGAATTTAGAGAGGTTATCCTGGATTATCCAGGTGGACTCAATGTAACCATAAGGTTGTTAAATGTAGAAGAGGGAGGCAGAAGAGCCAGTGCCAGGGCGATGCGATGCAATGTGATGGGAGAATCAACTGGCTATTGCTGGCATTGAAGATGGAAGAGGGCCAAGGAATGTGCACAAAAAATGGGTTCTTTTCTAGAGACTCCAGAAGGGGACTCAGCCTTGACAGGTGGATCTAACTGAGTGAGACCCATTATACATACTATGCTTCTTTAGTTTCCCACAATTACTCAATTTCCTGTAATTTAGTATTAGCCTTGTTCTAAAGATAAGCGTCTTCTTAGAAAGTGGTGGATAGTAGAGTGATACTCATGGCTAATGAACAATTTACTATATTTTCTAAATTGAAAACAACATCCAGTTAAACTGGAATTATGAAGAGAAGAGAAGGAATGCTCAGAAGATAAAATTAATTTTTCTTCATTTACTACAGTGACCTTAGCCATGTGACTTAATTTCTTTAGATGTAATTCTTTATCTTCTCTCCCTCTTCCTATGCCTTCAATAAGATATTCACATTCTGCCCAGCCATCCATTTTTCTGTGTGAAGAAACTACTTTGGGGCTTCCAAAAAGGTCAGTAGTGAGATGAAATATTAAAACTGGACCTCCTGTTTCAGAGTCGCTAGGCTTTGGAGTTTACAACTGAATAATATATTCAATGCATCAGAAAGACTGAAAAATTTTCCTTGGGCTGTCCCTTCGATAAGATTCTATGGATTCGTTTGGAATCCACTTTTTAGAAAGAGATAAATGAAGGAATTTTGAAAAACAAGAGAGAGGCCTTGTTGATCTTATGCTTATCTGGTGACAGAAAATCAAGGCAATTGGGCTTGGAAGATAAATAGGGAGAAAAGGGATTGCAATGTTCCCTTGCTGATATAGATGCTGATATCAGCAAGAGTCAAGTTTAGAATTTTTTGTGCATTAAGATGAACATTGAAAATGGTGTGAAATTTCTAGTAAGATATCGGGGCCACCAAGGTAATTTATAGATTCAATGCCATCCTCATTAAGCCACCAATGACTTTCTTCACAGAATTGGAAAAAATTGCTTTAAAGTTCATATGGAACCAAAAAAGAGCCTGCATTGCCAAGACAATCCTAAACCAAAAGAACAAAGCTGGAGGCATCACACTACCTGACTTCAAACTATACTACAAGGCTACAGTAACCAAAACAGCATGGTACTGGTACCAAAACAGAGATATAGACCAATGGAACAGAACAGAGCCCTTAGAAATAATACCACACATCTACAGCCATCAGATCTTTGACAAACCTGACAAAAACAAGAAATGGGGAAAGGATTCCCTATTTAATAAATGATGCTGGGAAAATTGACTAGCCATAAGTAGAAAACTGAAACTGGATCCTTTCCCTACTCCTTATACGAAAATTAATTCAAGATGGATTAGAGACCTAAATGTTAGACCTAAAACCATAAAAATCCTAGAAGAAAACCTAGGTAATACCACTCAGGACATAGGCATGGACAAGGACTTCATGTCTAAAACACCAAAAGCAAAGGCAACAAAAGCTAAAATTGACAAATGGGATCTAATTAAACTAAAGAGCTTCTGCACAACAAAAGAAACTACCATCAGAGTGAACAGGCAACCTATAGAATGGGAGAAAATGTTTCTAATCTACTCATCTGACAAAGGGCTAATATCCAGAACCTACAAAGAGCTCAAACAAATTTACAAGAAAAAAACAACCCCATCAAAAAGTGGGCAAAGGATATGAACAGACACTTCTCAAAAGAAGACATTCATACAGCCAAGAGACACATGAAAAAATGTTCATCATCACTCTCCATCAGAGAAATGCAAACCAAAACCACAATGAGATACCATCTCACACCAGTTAGAATGGCAATCATTAAAAAGTCAGGAAACAACAGGTGCTGGAGAGGATGTGGAGAAATAGGAACACTTTTACACTGTTGGTGGGACTGTAAACTAGTTCCACCATTATGGAAGACAGTATGGCGATTCCTCAAGGATCTAGAACTAGAAATACCATTTGACCCAGCCATCCCAATACTGGGTATATACCCAAAGGAGTATAAATCATAATACTATAAAGACACATGCACACATATGTTTATTGCGGCACTATTCACAATAGCAAAGGCTTGGAATCAACACAAATGTCCATCAGTGACAGACTGGATTAAGAAAATGTGGCACAGGCCGGGCGTGGTGGCTCAAGCCTGTAATCCCAGCACTTTGGGAGGCCGAGACGGGCGGATCACGAGGTCAGGAGATCGAGACCATCCTGGCTAATACGGTGAAACCCTGTCTCTACTTAAAAATACAAAAAACTAGCCGGGCGACGAGGCGGGCGCCTGTAGTCCCAGCTACTCGGGAGGCTGAGGCAGGAGAATGGCGTAAACCCGGGAGGCGGAGCTTGCAGTGAGCTGAGATCCGGCCACTGCACTCCAGCCTGGGTGGCAGAGCAAGACTCCGTCTCAAAAAAAAAAAAGAAAATGTGGCACATATACACCATGGAATACTATGCAGCCATAAAAAAGGATGAGTTCGGGTCTTTTGTAGGGACATGGATGCAGCTGGAAACCACCATTCTCAGCAAGCTATCGCAAGAACAGAAAACCAAACACCGCTTATTCTCACTCATAGGTGGGAATTGAACAATGATATCACTTGGACACAGGAAGGGGAACATCACACACCAGGGCCTATTGTGGAGAGGGGGGAGGGAGAAAGGGGACGGGGGAGGGATAGCATTAGGAGATATACCTAATGTAAATGACAAGTTAATGGGTACAGCACACCAACATGGCACATGTATACATATGTAACAAACCTGCACATTGTGCACATATACCCTAGAACTTAAAAAAAAAAAAAAAAAAAAGATACCAGGGGCAAGAGGATGAAAATCCCAAACAAGCATTGAAATGGACTCTGCTGGTTGTGCAGGCACTGGGTTGATCTGCAATTAAGAAACGGTTTGATTCACTTACAGTAAGAATTATTCAACATAGGTCTAGCATTCTGTCATCAGCTTTCTCCAGTGTTAATAAATAAAAGAGTCCACTGAGTCTGTGGCATCAAAATCATCCCTCTCTTACCTGCCAAGGCACTTTGCCAGGGCTAATATCCTAACAATGGATATAGAGTGCAAAAACACTGCCTGAGAAGGATTTGGTTAAAGACTTGGCCCACTCACACTCAGAGGTTCCTAAGAGCAGCAAGTGAACTGGACGTGTCATCATGAGCTAGCCCCATATTCTGTCTTCTCCCCAAGAATGGACTTAGCTAAGTGAACATGATGCCTGGGTAAGAAATTGATATGGTTTGGCTCTGCGTTCTCACCCAAATCTCATGTCATATTGTAATCCCCACATGTTGGGGTGGGGCCTGGTAGAAGCTGATTAAATTATGGAGGCGGTTTCCCCCTTGCTGTTCTCATGGTAGTGAGTTCTCATGAAATCTGGTTTTTTTGTAAGTGTGTAGCACTTTTCCTCCTGCTCCAGCCATGTGGGACTTGCCGTTTTTCCCTTTGCTTCTGCCATGATTGTAAGTTTTCTGAGACCTCCCCCAGCCATGCTTCCTGTACAGCCTATGGAACCATGAGCCAATTAAATCTCTTTTATTTATAAATTACTTAGTCTAAGGTAGTTCATTATAGCAATGTGAGAATGAATTGATACAGAAGGGTACAACATGGGGGCAGAATTTTAGAGTCCCATTTAAGTCTGTCCTGGAATCTCTCTCAAGAAAATAAAGCCCAGGAATAAAGAAAAAAATACAATAATCTATGGCCCTACCTGGTGTTCCAGTCATGTGCTCTTCCAAATAAACTGCAGTGACATATATTCTCAATAAAGGAATAAATGTCTTCCTTCAAAGGTTAAAACCTCCAGGGAAATTACTCTTCTTATTAAAATCAAATAATCTTCCTGTGTTGGTGACTGTCATAGTCAGCACCATCTCTCAACAGGCAGGTGTGCAAAGAGGTGGGGCTAGGACCCTAGGAGAAATGACCAGATGGATTTGGGCCATGAAGCTGCTTCTTGCTCTTGTAGTCTAGAGTGAGAATTTTCCTGACTCCTCCAAGGGTTGTAAAGTAAGGAAGACATAACTAACACTGACCACTCATTCCATATTGGGAAGTAGGAACCCTGTAAATACTGAGGGAGGACACCATTCTGCAGGTCTGCAGGGAGTATGTTTTGCAAGGGATACATGAAGTGGAAGAACAAGAATTTAAAGCCACACAATCAACCTCATTTTAATAGGCCTTTCAGGCACCACGAAAGTAAAATTTCTAGATTCCTCCATCTAAAATCTGCAACTCCACAGTACATTAAGAGCAGTGCTAGAAGGTAGCCATTATTCGTAGCCATGAGAATCCAATTAGTTAGAAATTTGCTTCTGTAAGTGAGGGCCAAGTCTTCTTTTCAAATAAACTTCAAACATGCCTGAAAGTATTGAGGTTTGCTTTGAGAAGTAGATGGCATTGAAATCTGATGACCCTGTGAGTAAGTGGAAGACAGAAAAATGAATAATGATGGAAGCTTGAGTGGAGGAGTGGGCAGAAAGAGGACTACTGCTAGTTCATAAAGCTTTTAAATACTTGTTTTCTGCTCAGTCTAAACAGGGTCTTGAAAGGGGCCTGTGCAAATGCAGGAACCCAAAGTTCTAGTTTCATTTGCTTCATAGATAATTCAAATTTGATCAAATGCAATATGTCAATCTTGTTTGGATGCTCATTTAAGTAAGCCTTCAACTGTTCAATAAAACTAAAAAAGACATGTTTCAGACAATCAGGAAAACTTGAATATAGACTAGGTTTAGCTAAAAAATATTGAGTGAAAATTTGAGTTAAATTCAAACTCTTTATGTATCTTATAAACTTGAGTTTCTATCCATGTCTATTAACTAATAGACACAAAATATGTTCTTTTTTCTTCTTTTTTTTTGAGATGCAGTCTCATTCTGTCACCCAGGCTGGAATGCAGTGGTGCAATCTCGGCTCACTGCAACCTCCACCTCCCTGGTTCAAGCAATTCTTCTGCCTCAGCCTCCCAAGTAGCTGGGATTACAGGTGGACACCACCACATCTGGCTAATTTTTGTATGTTTAGTAGAGACAGGGTTTCACCATGTTGACCAGGCTGGTCTCTAACTCCTGACCTCAGGTGATCCACCAGCCTTGGCATCCCAAAGTATTGGGAGTAGAGGTGTGAACCACCAACCTCCCATGCCCGACTTAAAGTGTTTCTTACCATATACAGACATTTGTTTTGGTAGTTCTAAACATGGTTAACTGGTAGACTTCAAACTGTGTACTTTTGTTATATAAAACTGTATTTGTTAGCCTATTAGCATATAAAAAGCTATTTGTCACTTAAAATTGTTTCTAGGATTGCAAAGATAGGTTGAGTTTATTCAGTAACCTTTGAAAAATAGCCATCTGATTGTAAACTCATGGTCATGTTCTCTTTAATGCAGCCAGTAAGAAAAGACTGCAGATTCTTCTGTTAGAATTAGAAACACAGGTAATAGCAGCCTGTCTTTTAAAGTAACTTCAATACACTTAAAAAGAAAGAAAGTAAACACATGGGTCATTTGATGAAGCTGTTTGCAACTGTAATATTTGCCCTTTAATCCTAAGGGTATTGGAATGCACAGTGCATTGAACACATGTACTTATTTCTGCATTTTTCCCATGTCTCTGAACAATTATAATAAAGAAGTACCCATCCACATAGAGGATTAAAGAGGAAATGACAGTAAACAACAAATACAACAAAACTGTGAACCTGGGATGACACACTGAAAATCTGTGAATCAGAAAAAGCCAAAACCAGACATGAAGAGAAGGTAGTGTTGCAATCAATGTACACAGGAACACCTGGAAAATTGGTGCTTTTGGAATAGTGCACTTCCCTATCCAGAAACTTACATGTATTCAGATTATAGTGTATAATCTTCATCAAAGTTTGATCTTTCTTCTTCAATTGAATCCTATGCATTTTATTATTTGGATATATGTATTTTAAATTGTTCTGATAAGTAAGGTTATCCTATCATTCTCTGTTGCTCTCTTTCTCTCTCTCTTTCCCTCTCTCTTCATAGAATTTCTGAACTCTGCTTATATCTACAAATTATGTGACTTTGGGAACAATACTCAATTCTATTAAAAATTTAATTCCAGGCCGGGCGCAGTGGCTCAAGCCTGTAATCTCAGCACTTTGGGAGGCCGAGACGGGTGGATCGCGAGGTCAAGAGATCGAGACCAACCTAGCTAACACGGCGAAACCCCGTCTCTACTAAAAAAATACAAAAAACTAGCCGGGCGAGTTGGCGGGTGCCTGTAGTCCCAGCTACTTGGGAGGCTGAGGCAGGAGAATGGCGTAAACCCGGGAGGCGGAGCTTGCAGTGAGCTGAGATCCGGCCACTGCACTCCAGCCTGGGCGACAGAGCGAGACTCCGTCTCAAAAAAAAAAAAAAAAAAATTTAATTCCCTCTTCAGAAGGGTAAACATCATGCAACATAATTGAGAGGCTATTGTAAGTACAAAAAGAGCTAAGGCCTCTAAAATATCACCATGCTAGGTACAAATGAATGATGAATACATCTTTAGTTATATAACCATCCATGTATAGAAATGCAATATACAATTCATATAATAATACAATCACGTAAGAAAACTTGTTTATTCTACGTTGTCTGGGGACAGTGATGTATTCAGTTATTTTTAAAAACACATTTTACACCTCTGCCTCACAGCATGAGCTTCCTCGTAGCGTGTGGTGGTTTCTTTAGAGAACCAGCTGGAATTGCAAGGCATTTTTATGATCTAAACGCAAAAGACACAAAGCGTCACTTCTGACATAGTCTCTTAGTCACGGCAGTAACAAAGTTCCACCCAAGTGGAAGGGGGGTGAAATCACACTTCACCCCTTCCAGAGACGATGTAAGGTCCCATTGTAAGAAGATAATATAAGATGAAAAAGACTTTTGTGACCATCTTTAGAAAGTACAATGTGCCACACATCCCAGTTTCCAAGATGTTACATAAGCAAAAATGTGCACTTTGAAATCAACCAAATATGGTAGAAATTTATGGGTTTTTTTGTTTGTTTGTTTGTTTATTTGTTTTGCTTTGTATTTTTGAGTCGTAATCTCGCTCTGTCCCCCAGGCTGGAGTGCAGTGGCGCGATCTCCGCTCACTGAGTTCCGCCTCCCGGGCTCAAGCCATTCTCCTGCCTCAGCCTCAGAAGTAGCTGGGACTACAGGCGCCCACTGCCACGCCCGGCTGTTTTTGTATTTTTAGTAGAGACGGGGTTTCACCGTGTTAGCCAGGATGGTCTCGATCTCCTGACCTCGTGATCCACCCGCCTCGGCTTCCCAAAGTGCTGGGATTACAGGCGTGAGCCACCGCACCGGACCAATTTATGGTTCTTTTTTTTTTTTGAGACGGAGTTTCGCTCTGTCGCCCAGGCTGGAGTGCAGTGGCCGGATCTCAGCTCACTGCAAGCTCCGCCTCCCGGGTTTACGCCATTCTCCTGCCTCAGCCTCCCGAGTAGCTGAGACTACAGGCGCCCGCCACCTCGCCCAGCTAGTTTTCTGTATTTTTTTAGTAGAGACGGGGTTTCACCGTGTTAACCAGGATGGTCTCGATCTCCTGACCTCGTGATCTGCCCGTCTCGGCCTCCCAAAGTGCTGGGATTACAGGCTTGAGCCACCGCAAAGCAGGAGGGGCAAAAGCTTTCTTCTAAGATAAAACACATGTTTACCTAAACAAAGTGAGTCATTTATTAATCACTTTAACAAAATCCCTCTTTTAAAAATAGTAGCTTACTTGTTTGTACATTTTAATAAAAATGTGAGACAGATGTATGTTCCTTTGTATCTTCTAAAGGAAGTTGTGATTGTATTTCTCTATGAACTCAGAGAAGGAGCAATTGAAAACTTTAGAATTCCCCCTGGCATGGCTAGGCAGACACTTGACTTTAGGCTGGTTAGCACTCTTTTTCAGCCCCAACCACTGAGGAAGTAATGAGGGGGAAGAAAATAAAATATCATTTAGGTAAACAGTTAAGGCTGGTCCTTGGAAATGCTGATTGCCTGAAAAAACATAGCTACCATAAAAACAGAGCAACTTGGGGAAAAACAGACTGCAGAAGCTCCCTGCACAAAAAAATCACAGCTCGGGTGCGCCTGCCCAGATAAGCCACAGAGAATCAGGCAAGATAGCAAAGTCTGGCATAGAAGCCCTATGTACACAGTGGGCTCCGTAGCACTTGCAGAGGGAGCAAGGGGACTTACTTAAAACAAACACATAATTATACAAACAAAAAGCTGCACTTTGTGCTTGCCTAGAGACATATCCACAACTGCATACATAACTACACACATACATACATAAGACATATCCACAACTACATACATACCTAAGAATTGTGCAGGCAGTTTTATAGATAAGAAAAATAGCTACTGAGATGAGAGCAGTTTTCTATAAAAGCTCTTGGATTCAACTGTAAAAATGGCAATCCACCCTGACTCCCTTCTCCACTGCAGAGACCTTTCTTCTTTGGTGTATTAAACTTTTGCTCCAGCCTCACTCGTTGTGTCCACACTCCTTAATTTTCTTGGTCCTGAGACCATGAGCTCGGATAACACCTTAGACAATGAGACCAGTGACCCTGACCTGTTTCAGTAACACCAGCTCTGGGGCCAGGACACAGGAGACACTCTCAGACAGAAGACTGAAATTTGTGCAAGTGGTATACAAATTTATCCCTTTATAGACAAATCTCAGACTGTCTCTCGTGGATTTCTAAAATGTTAGATTCATTATGATTAGAATCAACGTTTGGTCCATTTAAAAGGGTATGCACAAATTTTGCCCATGCTAACATGGCTCACCAGAAAAATGCATGTAGTGTATATTAAGAAAGCACATAGAGCATCTACATTGACAGGGTTTTCGTAATCCACCCCCAAAAAAGGAATTAATCGTATGAGTCTCTTTATATGAAGGCAAGAGGAAAATGGGTTACAGGAAGCCTATGTAAATGAGCTTATGATTTAAAACAAACGTATTTACTCAGAAAAAAAATATTTCTCACTTCACCTGTTAACGTGTTAGGAAAGTTTAACTTTGATAATTTCCTAATACGAGAACATGTGTTTCTTCTGTGAGCCTCATTCCCTCTAGCATTGTAGTAACGAAATGAATAAATGAACAGCAAGTAAGTAGTGGAGCACAGAAAGCTCTGAAAACTGACTGCCTTCTGTTCAAACTTACTACATTTATGAGAACTTCGATATGTACCTAAGTCATGTCATCTATAAAATTAAGGTAATACTAACAATCGTATCTCCCTAATAAAATGGTTTTGATGATTAAATGGAATATAGTAAATGCTTAACCAAAATTATCTATTATAACCAATTTGGTTAGGACAGGTGGAAAGAACAGAAATATGCTAAATTAGCTGGGCGCGGTGGCTCATGCCTGGTAATCCCAGCATTTTGGAAGGTCGAAGGGGGGTGGATCACCTGAGGTCAGAAGTTCCAGACCAGCCTGGGCAACATGGTAAAACCCCGTCTCTGCTAAAAGTACAAAAAGTTAGTTGGGTGGGGTGGTGGGTGCCTGTAATCCCAGCTGCTTGGGAGACTGAGGCAGGGGAAATGCTTTAGCCCAGGAGGCAGAGGTTGCAGTGAGCTGAGATCGCACCACTGCACCCCAGCCTGGGTGACAGAGCAATATACCATCTCAAAAATAAATAAATAAATATGCTAAATTAATTGTGAAATATATAATATATATTTATGGATCAACATCAAATTTAAAAAAATAGAAGACCACCATAATAGTGTCAACAAAATTTTTAGACAAGTCAAAGCAAGCTGAAATCTCAGAGACCATTATGTTTATTTGCTAACTGTATTGTTAGATTACTTAGTTGGTGCAATTAATACAGTAATTCTTCTAATTTGCAACACTGCCAGACACCAGTGACTCAATGCAACTCACTGACTCTCAGAGAAGTTTATCCCCTCTGCCAGTGTTTATCTTTCTTGGCAAATTATCTTTAGTGCTCTAAGCAAACTAGAAGATGGTGAAGCTGAAGAAGATTCTACTTTCTGTTCCATGCAGAGAGCTTCCTGGTATTCAAAAAAGAGTGAGCCATGTGGGTGTGAAAGAGCTGAGGGATGAAATTTGGATCTTTCATAAGTGCAGAAGGAAAATCAGGGGATTTGAAGCACAAATGTGATATGACCTAATTTCTACTTTTAAATGATTACTCTGATTGTTGTGAGGGGACTGATACGGGATGAGCTGGGGGAAGAATGTTACCAAGACAAGCTGGAGGTTGTTAAAGTCCTGCAGGAGAGAGCATCATGACTGAACAATCACCTTCTAGGAAAGGTCATGCAAGTGGTCATATTTGGGTGTATTTTGAAGGCAGAAGCAATTAGATCAGCTAATGCAGGAGAGAGTGAGGATTTTTGAACCACTAGGTAAATACCTGTCAGTAACTGAGAAAATGTTGGGATGTGTTATGAGAGATGAATCCTAAAATTTCATATGTTGAAGACTGACCCTTCAGGGCCTCAGAATGTGAACATCCATAGTAGAAGGCAAGTGTGGTGCTGAGGGCTGCCACTCACCTCTAGGTGCCCAAGCTCCTGCAGCAGTCCTGCTTTTCCCTTTCACCCACCCACCTTCACTCACAGACAGTGTCCCTTTCAGCTGTTCCATTACCTCCCTTTTTGATTTATCTGGTGACAGCATAGCTGATATTTATGCTTTCCGGATACACTAGTCTTTTTTGATGATTGCTGACATTGGAGAAGTTTAGGGAACAGGCCTGAGCTGAGTGACCTTTAGGAGCATTTCCTGTTCTTTTCCTGTACTCTGCTTCCAAGAAGAAACCTGTCTTGCACTAGGCCTGCAGTTTTCTCAGTTGCCCACATCATCAGGCAATATCTGCCTGGCACTCCTCTTTGTTCCTTTTCTCTGACCTTCGTTTTTGACAGGATGGTTGACCTGGCATCACTTGGGCAGGATTGCTCACTTCCACCTCCTACGGAAAACAGTATCTGGTGAAACCAGAGACAATAATCTCCCTAACACACTGGGAGCTGCTGGGCTCAAGCGACTACTCTATGCTTAAGATGCAATTCATAAAGCCCAGCTAGAACTGATCCACTTCCCACAGGGCCAGAGAAGAACTGACAATTAAGAATGCATTCCCCCTCAAATCGGTCTATATTTAGTCCAGGGAAAAGAACAATCTGCCTGGGTCCCTTACAAGAACAATGTTGTCTGTAGCAAAATCTAATCTACTAGGAAGGCTTCTTGTATTATTATCTGCAACTCTTCAGAAGGGCCAGACCAGACCCTTGTATGCACAGCACAGGATCCACTCATGCACACCTGTCTAGGGGCTTGTCTTTATGATTTTCTGTCACATGGCCTCTCAGCCACGCCTCCAATGAAGCTACCTTCAAATAAAGACTAGCTATGCACAAAAAGTGAAAAATTACACAAGACCTACACAAGGTCTGAATTGCAAAGTGCAGCTGGTGATACTGACTAGTATATTTTATGAATTGATGAACACGGAATTTCTAGGTATCATGGAGCAATCAGCAGCTGAGGAGAGAGCTACCAAATCAAGACCCTGACAGGGTTTTTGGAAACTTAATTTTTTATTGTCAAATTATACAGAAAAAAATGAAAGTAAAGGTAGTGAGGAGTACCATACACCATCACTTAGAAGAATAAGTAACGGACATTTGTGTGGGGAGAAAAAAAAGATATAGGAAGAAAAGTAAACATGGCAAGGTGGACTCAGAATACAAAATATAGACAAATAAGTGTGAGAAAGAATGAGTATTAGAATATTATAGATAAATATCCTCTGTGTGAAAGAACACTCTGATGAAACACGTGATACAATTACTGAGTAAAAAACAGAAGACCAATCAATCAAGGCAACTGAGGCTTGGATAGCATTGCAAATTATCTTAGTTGAATGTATAATTGTGGCCATTTAATTATCAGTGATGACAATTATAATATTTATGAGAAGAAATAAAGTAGAGGATGAATTCTATAGAATATTCTGGGGAAAGTAGAGGTCTTAGCTATATGACATCGTCTGGCTCACTTAGGGAACCATATATTCAGTTTGTTCAGGTCTGGAAATCCCTTGGTGGTTTCTGTGTTCAGTTTGCTTTAATAAACCATAAAGATATTTTTAAAATACAAATTTTTTCACTTTCCTGTGTTGTACAGCACCAAGGCTTGCCTGAGTGTAGTGAGATCCACAGAGTTTGGACAGTTCCTGTAGCCTGAGCAGGCTATGGGGTAACTTTCTCTTATCTATGTGTGCCTGGGAGTGTGCTGTCCTCACACATCTCACAGATAAGCAAGACCATCTGTATTACACAAAAAATTTAGCTAAATGTGAAAATATCCGTACACACACACATCATGAGAGATGGAAACAGGCTACAAAAAGAGTCAGAGATATTGACCATCTTCACTGTTAGCTGTAGGATAGCTGCCCACCACCCTGACACACCGACACAAACACACATACACAGAAACAGAAAGCACAGTGGAAATCAGAATAACAGTCTTTCCAAACAGATTGAAAACCAAATGATGTCGAAAGTTCAATTCTGACACTGTGCTGATTGCTTGGACACAGTTCTGTCAAAACATTTATCCAAGTCATAGTTGTACCTTTTAGAAATTAGATACAAACAACATCCTACCCAACCCTTCCTGCTGGGCTAGAGTTCCAAAGAAATGAGGGATACACTTGACCTGAAGTAAGCAAAGCAGAACCCAGTCTCTGAGGTGATGAGGCCCACCGGTAGGGAACTCAAATGTGCCATTGTTCTGCTTGTCTTTTTAAAGGGAGCTGACACGTTTCTCCCAGCACAAAGTTGGGAGTGACACCAGAGCCTCCTGCAAGATGCTTCTGATTCTGCTCTCAGTGGCCCTGCTGGCCTTCAGCTCAGTTCAGAGCTCAAGTGAAGGTAAGATCTGTTGGGGGAAGATATTGTGACTCTGATTGGGATTTAGGGGCTCACACTATAGAGGGGGAAAGTGGAGGGAAGAGAGGAGGATGAGAAAACAGATGGGACTGCAGAGTTCTCGTGCCAAGGATCAGAAGATCTGTTGTGCCTTCATTCCTCATCAAGGCCTCATAGTTTATTGATTGCACAAATGGAACTCAATAAAGAATTTGTACCAGGGGAGTGAGAGAGTGAGATTTGCATTTATAGAGATATGGGACTGCTGTGAAGGACGTGGAGAATGCAAGACAGATTCAAGGAAATGCAGCTGTGAAGATCCTGTACTGATCACAGTAGACAGGGATGATGCTGGCCTTGCTGTACGGTGGCTGAACATCATGAAGGAGATAAACACATGTCAGAGCTACTGCCGAGACAGAGAAATGGTTAAAACACTTGTCTCTGTCTCCATAGAGGTAGAGAATAACCAGAGTGAAACATTGTCATTTTTCTCTCTCCTGCATGTAGTATTTCAACGTGCTGGGAGTGGCATGTGTAAGATTGTATCCAAGTGGTTACTTCTGGTGGCTCCTGTTGAGAAAGCTTACAAACATAAGCAACATATTTACAGATGACGGCCGGGCTCCGTGGCTCACGCCTATAATCCCAGCACTTTGGGAGGCCGAGGCGGGCGGATCACGAGGTCAGGAGATCGAGACCATCCTGGCTAACACAGTGAAACCCCGTCTCTACGAAAAATACAAAAAAATTAGCCCGGCGTGGTGGCGGGCGCCTGTAGTCCCAGCTATTCGGGAGGCTGAGGCAGGAGAATGGCGTGAACCCGGGACGAGGAGCTTGCAGTGAGCCGAGATCGCGCCACTGGACTCCAGCCTGGGTGACAGAGCGAGACTCTCTCAATAAAAAAAAAAAAAAAAACATATTTACAGATGAAAGAGGGCAGAAGAATCCCCAAATATGTCATTGAAATACTCAGAGCAGTTTAACTAAATAAGCACTAAGGCTTGAGGAATCATAAGAGGACCAACAGGGGCCCTTCTCTGTTGAGTTCCTGGTTGATGCTCAGTGTAGTAACAACCCTGCTTCCCCTTACATCTTCCTCCACTTCCAGTAGCATCAGACAGTGGCTGATGAGGTCACAAAGGGAGATGCACAGGGTGTGATCAGAGATCCCTTTTCCTCGTAGAACACTATAAGCCCTGAAAGATTCACGAAGTAACTTTTCCCATCATCCTCTATTTCTTTTCTAGATGTCAGCCAGGAAGACGTTCCCTCCGTAATATCAGGTAAATTCCAATAAATTCTCAGTAAATTTTGTCTCCATTTTTTCCTGAAGAATTGATCAATTCTCAAGTGTCTTCTTATCAACATTTTCCTCTCAGGAATTGACTAATGTCAGTGCCCCAGAGATATAAGTAGTTTTCTCCCAACCTTGATTCTGGGGACCATGAACAAAGAAATTCGATTTTTCATCACCCTTATGTAGATTAAGAGGAGTTCTAATCAGGAAGCCTTGGGAATCGGGGAGGTTGGGAGTTGAGATGCAGGTCAGGGAGAGAAGGGCCCTGTGGTGAAGACAGAGAGGTATGAAGACAGGAGGGTTTTCCAGCACTGAGCTCAGCTCTTCTTGTTTCAACTCACACAGATGAGGAAGACTCTGACCAGGTCATAGATGAGGAGCATCAGGGAGAAGCTTTGGGAGGACAGTCATCTAAATCCCATGCTGGCGATGGAAACGAGGATGATGGCTCTCAGCAGAAACCACCCCATCACGGAGGCCACCACCACCACCACCACCACACCACCACCACCACCATCCACCACCTCCTACAGGAGAGCCACAAAACACACAGACACCAGAAGAAGAGCCCGAGGGAACACCTCCAGCTTCCCAAGGGAGCCGCCAATCAAGACCTCCACAGGAGGAGTCTTCCCAGTAATCTAGGATTCAACGACAGGTATGATTCCAGTTTATCATCCATCGAAGGCTCCAACTGCTACACTTCTCCAACTTCATTGTGCCAATGAGTCCATTGAAAAGCTGTTAATATTGCCTTGTCCTGGAACACATTTCTAAAAATTGTTATTCAGATATTCTTGTATATTGTATCAAGATCCTGTGTTTTACAGAAGCTCTTGAAGGCAATACTGATTTTGGAAATCACTGTCTTCAAATTACATGTCTTAAATAGGGTTGACGATGAGGGTGTAGAACCATGTTCTCCTTTTGGCTCTCTGTTTTCTTTCCTCAAACTCAAAGAGTCCCATTTAAAGTTTTCACCTGGGCATGCTTTGCTCAGTCCTGCCTCACATCAGATTTCATGTCCAGTATTCCCGCTAAATGGTCCTTGAACTTTCAGCTGTTAAATGGTATCTCATTTTTAAAATACTTACATTTAAAGTCATACATGCGTAAGCTAACAAAAACTAATCTCAGTGAACAAAAAGGTACAGAGCTAAATAGTAAGAGCCTAACTCATCTTTATTCCCTTCTATCCTTCTCAAAACCCCCACCTTTAAGTCTTTGGAATCTCCTTTTTGAAATATTTATTGCTACATAAATATATATAATGCCTTTCTTACAACCATTTTTACCATACTCTATATTCATATTTGTGTCTTACTCATAGGAAAATTTTATTGTTTAGAAAACATTCACATGAGTTCATTTAGATCTCTTCAGTGTTTGTTGGTTAGTTTGTTTTTACAATTGTATACTATTCTATTGTTTGGTTGTTCCAAAATCTATTTAACCAATCCCTGTCACTGGACACTGAGGCTGGTTTCACATTCTCACTATTACATGATATGTTGCAGTGCCTATCTTTGTAAAAATAGCCCTTACAGAACCAACAGCAACAAAGCGTGAACAACATAACACTACTTGTTTCTCTTTCTCATCTAAGCAACAGTTTAAATTCACATTACCTGCAATGGCTTAAAGAGTGAACAAAGAAAATATTACTAAGGAGAAGGGGGCTGTAGAAGGGATAGAGGGCAAGAGTAGGGACTTGCATCTCCGTCACTGCAGTACATCAGTGAGGGATTAGACATTTCCTGCCAGGTCAAGTGTTGTCTACAATCTTCCTTGTTTGTTTGTCTTTTTCAGGAAGTGAATAAGAAGAAAACAGTGTTTCAAACGCCATGAAACACGCGGTCATGCTCTAACTTCAGTATACCAATAAAACAATCAGCTTGCAATTTCTGATGGTGGTGTCTGTTTCTGAGTGTTTGGGACTCTGGACTCTGAGAGCCATGTTCACATTGCACGAACATCCAGGACTCCTTCTCCTTGATGTTTCCAGCAAGCTTCTCTCCTCCTTATCCTTAAGTCATCTGCCTGGGGAAGAAGTTCCACTGTTTCTTTCCTTCTCTGTCTTCTATAGCTCGAATTTAAGTTGTACAATTATTTTCAGGTCATTTCCTGATATTCCAGTAAGCTTATGAATGTAAGAAAAACAATACCAGTGAAAGAAAGTCCCAGAAGCTGAGAGAAATTTTAACAAGTTCAAAAGTAACCAATTTTGTTTTCTAGGGAAATGAGTATGGTTCTTTTTTTTTTTAATTATTTTTATTTATTTATTTATTTATTTTTTATTATACTTTAAGTTCTAGGGTACATGTGCATAACGTGCAGGTTTGTTACATATGTATACTTGTGCCATGTTGGTGTGCTGCACCCATCAACTCGTCAGCACCCATCAATTCGTCATTTATATCATGTATAACTCCCAATGCAATCCCTCCCCCCTCCCCCCTCCCTATGATAGGCCCCGATGTGTGATGTTCCCCTTCCAGAGTCCAAGTGATGTCATTGTTCAGTTCCCACCTATGAGTGAGAACATGCGGTGTTTGGTTTTCTGTTCTAGTGATAGTTCTATGCCTCTATTCCCCAGAAGCCATTAGACCTATTTTCCCCTATTTTATCTTTGATCAGTTCTTTTCCTGCCTATGAGTCTTACTATTCTAAAGAAAACCTAAATGGATTTCATCAGAGGCAGCATGACTTGAATAAGCAAAGAATTTGGAATCTCTCAGATTGTAGTTTAACAACTCTCTCTTGCTAACTCTGGACTCATAGGAAGCTACTTATATCTCAGAGCCTAAGTTTCCTCTTCTAAATTTTTGAATAATCAAAACGACTCCCCTAAAGGATGAAGACTAAGCAGATCACATGCATGGAAAACTAGTGGATATAGTCATGTCTGCTTCCCACTAATGATTTTAGGAAAGAACAGTGGACATGAAATTGTGAGGAATTAAATGCTCCCAAGTTAAAAATCTTAAGATTTCTTTGTCAAAAAATTTGAGTGCAATAGTCTCTGACATTGGTTTTCTCTAGGCTTTCAAACAAAATAGGAACACATTGCATATTCATATTTTTTTTTAGCATTTTCTTTCTTATCAGGCTCTTAATATAATTCTAATTAGTTCTTTTTTAAAAAAATAGTATCTCCTTATGGAAATTTAATTACGACAATTAGAAATGTAGACTTTTGAAATCTAAGAGATTTCTAACGTGTTAGTTAATACAGCAAATTATTGCCTGCATAATGTCATTTTTTTCTGTGTACCACTCAAATTAAAATATCTAGCATGAGAAAACAGAGAAGCAATCTAATTTATAACAGACAAAGTCTAGTTCTTAAGCGAAAATATACATATATCTTATAATTTCATTAAAAAAACCCAGAAAACAATAAAAACTTCAGAAATGAGAGGGAGAAATCAATCACAGATGTGTAAAATTTTGAAGAAAATCAGAAAACATGATGTAAAACTCTTCTGATATAAAAATTTCAATGACATTAATATTACTTTAACATAAGTTATCAAATATGACTCAAGTATTGTCAGAAAAATTGAAAGTAAAATAACCTAAGAGGTATGAATGATGTTGAGAGGAGACTCTCTGCAAGCAACTGTCACTGTCATCTCCAATGTCAATGAACACAGAAAATTCTTATGTTGAATTTTTTAACCGTAGGAACAGATATCTCTAGTTTAAGTTTTTTGAAATTATAACAAAGGCTAAAAACATTCAGAATTTATTCTGTGAGGCTCATTCATGAAAATAAGTAGACCTGCAAAGGAAAAATACTCAGAAGTAAATAAACAAGTCAATCTGTGCAGAAAATAATCCACCATGTTGAAAGAGGATGGTAAAGATGGCTCAATATTAGAAAATTGCTACTGTCTCAACTGATGGCCTAAGTGCTTTCACTAAGAAGTTCAAAAACAATCAGAACAGAATGATCTCACCACAAAAGCCACCAAGTTGACCAACCCACATGTAGTTTGAGCCCAGTTCTCTCCTATTATCCTAGGTGAAGTCTCCTTGCCTCTATCTTTTCCATTCCTACTTGATTTTTTATCTCATTGCCTAATCAAGGATTTTGATTCTGCACATGATCCTTTTGTCTCCTGAATCTTACCTGTATGCTCCATGGGATTATTTCCAGCAGCAGAAACTTGCTGAAACAGCTCTCAGTTTTACTAAGGTCTCCCTAAGGCTCTTAATTCTTCCTTACTATGACATTATTTGTCTGCCTTCCTCATTGCAAAGTTCTTGAAACGTATACTTATAGCACTTCCTCCATTCACTCACCTCCAATTTTTCTTCCACATTCATTATAGAGGCTTTCATACTTTGCACTCCAATTTTGTGATGGTCATCTTTGACCTTTATTCCAGTCAGTTTAGGAATCTGTTTTCAATCTTGCATCTCTTTTGACCTCTGATCAATGTAACACTATTGAACATATCCTTCTTTTTGTAACACTTTATCAACATCTCCAGGGATGTCTCAATGTCTCATATGGTTTCTTCTACCTCTGCTGCCTCCCTCCTGCAGCTACAAGTTTATTGTCTCTCAAATCTGTTTCATCTTGGGAAATAGTATCTATAATCATCTACGTGATTTAGCCAACTGCAAGTCATTCTTGACTCTTCTTCATCACATTACATCAGGTCAAATAGACTATGCTAAAGTTCAACCTTCAAGTATGTTTCTACTGCAGCAATTTTTTAGCACCATCATCACTATTGCCCATCTAAGCAAGCCTCATTTCTACCTTACTCCAAATTGCAAATCTATTTTTTCTCAACAGTTCCCCACTGTAACTATTTAATAATCATATTACACATGTATCTTTTTTAGTACATTTACCCCTCTTTTACATTGTAAGAACAAAACCCTAATTTTGAGTGTGGTCAAGTTCATTAGGGTAGAGCTACCGTTCTCTGAACTTATTGACTGCTCTATACCTAATTGATCCAGCTATAGCCACACTGGTCTTCTTTGTTGTCATCTCCTCCTGCTCCTTCTCCTTCTCCTCCTCCTCCTTCTTCTTCCTCTCCTCCTCCTCCTTCTTCTTCCTCTCCTCCTCCTTCTTCTTCCTCTCCCCCTCCTCCTTCTTCTTCCTCTCCTCCTCCTTCTTCTTTTTTCTTCCTCTTCTTTCTTCCTCCTCCTCCTCCTTCTTCTTTTTAATTTCTCCTTCTCCTCCATCTCTTTCTTTTTCTTTCTTGAAAACATATGCTTAAATTTGCCTTCAAATTTTTATTTTTTATTTTTTTAAGACAGAGTCTCACTCTGTCACCGAGGCTGGAGTGCAGTGGCAAGATCTTGGCTCACTGCAACCTCCACCTCCCAGGTTCAAGTGATTCTCCTGCCTCAGCCTACATAGCTGGGATTACAGGTATGCACCACCACGCCTGGCTAATTTTTGTAAGTTTAGTTGAGACGGGGTTTCACCATGTTGGTCAGGCTGGTCTCGAACTCCTGACCTCATGATCCACCCTCTTTGGCCTCCCAAAGTGCTGGGCTTACAGATGTGAGCCACTGTGCCTGGCCACCCTCCATTTATTTTTAAACTTTATTTTTATAAATATATGTGGTTCAAAGGTAATTTTGTTATATGCATAGATTGCATAATGGTTAAATCATGGCCTTAGAGTTTCCATAATAAGAATAACAAACATTGCATTTACTAATTAATGTCTAACTCTTAATTCCTTGCCACCCACTCACTCTTCCAAGGCTTCGGTGTCTATAATTCTACCCTCTATATCTATATAAACACATTTTAGCACCTACTTATTAGTGACAACATGTTATACTTGACTTTCTGTATCTGGCCTTTTTCACATAGCACATTATCTGTCACGTCCAGTTCCATTCGTATTGCTGCAAAAGGAGTGATTTCTTTCTTTCTTTCTTTTTTGCAGAGTAGTATTGCATTGTGTATATATCACAGTTTCTTTACCTACAAATCCATTGATAGATTTCCATTGTCTCCACACTTAAGATTTCCTAAGTATCCATTGAGGGTTTCTTAGGTTGATGCCATATCTTTGCTATTGTGTTTCAACAAACATAGAAGTGCAGATTTATTTTTCATATACTGATTTCATTTCCTCTGGGTAGATATCAGTAGTAAGATTGCTAGATTGGGCCGGGCGCGGTGGCTCAAGCCTGTAATCCCAGCACTTTGGGAGGCCGAGACGGGCGGATCACGAGGTCAGGAGATCGAGACCATCCTGGCTAACACAGTGAAACCCCGTCTCTACTAAAAATACAAAAAACTAGCCGGGCGAGGTGGTGGGCGCCTGTAGTCCCAGCTATTCGGGAGGCTGAGGCAGGAGAATGGCGTAAACCCGGGAGGCGGAGCTTGCAGTGAACTGAGATCCGGCCACTGCACTCCAGTCCGGGTGACAGAGCGAGACTCCGCCTCAAAAAAAAAAAAAAAAAAAAAGATTGCTAGATTGAATGGTAGTTCAAGTTTTAGCTCTTTGAGAAATAATACTGTTTGCCATAGAGTTTTTACTAATTTACATTCCAATCAGGGTGTGTGGTGTATAAGAGCTCTCCTTTCTCCACATCCACGGTGTTTTATTACTAGGATTGGTACAGGGAAACACATACTCCTTCAGTCTGTAGGCCAGGTTATAAGGGTAATCTGCAAGCAGCAGTCTGCATGACTTAGGTGAAAACGTGATCTGAACCTAGAGTCTATCTTGCTTTATAATGTGTGATTATTCAGAGATAGGGTATGTAAGACACTGTTTGTATTCCCGCACTGAACCCTGCAGATGTTAAACCTGGGCTTCTGGATAATCATTGGACCATTTCAAAATGGAGAATATCCTTTAGTCCTGGGAAATGTATTGCATTGTTTCACTGATAATGTCTTTCTCAATTTCTGGTCAATTTGTTTAACTTAATTGCATCCTATTCTGTATGAGCATGGTGTCTATTCTTATCTCTCTAGATATATTAACTATCATCTCCTAAAGGTTTTCATTGCTTCTTGTCTCCGTTTTTTTTTGCATTCCCTTTTTTTCTTTCTGTGATTCTCACTTGATGGAGACAGGCTTCAATTGTCTGGTGATCCTTTGATTCTGTTCATACTTAAGAGTAGACACTGAGACAGTCAGAAAGCTGTATGCAAATTGCAAGAGTTTTGAGGAGTCATGTGCTTTATAACAGGGTGATTGGATACCCAGATAGGTACTTTGTGAAGACCTCCAGATGCTGCCTCTGACCACAGGCTGATACTTTGGAATTATCTACCTGCTTCCTGACTTTCAAGCATCATACTCACTGCTGGCACTTTGGAGTTGGTCTGGATAAGAATTAGGGTCTCATTTTATTAGAGAAAGCTGGATTTTGCAAGTAACTATCTAACTGTTAAGTAGCAGAGTTAGAATGAGAATGCACAGTGTTTTATTACCATGTCTGCACAACACTCCAAGGAAGTAATCCCTCTTTTAAACATATCTGCTTACCTGCTTCTTATATAACTTTATGAAAACATGAGAGTTATGTTGCTTTGTATCACATATAAAAGAAGTTGTGATTGCATTTTTCCATAAACTTTGAAAATGAGTAATTAAAAGTTTCACAACACCCCCTGACATTGCTAAAACAGTGGGAAGCTGAGGCTACAGACACTTGAGTTTAGGCTAGTGAGCATTGCCTTCTTCTACAGCCCCAACCACTGACAAAGTAACACCAGCTCTGGGGCCAGGATATGGAAGATGCTCTCAGGCAAAAGCCTAATATCTATGCATATCATATACAAATTTATCTTTTGATATATAGCTCTCTGACCAATCTTTCTCTTGAGTTTCTGACATTTTAGATTTCTTGTGATAAATGAATCAAAACTTAGATCACTTTAAATGGTATCTTTAAATTTAGCCAGTGTCTCCCAAGACAGCATGTAGCAATCAGATGTTTGATTTTGAGTATTCCAGAAGGAGAACGATGGGTAAGGGTATGGAAAAGAATTTTTAAACAAGATATTAGCTAAAAATTTGTCAAGTCTACCAAGATATTGGGACATCCAAATACAAGACCTCAAACATATACAAATTGAGATAACCCCAAGGGTTAAAATATCACATAAGAGTCAAAATGTCAACAGTCAAAAACAAAGAGAATGCCCTAAAAACACTAAGATAAAAGCATTAAGTCATATATTAGGGAAGCCTCATCAGATTAGGACTGATTTTCACAGAAGAAACTAGACAGGCCAGGAGAGAATGTAACGATATATTCAAAGTGTTCAAAGAAAAAAATTCTGCCACCCAAAAATACTATCTCCAGCAAGTAAATACTTCAAAATGAAATAACAATAAAGTCTTTCCCCAAAATCCAAAGCCTGAAAGAATTTATCACCACTAGATCTGCTCTACAAGAAATGCTTAAGGGAATTCTATACCTTGAAGCAAAATGACAATATATACCATCATGCAAACACAAGAAACAAAAATAAGTTCAAAGGGGGTCAAAATAAAATGGTAATGTGGGTGCCAAACAATTTTCTATCAGAGCTCCCACATAATTTTCCTTGCTCCATGAGATAAATGACCAGGAGCATTGCTGTGGTGAAGGACTCTGATGAAGCTCTCCCAAGCATTTTTCTACTAATGCTTTGGCTAAATTTCTCAGGACATTCTCATAATAAGCAGCTTTTGTCATTCTTTGGCCCTCCAGAAAGCCTACAAGCAAAACATTGAGAGATTTCCAAAAAACCTTTGCCCTAATTTTTGCCCTTTTGCCCATCCACTCTTGCTTTGACTGGACCACTTATACCTCTCAGTAGCCATTGCTTTGACTGGACCACTTACACCTCTCAGTAGCCATTGCTTTGACTGGACCACTTACCTCTCAGTAGCCATTGCTTTGACTGGACCACTTACCTCTCAGTAGCCATTGCTTTGACTGGACCACTTATACTCTCAGTAGCCATTGCTTTGACTGGACCACTTACACCTCTCAGTAGCCATTGCTTTGACTGGACCACTTACACCTCTCAGTAGCCATTGCTTTGACTGGACCACTTACCTCTCAGTAGCCATTGCTTTGACTGGACCACTTACACCTCTCAGTAGCCATGCTTTGACTGGACCACTTACACCTCTCAGTAGCCATTGCTTTGACTGGACCACTTACACCTCTCAGTAGCCATTGCTTTGACTGGACCACTTACACCTCTCAGTAGCCATTGCTTTGACTGGACCACTTACACCTCTCAGTAGCCATTGCTTTGACTGGACCACTTACACCTCTCAGTAGCCATTGCTTTGACTGGACCACTTATACCTCTCAGTAGCCATTGCTTTGATTGTGTTTTGTTTTCAGATTGTATTGGTAAAGCCATGTTTTAATTCTCATTATAATTCTTTGAAAAAAGAAACTTCAGGATCTTGACACCACTTTTTAGAATTTTCAGGGAAAGTTCTGTTCTCATCTGTAGCTTATCTTAGTGCAAGAGATTGGGCGTCCGTTGTGTGGAAATTTTTTCTCAATTTTAGTTACCAGTTAGAATCATGTAAGTTGAACCAATGAGAAGTCTGCAGTGTTGGCTATTGTTTGTACTGTTAATCACCAGTCCTCTTCTATTATGGTATCAACAAAAGAAATTTTTCTTTGCAAATTAATATGAGTGGTCAGCTGCTGTAGGCTTTATGTTCAAAATCATCTCATCCCTGCTTAAAATGAGTTATCTATGTGTGAACTTCTGATTTTTTTTGGCCCTTGTCCTCATAAACTTTTTGTAAAGCATCAATAATCTCAGCATTCTTCCACCCAAGCTTCACCATAAATTTGATGTTTGTACTCGCTATAGTTTGAGCAGAGTACATGTTGCTTTTATAGAGGCTTAGACTTCTTAATGCTACAAGGTAGATCCTGTTCAGACATGTTGTAACAATGTAGTCTGAGTTCATTTTGGTTTAAAAAATGTTGGAATCTATGCATAGTTGTTTAAATATAATATGTATTTTTCATGAACTTGTTAAAACCCAACATATCACAGGAAGACTTCCTAATACAGTAAAGTTTGCTATGGACACCTTTGCAATTTCCAGGTGACTAGGCAGATTTTTGATTTATCTGTTTTTCACCTGGCATAAGTAGGGACGTGTTCTGAAGACGGAATATACTACTACTTGCCAGATACTCTCTGGATACGTGAAAAATGAAACAGTTGTAACTGCGCTTCATGTGCATTAATTACAGCAGAGAGTTGTCGCTTGGGCATAGCATGTACTCTTATTATTGGGATAACCTGTACCTGGCTTCACCAGACACTATTTGACAGGAGAAATGAGATGTGCAGTCCAGACTACAAAGCTTAGGGTAGCCCTTCAAATAGGAAAGAAAGGTCAGAGAGAAGGAAGTGCAGGGCAGACATGCCTTACTCTCCTTCTCTGAATACAGGAAGACAGCAGAAGATGCTGTTAAGTATCAATCAGTTCAGGCCTTCTCCTGATCTTCTCCAATGTTTGCAAAGAGTGCAAGAAATTTGCGTATCAGGAAAGAATAAATATTAGCTATAAACTCATGGGAAACAATCAGAACAGAGTTTACCGAAGAGCTGAAAGACCCAGATAGGGTGGGTAAAGCAAGAACATACTCTACCAACTCAGGCACCTGTAGATGAGTCAAAGCCCTCAGTAATTCACTTGCTTTCTAAAATGCCTGCAAACTTAACATGTCTCAAGTAGTGTTCTTGATTTCAACATCCTAAAACTTCTCTCCCCCAAAATATTTTGTTACACTTACCTAAGAAATTACCACAGAGTGGTATATTAAACAACAGAAATTCATTTTTTCACAGTTTCATTGTGATCATGGTGTCAACAGGTTCAGTGTTTCTGAGGCCTGTTTCCTTAGCTTCTAGACATCTGTCTTCTTGTATGTCCTCAAAATGGACTGCCTTGGTGCACGTGCATATTTGGAGTCTCTCTGTGCATGCAAATGTCCTCTTGTTCTAAGAACACCTATCAGATGGGACTATGTGCCATTCTAACAGCCTCATTTAAACTTAATCCACACATTTCAGTCCTTGCCTCCAAATATGGTCATTTTCTGAGAAACTGGGAGTGCAGGCTTTCATCATATGAATAAGGGGAAACAGAATTCAGCCCATGACACTAGCCAATGTCTCCTCAGCCAATGACAGCAGTTTCATTTTGTTGTTTAAATGTATTGGATTCATGTCTGCCTTTCTCTCACTGAGGCCTGGTCCATGAGCAAATCCAGCATGCTCACCTCTAAATGCCTCACAATGTAAACACTTGCATGTTCTCTTGTCCAGGGCTATGGTTCATGCCATGATTATCTCTGCTGGAGTATGTTGAGAGCCTTTGCCAGGTCTTGGTAACATTCTTGTTACATCCCATATCAGATATCTCCCCACAATAGCCAGAGGGACCTTTTACTAGTGAAAATCAGATCATATCACACTGGTGCTTCAAATCTACCAGTTTTTTATTGCACTGGTAATAAGATTTAAATTTAATATGTCAGCTCTTTCATATCCACATGTCTTCATCTTTCTTAAAGAGTGGAAAATTCTTTGAACAGGATAGAAAGCAGAATCTTCCTCAACTTCATCATGAACTAATTTGTCTGCAATACAAAAGGATTGTCTACCAGGAAAGATGAACATGATGAGAGAGGATGGACTTGTGATGTGATCAAGCGAATTGCATTGAGTCCTGTGGTCTTAGAGGAGTTTGTGTGAGTTGGTAGAATTCTTGTGCCCATTGAATCAAATAAACAATTAGCAATAAAACAAAAATGTCTCTGAGAATTCAAATTTGCATAGATAAAATCCTGGCTACACAATTACAATACTGGTCCTTACATTTTAATATTATGTTTTGTCTTCATAAACACATTTCGCAATTATTTTAGGGTATTCATATTCTATAAACACATTGTAGCCATGACCGATTATGATAATAACATTTCTTAAGCATATACTATATGCCATTAATTTTCAGAACCAGCTTATAAGGTAGGAATAATGTTTACTACCATCTCAATTTTATAGGTGAGCTGACTGAGGTACACACCAAGTTTGTTAGAATGGTAATAAGTGGTATAGATGGCAGTCAGTCTTCAAAGCCTATGTTTTTGCCTACTGTACTCTACCACTTTCTTGCTATTTCTTTACATATTTGTTTACTTCCAAGAAAATCAGAAGAAACCATGTCCAGAAAATAAATTCAGGTACAAGTAATAGGAGATAGGTAAGGTAAAACTTGTCCTGAGACCTTAACAGGTGAAGTAATAAAAACTCTTTTCCTGAGTAATTAAGTTTCTTTCTAAATCATAAACACACTAACACAGGATTCCCCAGTTCTGTCTTTATTTTCATCTTTACATAAAGTATACTCATTAGAATGTGGACATCTTTGGGATACCCAAGTTTCCTTCCCACAGACAGGATAGGTGACCTTACTCCTCTCAACTTTGTTTCAGTAGTGTGTGTGGAGATAGTTACCCAGGATTTGGTAGAGTACTACTCATTCAGCTGATTCTCTTTACAGAGAAGTATCCCATTTTTCCTCTGGTGCCACAGTGAATTTATTGCCTTTTCAAATTCTTCACCTGCCCCATCAGGCCTGGAAGAGCATATAGCTCAGCCTGTGCCCACTTCTATAATTTCTATGTTTTATGTATGGCTTGTTTTTTAAAAGTATTTATGAATGAGAATAAAAAGAATGAACAATACCCTTTGATTACGGTATTTTTGTGGGGCCCACTGTAAATGGCAGGGCCCAGGATAGGAGACCCCCTTGAAATACAGAGTGCCCAAAATAATAAATGGGAAAGACCCACATCAACTTATATCTAATTAAATTTTAATGGTAAGAAAGAGCTTGAAGATTCCACTTTGAAAAAGAAGACATAGAGAAGATACTGAGAATCAGAAACTAAGTGGAACAATAGAAGTCAGAAGACAGTCCAACAGTGTTTTTTGTTGTTGTGGTTTCATTTTGTTTTTGTTTTTAGATGTGTGTTTACTAATTCGAACTCATATGGGTTTCTGTGTTAGTCCATTTCTACCACTATGACAAGACCGTAGACTGGGTCATGATTAAAGAACAGAAATTTGTTTCTCAATGTTCTGTAGGCCAGGGAGTCTAAGATTAAGGCATCAACAGATTCAGTGTTTGGTGAGGGCTTCCCTCTGCTTCCAAGATACTTCCTTGTTGCTGTAGGGGGACAGCAGTTTAAAAATTCTAAGTAAAAATAACAATCAAACTAGAATCCTATATCCAGTCAGGTAATCATTTAAGTGTGAAGGTCACATAACACATCTGCTGACATGAAAAATCTAGAAATATTTTGCTTCTCATATGCTGAAGCTATGCTAGCAGGTATTTCACAGAAGAAAACCAAGAAAGAGAAAGACACTAACTCAGGATAGCATGATCCTACTTACAAAGAAAAAATGGAATTTTCCAGGACAAAAGCCAATTATCTGACTTTTGAGAGTGAGGAAAATCGTACTAAGAGGGATTTTGCAGGTCTGTTGGAAGTTGAAAGAAGACTTAGATGTTCTTAAAACAAAGCAAATAATTGAGAAAACAGATAATTATTAACTTTGTGCTTGGGCATGGGAGTTTTGCAAGGAAAGAAATGTAAATGTAATTAACCTGTAAATTCAGGTACACGGTAGTGTTGACATTGCTGATTGTAAGATACAATTGTGAAGACAAAGCAAACAAAACCTCCTCATTCTAAAAAAAAAAAAAGAAAATTATCACTATCGAAGAGACCTCAGTAGTTGGAGTTGTCATCTGACTTTCTAGCAGGGTTAACTAGGAGGGATCAGAACCATGCCTATCACTCACCACTCTGGTCTCCATATTGAAATCAACTCTAGAACAGTGAACTTGTTACACAGGTTATGTGGGGACTAAAGAATAAGAGGTGAGTGACTTTTCCTTCTCCTCTCTAGGTGCTTACTCCTCTGTTGTTCTCAAGGAGAGAGATGCTTAGAGATTCACTCCCTAGAGAAGTTTCACATGGTAGCTGTGTGTTCTCAGTGCAAGTGATGTGTGAGAGAGAGAGACAGAGAGTGGGGGGGAATTGAAAAACGAAAGGGGAACCACAATTTTTTTTTATAACTTAATCTCAGTGGTAACATACCACCATTTCTGCCATATTTTATTAGTCACACTAACCAATCATGATATAATGTGGTGGGGACTACATAAGAGTGTTAATATTAGATAGTACAAATATTGCATAAGGCTATCTCAGAGTGACAACAATTTGATAAATAAATGAAGCAGATTTAGTAGAATAGGCGATTCTGTGTATTCAAAGAAGGCTTTAATGTGGTAAGATGTGAGCATATTTGAATAAAATGCAAATACATGCTTGATAAAGTTAGGAACAAACTTGGTATATTGGAAGAATGTTAAGAAGGCCAACCGAGTGTCCAAAGAAATCAACAGATTCAATGCAACCCTTATCAAAATACCAATTTCATTTCTCACAGAGTTAGAATAAAATAATCCAAAATTTAAGCAAAAAAAAGAGCCCCAAAAGCCAAAGCAATCCTGAGCAAAATGAACAAATTGGGAAGTGTTACATCGCCTGAATTCAAATTATACAAGACTACAGTAATGAAGACAGGATATTACTGGTGTAAAAATAGGGATATAGATCAATGGAACAGAATAAAAGATCCATAAACAAAGCTACATATTTTCAGGCAACTGATCTTTGACAAAGCAGACAAGAACACACACTTGGGAAACATCACTCATTTCAATAAATAATGTCGAGAAAATTGTATTGCCATATGCAGAAGAATAAAACTGGACCCCTATCTCTCACATCTCTCATATAGAAAAGTAACTCAAGATGGATTAAAGACTTAAATGTAAGATGTGGGCTAGAAGACATTCATACAGCCAACAGACACATGAAAAAATGCTATCATCACTGGCCATCAGAGAAATGCAAATCAAAACCACAATGAGATACCATCTCACACCAGTTAGAATGGCAATCATTCAAAAGTCAGGAAACAACAGGTGCTGGAGAGGATGTGGAGAAATAGGGACACTTTTACACTGTTGGTGGGATTGTAAACTAGTTCAACCATTATGGAAAACAGTGTGGCGATTCCTCAAGGATCTAGAACTAGAAGTACCATATGACCCAGCCATCCTATTACTGGGTATATACCTAAAGGATTATAAATCATGCTGCTATAAAGACACATGCACACGTATGTTTATTGTGGCACTATTCACAATAGCAAAGACTTGGAATCAACCCAAATGTCCATCAGTGACAGACTGGATTAAGAAAATGTGGCACATATACACCATGGAATACTATGCAGCCATAAAAAAGGATGAGTTTGTGTCCTTTGCAGGGACATGGATGCAGCTGGAAACCATCATTCTCAGCAAACTATTGCAAGAACAGAAAACCAAACACCGCATGTTCTCACTCATAGGTGGGAACTGAACAATGAGATCACTTGGACTCGGGAAGGGGAACATCACACACCGGGGCCTATCTTGGGGAGGGAGGATGGGGGAGGGATTGCACTGGGAGTTATACCTGATGTAAATGACGAGTTGATGGGTGCAGCACACCAACATGGCACAAGTATACATATGTAACAAACCTGCATGTTATGCACATGTACCCTAGAACTTAAAGTATAATAATAATAAAAAAAGAAAAAGAAAAGAAAAACAGGCTGGTTGCAGAAAATCAAATACAACACGTTCTCAGTCATAAGTGATTGCTAAAGAATGTGTTTTCATGGCTGTACAGAATGAAATGATAGACAATGAAGACTTGGAAGTGTGGGAGGCAGAGGGATTGAGTAGTGGGATATTAATTAATAAATAGAGTGTTTGTTATTTGAGTGATGAATACCCAAATGTCCTGACTTAAGCACTAGTTAATCTATGTAACAAAATTGAACTCACAATACATGTACTTATGCAAGTAAATTTTTTTAAAAATTAAAGAAAATCTAGGCATACTGCTCCCCAACCCCCGCCAAAAAAGAAGATGTCGACCAGTATAGCCATAGCAGAATGAATTAGGTATAGAGCAGCACCCAATTTCAGAGATAGTTAGGGCTTAATACATAGGACTGTAGCATAGTTAAAAATTAGCATCTTGTTCTTATAGAGTAAAAGAGGTGGCCACCAACTGGAAAACATAGAAAGGTAATATAAATTTTAAATGGTTACTGTGGGGAACTGACTGTTGGGAAATAAGTAGAACTGGTATTTGGCATAAGCTGCACATGAGGCTTGCTTAGATGGGCTGATAGAAATGAAAGTGATGAAAATGGCTGCAGTAGGAAATTATTTTGAAAGTTGAACTTTACAATGATGATGTAGGATATTTGACTAGATGTAATGTGATGTAAAAGGAAAGGAGAAAGGTCAAAAATAAATTCTAGTTTGCTTAATTAATTAGATGAATTCGTTATCAAGACGAAATAGAGTTAGAAGAGGAGTAACTTTGTAGTTGTAGGAGGGAAGAGAACCCTACAAAAGAGTGGGTGGTTCCTAGATAGACTGATAGAGTGTACCCCGAACAAGGTATGATCAATAGTGTTAAACTGCTGGGGAGTCACAGGAGATGCAGGATTGAGAACCGACTCCTAAAATGAGTGGAATGGAGGCAGTAGATGACCTTGACAGACTTGGAGTGGAAAGAACAAAAGCATCTATAATGTGTGTGGAAGAAAAAATTGGAGGTGGGGGATGGGGAAATAATCACATACATACGTTTCAAGAACTTCTGCAATAAAAATGGCAGACACATAACATGGTAGGAAAGAAGCACTAAGAGTCTTAGGAAGACTTCTGTAGGAATGGGTGATGTTTCAGCAGGCTTTGGCTGACTGAAATTCTCCCATAGAGCATAGATAAGAATCAGGAGACAACAGGGTCATATGCAGAAGCAAAATCCCTGATTGGGCAATGTGGTTCAGAATCAAGTGGGAGGGTAAGAGATAGGGGTAGGGAGGCTTCACCTACGATAATAGGAGAGAAGCCAGAGAACTGGGCTTGAACTGAATGTAGGTTGGTCAGCTTTGTGATGGTTATGGTAAGCTCTTCCTCTTCTGATTTTTCTGAACTCAGTGAATTCTCTGAGGCTATCAGTGAGCACAGGGTAGTTTTCTAATATTGAAACTTCTTTGCTTGAGAAGCAGACATGCCAATCTCTGCAAGGTTTTTGGTTATGTATGTTATCTCATCAGTCTGCATCCTCTAATGTCATCATTATGATTATTCTCATTTTAGATGTGGAAATTGAAGCTCCGAGAGTCGAAGTAGCTTTTTAAGAGCTCAGAGGTAGCATGAAAAACAGTTAGGTCTTAACTAAAATCTGAGTTTCCAAATTCTTTGCTCCTTAAAATCATGCTGCCTCCTTGATGAAATCCATTCAGGTTTCATTAAAGAATGGTGAGGAACATAGGAAGGGAGAGAAGTGATCACTGTTAAAAATACGGTAAATGGGATAGAGAGGGTTCTGGGGATAAGAAGCATAGAACCGTATTCATTCCCTTGAAACCAAACTCAGTTTCTTAGAAATTATAAGGATTTCTTTCAGCTTCTGGAACTATTTTGCATTTGTTGTGGTTTTTTTGTCCTTAATATTACTGGAATATCAGTGAACACACTGAGAATAATTTTAAAATTTCAATTTGTGCTGTGTGAGTCAGGGAAGGGCCAGGTGTGGTGACTCATTCCTGTAATCCCAGCACTTTGGGAGGCTGAGGCAGGCAGATCACCTGAGGTCAGAAGTTTGAGACCAGCCTGGCCAACACTGTGAAAACCCATATCTACTAGAAATACAAAAAGTAGCTGGCTGTAGTGGTGAGCGCCTGTAATCCCAACTCTCTGAAGGCTGAGGCAGAAGAATAGTTTGAACCCAGGAGATGCAGGTTGCAGTGAGCCAAGATCACACCACTGCATTCCAGCCTGGGCGCTAGACTGAGACTCACTCCATCTCAGAAAAACAAAAAAACAAAAACCCAAATAGAAGTCATGGAAGGAGAGAAACACTAAAACATTTTTTCAGGGAAACTGGCTAAATTAGGATTAAGGAGGAGGGAAGCTACCAGGAAACATCGAGGAGAAGGGGTCCTAGGTGCTCTTACATTGTGTTCTTGGTCCTCAGATTCCACATTCACAAATAGAGAAAGACACCACAATCAGAAATTGCAAGCTGATTATTTTATTGGTATACTGAAGTAGAGCTATGACCACCTTCTTCCAATGTCACAGCATTTGAATCATTTGAATCACTGTCATCTTCTTATTCATTTCCTGAAACAAACAAACAAGGAAGTTCATAGACCAGACTTGACAGGAAATGTCTAACTCCTCACTGACATTACTGCAGTAGAGTATATGAGAGCCCATCCTCTCTCCCCCATCCCTTCTCCCTCCTGTGATTCCTTCCTGATTTTTTATGTGTTCACTCTTTTGATGCCCTTGCACACAATGTGCTAAAAATTGTTGCTTACACGATAAAGACAAAAGGTCCTTCTTAGCTTGTTATGACTTGTTGAATTTGTTCAGGGATATATTTACACAGATGGTAACTGGAACACATTCTATAACAGTGAGAAGTTGAAACCACCCTCAATGTCTAGTGACAGGGATTGGTTAAAGAAATCATGGCACAGCCACATAATGGAGTAGCATAAAATTGTAAAAACATACAGAAAACCACTGAAGAGATCTACTTGGCTTCATAAATTGATGTGGAAATTTTCAAAGAAATGTATTTTTTAAATGACTAACATATGTACCTGCCTATAAGCTATAGTATTAATTCTGAGGGAAAAATATTCTAAACGTCTATGTACACATAAATACTTCAAAGAGAAGATGCCATAAGTTAACAGTGTTGGTTTTCTGAAGGAGGGAAGGCAGGTAGGATGAGCTATGCCTTTAAATTTAGCTTCATATTTTTCCATTCCATTAGATACTTTTTTGTCAGCTTAATCATGTTCTTACTGAAAAGGAAGAATTTTAAAAATGAGACACGATTTAGCTGCTGAACGTTCAGGGACCACTTGGCAGGAATACTGGACTAGAGAGGCTGATGTGAGGCAGGACGGAGCAAACATTGCTCGGGTGAAAACTTTAAATGGGAGGTCTCTGAGTTTGTGGACAGAAAACAGAGCATCAGAGAGAACATGGCACTACTTCCTCGTTGCCAACACAATTGAAGACATTATTTGGAATGTTGTTTCTCAACATCAAAATTCCTTAAAGAGTTTGTTAGAAATACAGGGTCTTCCTACCCTACTCCAGAGTATCTGAATACAAATGTTTAGAAATAGGGTCTAGGACAATACTGAGGGCTTTCAGTTGATTCATCAGCACAATAATGCTGGAGAACTGTAGCACTTAGAGCCCCTTTGAAGAATAACCTGGAATCATACCTGTCATTAAACCCTGGATTACTGGGGAGGCTGTCCCCAGGGAGGTCTGGGTGGTCTGCTCCCTTGAGGGATTCTAACGTATCCAAGATATTTGGAATCTTTTTATTTTTTGGACAACTTTAAATGGACATACTGGTCCCAGGAACAAAAAAATGAGATTTTTTATGACCCAGATATGTGTTAAAGGGAACTCTCCCTAAGGAAGCCTTGAGCAAAAGAGATGTTAGTAGGCGAGAGGCACGTTCTGGAAGAGAGGAGCTGTGTGCTAAAGACAGAGAGGTATAAAGAGAGGAGGGCCTTCCATCTCTGAGCTCAGCTCTTCTGGTGTCTACTCACACAGATGGAGGAGACTCCAACCAGAGCTCAGATGAGTAGCCTCAGAGACCACTTTTTGGAAGACTCCCACCTAAACCTCCTACTGGTGATGGAGACCAGGATGATATTCCTCAGCAGAGACCACTCCCACAAGAAGGCAGCTAGCCCCAAGGTCCCCCACCTCCTCCAGGAAAGCCACAAGGACCACTCCCATCAGGAGGCAATCCCCAGCAGCCTCCCCCACCTCTTCCTGGGAAGCCCCAGAAAACAACTCCACCTTCTCAAGGGGCAGACCATCCAGATTCCCCAGGCACAGCCTCCCGAGTAATCTAGGATTCAATGACAGGCATGATTCCAGTTTATTCTCTATTAAGGACTGTAACTGCTAAAGGTCTCTAACTTTCTTGTGCCAGTGAATCAACTGAAGCCCACTTATATTGCATTGTGCTAGACCCCATTTCTAAAGATTTGTGTTCAGATATTCTGGGATAGGGTAACAAGACCCTGTATTTCTAACAAACTCTTTAAGGAATTTTGATTTTGAGAAACACCATTCCAAATACTCTATCTTAATTTAGGTTGGCAATGAGGAAATAGAACCATGTTCTTTCTCTCTTTGGTGCTCTGTCTTTGGTCCCACATAAAATTTCCCCCTGAGCACATTTTGCTCACTGCTGCCTCACACCAGCCTCTCTCATCCAGCATTGCTGCCAAATAGTCCCTGAACTTTCAGCAGCTAAATGGTGTCTCATTTCAAAACACTTACTTTTCAATAAGTACATACTTACGCTAATGAAAAATACCTAACAAAAGGGAAAAATACGAAGCTAAATTTAAAGCATAACTCTCTACTCGCCTTCCCTCCTTATCAAAAGCACCACTGTTAACTTTATGGGATCTTCGCTTTGAAATATTTATGTGTACACAGACATATAGAATGCCTTTTCTCCATAACTATTACCATAATTTGCATGCAGGTGTATATGCTACTCATTTAAAAAAAATGCATTTCTTTGTAAATTTCCACATCAGTTTATGAAGCTATATAGATCCCTTCAGTGGTTTCCTGTTTGTTTTTACAATTGGATAGTACTCCATCAGTGGAGTACCATTGGTGGGTGGCCACTGTTTCCTTTTTGTTGTTGTTGTTGTTGTTGTGTTGTTTTGTTTTTTGTTTTGTTTTCGAGATGGAGTCTTGCTCTGTCGCCCAGGTTAGAGTGCAGTGGCATGATTTCGGCTCACTGCAACTTCCGCCTGCTGGGTTCAAGCAATTCTCCTGCCTCAGCCTCCCGAGTAGCTGGGATTACGGACACCCACCACTGTGCCCAGCTTTTTTTTTTTTTTTTTTTTTTTTTTGTATTTTTAGTAGAGATGGGGGTTTCACCATCTTGGCCAGACTAGTCTTGAACCCCTGACCTCATGATCCACCCATCTCAACCTGCCGAAGTGCCGGGATTGCAGGCTTGAGTCACCGCACCTGGCCGGGTGGCCACTATTTCCTTAATTAATCCCTGTCACTGGACACTAAGGGTGATTTCAGCTTCTCACTATTCTAGAATACATTGCAGCTATTATCTGTGTAAATATATCCCTGAACATATTCAATAGCAACAAAACATAACAACCTAAAAATGATCTTTTCTCTTCATCATCTAAGCAACAATTTTTAGCACATTGTGTGCCATGGCATTAAAACAGTGAACACGTAAAAAATTCGGAAGAAATCACGGGTGGTAGAAGTGATGGGGTAGACAGAATGGGCTCTAATGTACTCTACTGCAATAAGACCAGTGAGGAATTGTGAACACATAAAAAATCAGGAAGGAATCACAGGTGGTAGAAGGGATGGGGGAGAGAGGATGGGCTCTCATGTACTCTACTGCGGTAAGACCAGTGAGGAATTAGACATTTCCTGCCATGTCAAGTCTGGTCTATGAACTTCCTTGTTTGTTTCAGGCAGTGAGTAAGAAGTTAACAGTGATTAAAATGATTCAATTTATTCAAATGCCATGACATTAGATCAAGGTGGTCATAGCTCTAACTTTAATATACCAATAAAATAATTAGCCTGCAATTTCTGATTGTGATGTCTGTTTCTCAAGGTTTGTGAATGTGACATCTGAGGACCATGAACACATTGTAAGAACATCTAGAACCTCTACTCATTGATGCTTCCAGCAAGGTTCCCTCCTCCTTTATCCCAATTTAGCCAGCTGCCATGGAAAAATGTTTTACGGTTTCTCTGTTTCCCTTGCTTCTATAGCACAAATTGAAATTTTAAAAATTATTTTCTGATTATTTACTGATATTTCAGTAATCTTAAGGACAAAAAACACAACAAATGCAAAAAAAAAGAAAGAAAAAAAAATCCCAGAAACTGAAAGGTATCCTTATAATTTCCAAGAAACTGAGATTGGTTTCTATTGAATGTATACAATTCTATGTCTCTTATCCCCAGAACGCTCTCTATCACATTTGCCCTGTTTTAACAGTAATCACTTCTCTGAAATAATAAGGCTTGATTCTCTTTCTTCTTTGTGTGTCTTCTCTAACAGTGAGTATTTGTATGTTTTCAAAATAGTGATTATCATCTGCTTGCTTTCAGATGTAGACCTCCCTTGAGCATTTGTTATAAGGTTAGTCTAATGGTGATAAATTCCCTCAGCTTTTGCTTATCTGTGAAAGATTTTATTTCCCCTTTATTTATGAAGGATAACATTTCTTGGTATAGTATGTATGACTGAAAGTGTTTCTTCCAGAACTTTGAATATTCCATACTATTCTCTCCTGGCCTATAAACTTTCCGTTGATAAATTATCTGTTGGTCTGGTGATCATTCCCTTATATATGACTGGATGGTTTTCTCTTTTTTTAATAATTTTTATCTTTGAAGTTTTTTTAAATTTTAATTTTGGGGGTACATAGTAGGTGTATATATTTATGGGTTATATGAGATATTTTGATACAGGCATGTAATATATAATAATCACAACATGACAAATGGGGTATCCATCACCTCAAGCAATTACTCTTTGTGTTTCAAACAATCCAATTATACTCTTGTAGTAGTTTTTAAATGTACAATTAAATTATTGTGTACTACTGTAACCCCATTGTGCTAGTAAACACTAGGTCTTACTCATATTTTTAACTATTTTTGTACCCATTACCAATCTCCACTTTTACCCCAACACCCCCACCCCAGTCAATTCTTCTAGGCCTCTGGTTACCATGCTTATACTATCTATCTCCATGGGTTCAATTGTTGTAATTTTTAGCTCCCACAGATAAGAAAGAACATGCAATGTTTGTCTTTCAGTGCCTAGCTTATTTCACTTAACATAGTCTCCTCCAGTTGCATCTATGTTGTTGTAAATGACAGGATCTCATGCTTTTTATGGGTGAACAATATTCCACTGTGTACATGTACCACATTTTCTTTATTCATTCATCTGTTGATGACACTTAGGTTGCTTCCAAATCTTGTCTATTGTGCATAGTGCTGCAGTAAACTTGGGAGTGCAGATATCTATTTGATATATTGCTTTCCTTTCTTTTGGTTATATACCTAGCAGTGGAATTGCTGGATTGTATGGTAGCTCTATTTTTAGCTATCTGAGGAACTGCCAAACTGTTCTCCATAGTGGTTATACTAATTTACATTCCCACAAGCAGTGCATAAGAGTATCCTTTTCTACACATCCTCACCAGCATTTGTTGTTGCCTGTCTTTTACATAAAAGCCATTTTAACGGGGGTGAAAAGATATCTCACTGTAGTTTTATTTTGCATTACTCTGATTATTGATAATGTTGAGCACTTTTTCATATGTCTGTTTGCCACTTGTATGTCTTCTTTTGAGAAAGGTCTATTCAAATATTTTGCCTATTTTTCAAATTGCATTGTTAGACTTTTTCCTATACAGTTGTTTGAGCTCCTTATATATTCTGGTTATTAATCCTTTGTCAGATGGATACTTTGCAAATATTTGTGAAATGTCTCGTCATTTTGTTAATTGTTTTCTTTGTTGTGAAAAAAAGCTTTTTAACTTGATGTGATCCCACTTATTCACTTTTGCTTTGGTTGCCAGTGCTCCTGAGGTATTACTCAAGAAATCTTTGCCTGCTCTGGTGTTCTGGAGAGTTTCCCCAAAGTTTTCTTATTGTCATGTTGTAGTCTTGTCAATGCACCACGATGTAACAGTCTCTCATTGTTTGAGACAGTATCTGGAGTTCTTTAACTTGATGTGATCCCATTTATTCACTTTTGCTTTGGTTGCCAGTGCTCCTGAGGTATTACTCAAGAAATCTTTGCCCGCTCTGGTGTTCTGGAGAGTTTCCCCAAAGTTTTCTTATTGTCGTGTTGTAGTCTTGTCAATGCACCAAGATGTAACAGTCTCTCATTGTTTGAGACAGTATCTGGAGTTCTTTGTCCTATGTCCAAGATGATTGAGAAGCACAGACACAAGTGTGAGGTTAAAGCATAAGTTTAATAAGCAAAAGAAGGAAGCTCTCTGTCAGCAGAGAGGGGAGCCCAAATGGGTTGCCCTATATGAGGCTGGGGTCCAGGGTATTTATGGACTAGGAAGGGGAAGGAATGTGCTTAGCCCATGGGCTGTCTTGGAGAACTTGGAGAACTTGTGACTAAGCTTGGCTCAGGGCCTTGGCCTGGGACCAATCAGAGGCTGAAGTGATGATTCATAGAGGCTGTGATGATTCAGCTTGCTCTGGGACCTATCAGGAGATGAAGTGAAAGCTTGGCCCAGGACTTTGGCCCAGGACCAATCAGGAGCTGAAGCGATGATTCATAGAGCCCAGGCTCACGGTCCAAAAACATCTGTTTCTATGCCAGTGTTTTTTTTTTTTTTTTTTTGATGTAGGCACATATAGCAATAATCTTCCTTCTTAGTACTGCTTTTGGGTTTACGGATAGGCTTATGTGCTTCTCTTCATAGCAGCAAGATCCCCTAGCCCTGGGCAGGTCCAAAGGTGCTGTTCAGGAGTCAGGGACCAGAGTCCAAAACTTTGGAAATTTACCTTGCGTTCTGTTGTACTGCTGCTAAGCTAGCACTCAGACCAGGAGATACAGTTCTTCCCATTCTAATCTTCCCTTTTCATATGCAGAGGCACTTTACCCCATGGCCACCATCACCACAGACCTTTGGGAATACTCTCAGGCTACCATTGATGTTCACTTAAGGACCAAGGGCTCTTGATTCAGCCTGTGGTGAATAATGCTGCCTGGTCTAGAACTCACCTTTCCTAGTGGTGGGCTCCCCCTCTGGCCCAGAGCAGGTCCAGAAATGCTGTCCAAGAGCCAGGGCCTGGAATTGGGGACCCCAATAGCCCACTTGCTGTTATATCCCTCTGTGGCTGACCTGGTACCTAAGGTTCAAGACGAAGTCCCCTTTACTTTTTCTCTCTGCTTTTCTCAGGCTGGAGAGTCGCTGACCATATCCACCACAGCTAGGAATGTGTTGGGTCTCACTTGAAACCAGCACATCTCAGAGTCTCACTCAAGGCCCACACCATACTACCTGGATATCACTGCAGGTTATTCAAGGCCCAAGTGCTCTTTAGTCAGCAGGTGATTGGTTCTTCCATGATTTGGCTCTTCCCTTCAAAGCAGTAGGTTTCGTTCCAGATCAGTGTGTGTCTAGAAATGTCATCTGGGAGCTAGAGTCTGGAATCAGGGCTTCATGACTCTGACCAGTGCCCTATCCTACTAAGACACAGCCACCCACACGGTGAATCATGTTTGCCTGGCACTCCCCTCTGCTCCTTCTACCTGACCTTCCTTTCCTAGCTGATGGCCTACTGTGAGCCACCTAGGCAGGACTGCTTATCTCCAGTTCCCACGTTAAATGGTGTCTGGTGAAATCAGAGACAGCAATCCCAGTAACACAGCTAGATCTGTAGACCCAAACAACTACTCTCTCTAACCCATAAAACCCATAAAGCACAACTAGAACTCTTCTGCTTCCCACACAGAGAATTGCTAACTCGTAATATATTTCACTTTCAAAATATGTCCATGATTATGACAGAGAAAATATTTATTTTTTGGTCACCTTGCCAAAGTAAAGTTATCCATAACAAACACCATTGATTAGAAAATCTTCCTGTAATATTACCTCCAACACTTCAGAAGAACCAGACCAGACTTTCATCTGCACAGCACATGATCCACTCATCCACAATGGTCAAGAGGCCTGTCTTTAAGATTTCCAGTCACATTCCCCCGATCATGTCATACTTACAACCAAGCTATCCTCAAATTATCACTAGCCCTGTACAAAAATGTAACAAAAATACAATACCTACACAAGGCCTGTAATGAAAAGTGGCAGCTGGTGATACTGATTGATGTAGCTGTTCCACGAAAATATAAGCAGAAAACCACTAGATAGAACAGAAAAATCAGCAGATGAAGCTTGAGCTACCAACACAGGACCCTACAAAACTTTTTGGAAACACAGTATCTTGGTGCCAAATTTTAAAAACAAAAATGAAGAAAGCAAGTGAAGAAAAGTATAGAACCTTGTTTAGAAAATTAAATAAAGATTTCTACCAGAACGCATGAAGAAAGCAGCCAGATATAAAACATAGGCATAGGGAGGATTGATTCACAATATAACATATCAACAAGTATGGTTCAGCACAAGAGTGAAGAAGAATGAGTATAATAATATTACAGAGAAAATAATCCTTGGTGAAGGCAATCTGAGAAGCAAATAGCATGCAAACTAATTAAAAAATAGAAAATCAATGTAATACTTGAGACTTTCAACAGACTATGATACTATCTAATTAGATTGTATTATTGTGTCCACTCAATAATCAGTCAGTGTGATTAAAATATTTGGTACAAGAAATAAGACCTAAACTGAATCTTACAGAACATTCTAGAAAAGAGAAAGACCATGGAAGAAGTCTTAGGGACATAAAATATACAGTTCCTTGTTGAAGGAACTGTGTATTCACACTGTTCTGTGCAGAAATCTAATGGTGCTTTCTGTGGCCAGTTTTGCTTTACTAACCCCCAGGATATTAATAAAGATAGAATGTTTTAATATCTGTGTTCTACAACAATAAAGTATCTCTGGTTAGTGCTAGATTAGGAGAATCTTAATCTCTTTGGGCCAGAGTAGCCTGAGGGTAAACCATCTGTCATCCACGTGTGCCCGAGTGTGTGTTGTCCTCACACAACTCAACATTAAACAGAAATGATCTCGATATTATTATGAAATTAAGCTACATATCATCCATATAGGTATATATGCCATAAAAATGGAATTTATGCTATACAAATAGCTAGAGATATTAATCATTTTCACTTCTGACTATAGGATCACTGCTGACACACATATACAAATGTGAGCTCATGTGCACACAGACAACCAATGCAGGGGAAGGACCAAATAACTGTCTAACCCGATTGAAAATAAAATGATGACCAAACTTCAGTTGTAGTATTTGTGCTGATTGCTTGGATACTGTTCCTTCAGAAACTATGCTGAAGTCACAAGTTGTCCCTAACCACATCCTACCACCACATCCTGCTGGGCTAAAGTCCCAAAAAGTAATGAGAGATGCATTCAACTTTATGAGAGGAAAGAAAAACCTAATCTTTCAAGTGGTGAGGTCCACCCAGTATGGAGCTCAAAGGTGCCATTGTTTTGCTCATGTTTATAAAGGGAGCTGCCATGTTTCTCTTAGCACAGAGTTGGGAGCAACTCCAGAGCCTCCTTCAAGATGCTGCTGGTCCTGCTGTCAGTGGTCCTGCTGGCTCTGAGCTCGGCTCAGAGCACAGATAATGGTAAAAAAAAAAAAAAATTCTTTTAAGGGAAATGGGGAGTGGGATGAGGGGCTGTGACTCTTCTTGGGCCTCAGGGGTTCACCCCACACCACTGCAGAGGAAGAGCTGGATGGAAGGAAGGAGGTTGAGAAGAAGGGTAAGGCTTCAGAGCTCTCATTCCAAGGACGACATCTATTGTGCCCTCATTCCATCCCAAGGCCTGATACTTTATTTAATACACACTTGGAACCAAATAGAGAATTTCAATTAGAGGAATGACAAAGTAAGATTTGTATTTTTAGAAAGACCTGGCTGTGCTGTGAAGGATGCAATGGAGAATGCAAGACTGATCCAGGGAAGTCCAGCTGTGAAGATCCTACAGTAATCTCAGTGGACAGTGATGATAGTGTCCTTGCTGTACAGGGGATGTAGCATCAATGAAAGAGATAAACAAACAGCAGAGTACTTTCAGACATAGAGGACTGGAAAATAAATTTGTGTCTTTCTACATAGTGGTATAGAAATATCAGGTCCCCAAATTCCCATTTTTCTTCCAATCACATTTAAAATTTCAATATGTTGCTGGCAGTACATGTACACGATTGTGTCCAAATATTTACTCCCGGTTGCTCCTCTTGGGGAAGCTTGTGATATGATCAAAATATTTAGAGAAGAAAGAAGGTAGAAGAACTAAAATATGACTTGAAAATACCCAGAGCAGTTTGCCTAAATTACCATTAGGGTTTGAGGGATCCTAAGGATGACAAAAAGGGACTCTTCTACGTTGAGTTCATGGTTGATGTTCAGTGGTAGTAACAATCCTGTCTCCCCTAACATCTTCCTCCCCTTTCAGCAGCTTCACAGAAGATGGTTGACAAGGTAACTTAGGATGCACAGGGTGTGGCCAGAAGGCCCCTTTCCCTATAGACCACTGCGAGCCCTGAAAGATTTCTGAGGTCATGTTTACTTCATCCTGTACTTCTTCTTCTAGATGTGATCTCTGAAGACTTTACTCCCACCACACCAGGTAAATCCCAATGATCCTCAATCGATTTCTTTTCTCTTTTTTTCCACTAGAATTTTTTAAAGTTTTTTCAGTGTCTTCTTCTCATCATTTTTTTTTTGTGAGGAGGTGGTAAGAGGGGTCAGGTATTGATTAATACTAGTGCCCCTAAATATATAGACAATTCTTACCCATCTTTGATTCTGGGGACCATGAGCCAGGCCACCAACTTGAATACAGAGATGCCTGGCTTTGAGGACATTAGGAGTGGGCAGGTTTTTTTCCCAGGCTGGAATGACTGCTGAGAGATGATGAACAAATGAGATGTGTTCTCATTCTGACTCCTCCATCCTTAACTGCTTCTTTCTTCCCCAGTGTTCCCCTGCACAGTTATGTGGCTTCAGGGAGTAAGGCAAAACAAAGCAAAAAAACAGTGCATGAATGTCTTTTCTCTGTGTTGACCCACTCAGCTGTGTCACTACAGATGATAAATACTTGCCACAGCTATTTAGTGACCCTGTGCAGGCTTTCACATCGTCTTTCTCTTCTGTCTCTTAGTATCTCTACTTGGTTCCAGGAGCCTGGGAAATCAGCTCTAGTTTCTGCATAGGGCTTAGGTGCCCAGAGATGGAGTCACAGTTTGTAAGTTATTACAGCAACCAAAAAAAAATAACCAGTCACATAACTGAAAGCTATAATATTTTTGCTTTTTTTTCTGTCCTTGGCGATACCCTCTGGCAATTCTAAGATACGCAAGAACCCCTCTTTTCAAATTTATGGAACCATACTTGTCACAGGAGCAAATAAATGAGACTTTCCACATCACTCTTACATGGATTAAGCAGACAGCTGCATAAAAAGGAAAAAAAAAAAAAAAAACAGTGGGCACAAAGGAAGATGACAGTCAAGCAGCAGGTTTGGGGAGAACAGGGCTGTGTGATAAGGTGAGAGAAGTATAAAGAGAGGAGAGTTTTTCTTCACTGAGCTCATGCATTCTTGTCCATTAATTACTCACACAGATGTAGAGGACTCAAGTCAGAGCCCAGATCAGGGATCCCAGAGACCTCCTCCTGAAGGACTCCTACCCAGACTCCCTGGTGATAGCTGTAACCAAGATAATGGTCCTCAGCAGAGACCACCACAACCAGGAGGCCATCACCACTATCCACTCCCACTTCCTTTTCAAAATCAACAACGACGACCCCGACGAGCAGACCTTCACCGCCCTCTACCCCGACTTCCTCCTGTAAGGCTGGAGGAAGTACCAGCATTCTTCCAGGGAGACAGACCGCCAAGACATCTCCAGGACCAGCCACCCTGGTGGTAATCTAGAATTCAATGACAGGTATGATTCCAGTTCATTCTCCATTAAATGCCCAAGCTGTTACTGTTCTCAAACTTTATTGTGTTCACGAATCAATTGGAAATATGTTGAAATTACATAATCCTGAACCCCATTTCTAAAGATTTGTATTCAGGTATTCTTGGATAAGGTTGCAAGTCCTTGTATTTTTAACAAGCAGTTCAAAGAATTCTTATCTTATGAAATACTGACCTCTCCAACTTTTTTCTTAAGATGACTTGTCTCCTTAAAATGAGTTGGTAATGAGGAAGTGGGGTGTGTTCTCCCTTTGGTGCTCTGCCTCCCGTCTTTGAGTCTGCTCTCTCAGGCCCAAGGACTCTCCATCTCAGGTTTCTCTCTGGTTTCCACCACAGCACTCTTTGCTCAGTTCTGCCTCACACCAGCCTCTCAGGTCCAGTGTCCCTGCTAAATGATACTTGAACCTGATGCTCCTATATCTTATTTAATTTTTAAAATACTTATTTTGAAATTAGTACATCCTCAAGGAAAAAAATCTAACTGAACAGAATGGTATGAAGCTAAATCTTAAAGTGATGCCTTATCCTACTTACCCACACCCCTCACCAAATGTCACCATCATTAATTTTTTGAACATCCTCCTGGAAATATGTATATGTATATAAGCGTATGTCATTATTTTTCCCACAAATGATATATTATTTTAAATGCAGATCTGTATTTGCTTATTTCAAATAATATATGTCTTAGATAACTTTGTCATTTCACAGAGACATATAGATCTTCTTGGTGATTTATTTGTACATTTTTATTTTGTTGTTACAATTGTATACTACTCTCTTGTGTGACTGTACCATGATTTCTTCAATCAACCACTGTTAATTGAGATGTAGGTCTGTATTAGTTTTTCACTACTGGATGTTCAAGTTGCAGTCATTTTCATAAATATAACCTTGAATGTTTTGAACAGTAGCCAAAACATAAACACCATAAAAATAATCTGTTTTCTTAATCTTGAAAGCAATAATTTACTTTACTAATATCATCAAGGGATTAGATACATTTTGCTATGTTGTATCTTGTGTATAAATTTCCTTATTTGTTTGTTTGTTTCAGAAAATAAATAAGAAGATAACTTCCTTCAGAAAGCCATTACATTGAAATAATGTGGTCATAACTCTTTCTTCAGTATACCAATAAAATAGTAATAGCATGCAATTTCTGGTTGTTGCTTCTCTTTGTGGGTGTTTCTGAGTCTGGAATTTGAGGGCCATTAATACAATCTAAGAATATCTGGGACTCCTGCTCACTCATGCTTCCATCAGGCTTCCCTCCTCCTTTATCTTAATAAAGCTAGCTGCCAAAGGGAAAGAGTTCCATTGCTCCTCTTCTGTCCTAGATAGCATAGCATGAATGCAAATTCTTAAAATTATTTTCACATCTTTCATTGATATTCTTGTAACTTTAGGAAAACAAGGAATATATAACAAATGAGAGGGAGTTGCAGGTGCTGGGGAATTCTTAAAATTTCCACAACTATTAATCCTGGTTTCTAGGGGCATAAATGTGGTTCTAGATCTCTTCTCCATAAAACTCACTATTCTCTTTTCTCCTCTTTTTTCATTGCTCATTTCTCTTCCTCCCTAAGTCCTTCACCATTCTTTTTAAAAACTTAAGTGGATTTCATAAAGGGTGCAGCACAATGTAATTTAAAGGGCAAGAAATTTGAGTAAAACTCTGTTCTTGTTGTGAAAATTCCAGCAATATCAGTATTATTGTCAGATAACATAGACTACCAAATTTAACTCAAGATGCTGAGGGAAAGTTGGATAGAAAATAACCCTGAGAAGCAAAATAATTTGATAGGTAACTATCTCCAAACACCTCTCATTATCACCTCCAATGTCATTGAATACAGGAAATTTTAATATCTAAATTTTATCATTAAAAGCACATAATTCTTTTTTTTTTTTTTTGAGACGGAGTCTCACTCTGTCGCCCGGGCTGGAGTGCAGTGGCCGGATCTCAGCTCACTGCAAGCTCCGCCTCCCGGGTTCACGCCATTCTCCTGCCTCAGCCTCCCAAGTAGCTGGGACTACAGGCGCCCGCCACCTCGCCCGGCTAGTTTTTTGTATTTTTTTTTTTTTTAGTAGAGACGGGGTTTCACCGTGTTAGCCAGGATGGTCTCGATCTCCTGACCTCGTGATCCGCCCGTCTCGGCCTCCCAAAGTGCTGGGATTACAGGCTTGAGCCACCGCGCCCGGCCAAAAGCACATAATTCTTATTTAAATTTTTTAAGTACAGGAAACAACAAGTTTCTGAATTCATTGTGAGTTTCATTAAACAACATACATAGGACAACAAGGATACTCTGCTAAGGAAACTATTCAACAGTACATAAACAAATGAACAGTATGCTAAAAGAATAATAAACCATGTTGAAAGAGGATGAGGATGTTAAAGATGGTTATTAGAAAACTGGCCACACCATATCTGATTTTGATGATATTCAGATGAGACTTTGGATTTAAACCATGTTGAAAGAGGATGAGGATGTTAAAGATGGTTCAGTATTAGAAAACTGGCCACACCATATCTGATTTTGATGATATTTAGATGAGACTTTGGATTTAGATTTTAAAGTGGATGCTGGAATAAGTTAAGACTTTGGGGATTTTGGAGAAGAAATAAATGTATTTAGTATGTGAGAAGACCATATATTTGGGGGAATGACCAGGGACAGAATGCTCTAGTTTGAATGTTTATGTCTCTACAAAATAAATTTATGTTGAAATTTAATTCCCTATGTTGAAACTTAATTCCCTATGCAATAGTGTTAAGAGATGGAGCCTTTGGGGAAGTGACTAAGTCATGTGGACTCTACTTTCATGAATGGGATCAATTTCCCTACAAAAAGAGGCTCCCAAAGGCTGCTGAGCTGTTCCATCTCTTTTGACATGTAAGGACTCAATGTTCATCCTTCTTTCACACTTCTGCCTCATGAGAGAGAAGCCAGGAGAAATTGTCTGTTTGGAATGGGCTCTCACTCAACCCGGAATCTGGTACCATCTCAGTCTTCAACTTTCCAGAATCCAGAGCTATGAGAAATACATTTGTATTATTTATAAATTATCCAAGATAAGATATTTTGTTAATAACAGCTTGAATTGGCTAAGGCAGAGGGCTACATACAAGAATTAAATGCGTAATGTGTATAAAATGTATATAAAATTACCCTACATGATGTATACAAAATTACATGATTTAATTCTTGTAAAATGCAACATGTATATAAAATTACCCTACATGATATACAACAAAAGTTCAATACATTTGTTTATTTATTCTTTTTTTAGAAAAGATTCGTTTTGTTCTTTCTAATAATGAATTATCTTCTAGTAACAAATTATCTTTCTAATAATGAATTAACTTATAATAATGAATTATCTAAAAAATAGATTATTTGATAAACATTTGCTTTCTTTAGCATTAGAACCATTCAAAAAAGAAGCAGAAAGGTCGTCCAAAAGGTATATTGATGAACAAATGCACTGTTGCATATCATCAGGAGGCTGGTTAACACGAATAAAAACGAAGTCTCCTTCATTTCAATTCCAATGATTCTGTTCCTTAACATTTAATATTCAGCCTATTCTCTACCTATATAGAAAGTAATGCCACCTGTAAGTCTATTGTTGCTCAGATGTTAATCTGGGAAGTAAAGCCCAGTTACTCTTGAAAAGGCAGAGAATTTGGACAGAAATTCACCGACTGCTTTCTTACAGAAAGTAAACCAATGTCTACTTCCAGAAAAATGGAGTAAATGTAGTTTGCCCTATTCCTTCTACTAAGAACAACTATAAACCCTGAACATTATGTATAAAATATATGACAACTCAGACCTGGAGAGACCAAGGCAGATGTGGTAGGGACTCAATAAATTGCATAGTGAAGAATTCTCTAAGTTTTTTTTCACTTTATAATTTGCAGACTTTTAGTTGAAAATGCCTTCAACATAGAAATACTAACAGGCACATATGAGAATTTCCCAGCAAAGCCTATTATTTTAGCCAAAGTTCAAGGAAATAGTCTACCAAAGCAGAAAACGTTTAGACAATAATCACTCTACCAAAAGCCAAATACCACAGAAAACACTATTACCTCAAGTGGAGGGCTTAGATCTTTAGATATTTACACCTGCCAGGCCGTGACAAGGTGTCCCAACCCTCCTCCAGAATAGCATCTCAGAATAGCAGAAGTTGGAACTTTCATCCCCAATTTGTGGTAATAAGACCCTCATTCTCCCTCCACACCTTGATATGACCAGAGAGCAAATGGAGAGCTGGATCTACTCTAAAAGCAGCAACGAAGAAGCACCCTCCTTTCCATACCAGGTAGTGCTTGTGGAGGCCATGTGGGTAACAGTAACAAGGCACTTCTGCTCCCTAGACAGGCTATCAGTGGAGGCCTAGTGGTGAGCCAGAACCCACCCTCCAGCCAGCAGTAATGAGGAAACTTCCCCTGCCTAGGTGTCCACAGAGATTGAGAGGAAACCTTTATTTCTACCATCCCCTGGCAGTAATGCAGTGTCCCTCCCTCACTCCCTTCCTTTGCTGGAGTAGTGTCTGAGGAAGCTAGCTAAGACAGAAGGGGTAAATAAGTTTTAGAGTCTCATAATAAAATGTCCTGGTTCATTTAGAAATCATTTGGTATACGAAGAACCAGGAAAAATCTCAACTTGAATGTAAAAGATAATTAGAAGTTTCCAGAACAAAAATGACAAAGATGTTAGAATTATTCAGCAAAGATTTTAAAGCAGACATCGTAAAAATGCTTCCAGTATATTACTTACAAACATATATGACGCAAATTTAAAAAATAATCTCAGCCAAGAAATTAAAATATATGAAAGAACTAAATGGAAATTTTAGAACTGAAACTTACAGAAACCACATAAAAAAATTCAAGAATATACGCAGGAAAAAACTATAAACACAGTCTCAGGGACCTGTAGTGTTATAACTGAAGGCCTAAGTTTTGTGTTTTCAGAGTCCCAGAAGGAGAGAAGAAATAGGCAACTTTGAGAAAGGTCTCAAAGACTGAAAACTTCCTTAATTTGGCAATGGGCAAAAACTCACAGATTTCTAAATTCAAGCAAACTCAAAATCTCTTAGCCATTTTAGGCTACTGTATCAGAATACTATAGAATGGGTGGTTTATAAAAACAGAAATGTGTTGCTCACAATACTAGAAGCTGGAAGACCGTGATCAGAATGCCAGCATAGTTGAGTTCTGCTGAAGACAGTTTTTGGCTGTAGATGGACATCATCTCACTGTATCCTCACATGTTGGAGAGAAGAAAAAGATATCTCTTGTCTCATTCTCTCTCTCCCTCCCTCTCCCTCTCTCTCTCCTCTGATCTCAACATGAGGGACCCACCCTCATGACTTAATCTAACCCTAATTACCTCCCAAGGACCTAATCTCCGAATAACATCACATTGAATTTAGGATATCTACATGTGAATTTTGAGGGGACACAAACTTTCAGTGCATAACACTAACCAAGATAAACACAAAGAATCCAAACTAAGGTATACCATGGTAAAATATCCGAAAATTAAAAGAAAGAACAAATTTTGAAAGCAGCTAGAGGAAACAGCTTATCTATAGGAGGGAAAACAATACAAACGGAAGTAGGAAACATCAGAAAAGGATGAAAGCCATAGAAAACTGGTACAACACTGTCTATGTGATGAAATAAAATAACTTTCAAATCTGGTTTTTATATCTGGTGAATTTATCTTTTAGGAATGGAAGGGCTATAAAGACATTTGATGAAAGAAAACTGAGAGGACTTGTCACCAGAAGGTCTACTTTTTAAAAAGGGGCTCCAGAAAATTCTCTAGCCAGGAAAAAAAAAAAAAAAGATTAAGAAAGAAACTTTAAAACACCAAAATTAAAGATAACACAATGGAAAGAGAAAAAATGAATAACTTCATCTTTCTTTTTTTCTTCAGTTTGGTAAATTTATTTGACAGTTGAAGTTAAAATTATGACATTATCAGATGTGATTCTAAGTGTATGTAGATAAATATTTAAGACAAATATATAAGGAACAGAGGAGGGTAAAGAGACATACAGGGAATCAAGGAACAAGGTTTCCATACATCTTTCAAAGTACTAAAATTTTGACCCTATTAAACCATGATAAGTTATTACATGTGATGTAAAACCTATAGCATCCACTAAAATGTCTGCACACAGAGATATACTTAAAAATACCACAGATAAACCTCAATGGAATTCTAATAAAAAAAAAATTAAAGTAACACATGAAGGTAAGACACAGAAAACAACAATGATAAAAAAAGAAAAAAAAACAGATAAGCAAAAATCACAGAGTAAAATGGCAGGTTTATGATCCAACATATGAATAATTTCAAATAAAAGTGGTTTAGCGGTGGCTCAAGCCTGTAATCCCAGCACTTTGGGAGGCCGAGATGGGCGGATCACAAGGTCAGGAGATCGAGACCATCCTGGCTAACACGGTGAAACCCCGTCTCTACTAAAAATACAAAAAACTAGCCGGGCGAGGTGGCGGGCGCCTGTAGTCCCAGCTACTCGGGAGGCTGAGGCAGGAGAATGGCGTGAACCCGGGAGGCGGAGCTTGCAGTGAGCTGAGATCTGGCCACTGCACTCCAGCCCAGGCCACAGAGCAAGACTCCGTCTCAAAAAAAAAAAAAAAAAAAGTGGTCTAATGTGAACAAAGTTGCTGAGTATTGAAGAGTTTCTATATTATAGAAATAAAATGGCATATGCTATTATCAAACTTTATGGGATGTTTATATTTTTATATACATTGTACAAATTTTACATTAAATATTTTAATTAATATTTTGTACAATTAACTTTTGGTAGAAAGTAATTATTTTGTACAATTAATAATATTGTATAAAACATGTGCATTTTGTAAGTAACCCATGTAAGGTTCTCAGCTCCATCCATGCTTGGCACAGGGAAGCTGATATGGTTTGGAAGTTTGCCCCCTGAAAACCTCATGTTGAAATGTGATTCCCGGTGTTGGTGATAGGACCTGGTGGGAGGTGATTGGATCACGGGGCAGATTCCTCATGAATGGTGTAGCACAAGCTTGTCCAACCCATGGCCAGCAGTCCGCGTGCAGCCCAGAACGGCTTTGAATATGGACCAATACAAATTTGTAAACTTTCTTAAAACATTGAGGTTTTTTGCAATTTTTTAGCTCATCCCCTATCATTAGTATATTTTATGTATGGCCCAAAACAATTCTTTTTCTTCCAGTGTGGCCTAGGGAAGCCAAAAGATTGGACACCTCTGGTTTAGCACCATTCCCTTGGTGATTAGTGAGTTCTTGCTCTGAGTTAATGCAAGATCTGGTGGTTTAAAAGTGTGTGGCACCTCCCCCACTTGCTCCCACTCTCACCATGGAACACGCCTTCTCCCCCTTTGCCTCTTGCCATGATTGTAAACTTCCAGAAGCTTCATCAGAAGCTAACCAGATACTGGCGCCATGCCTGTAACTCTGCAGAACTATGAGAACTATGAGCTAATTGAATTTCTTTTGTTAATTACCTTACTTTTTTTTTTTTTTTTTTTAGATGGAGTCTCCTTCTGTCAGGCTGGAGTGCGGTGGTGCAATCTCAGCTCACTGCAACCACCACCTCCCAGCTTCAAGTGATTCTCTTGCCTCTGCCTCCTGAGTAGCTGGGACAAGAGGCAGCCGCCACCATGCCCGGCTAATTTTTTGTATTTTTAGTAAAGACAGGATTTCTCCGTGTTGGCCAGGATGGTCTCAATCTCATGACCTCGTGATCCGCCCCCCTCAGCCTCTCAAAGTGCTGGGATTACAGGTGTGAGCCTCCGTGCCTGGCCCCATTACTTCTTTATGGCAATATAAGAATGGCCAAATACAGAAGCCTTCACTGAGAGCTGCTAGTGTGAAGATAGTCATTGGGTGGGGCTCCCCATTATTTGCTTGCTGTGTCAAGTTTCCACATGGCTGTCTCAGAGGTCTGAATTGTCCTGATATCTACACTATTCCTAAGCGACCTTGTCTAAGCCCATGGCTTCAAATGCCACTGAAACCAAGTTTACAATCACATCTGATAATGTCGTAATTTTAACTTCAACTGTCAGATACATTTACCAAACTGAAGAGGAAAAGGAAGATGAATTTATTTGTTTTTCCCTTTTCATTGTGGTTTCTTTAATCTCGGTGTTTTAAACTTTCTTTTTTAATCTTTTTTTTTTTCTTGGCTAGAGAATTTTCTTTAGCCCCCTTTTAGAAGGTAGACCTTCCCGTGGCAAATCCTCTTAGTTTTCTTTCATCAAATGTCTTTATAGCCCCTCCATTCCTAACAGATAAGTTCACCAGTTTCAGTGGCATTTGAAGCAATGGGCTTAGATAAGGTCATCTATCTAAGTTATAGCATGGCACAGGTGCTATAACTCCTCCTTTGACCAACCCAGGTTTGGCGCCCACCTCATTCTTCTCTAGGCAGCTGCTTTCATTCATCAGTTGGAATTTGAAAACAAAACAGAAGAAAAAAACCAACAACACTTAAAAAATCTGGACAGATAGTTTGAGTGTCTATTTTGAATCCACTAATATTCATTCCTGGCTAAATTGTGTACATCAGACTAACAGTCCATCACAAAATTTCATGCTGAAATGTATTTGATATAAAAAGAAAATAGAAAGAGAAAGTGAAAAAATATTAACTGGCAGAACGGAAATCCTACAGTCTTAAAATAAATCAGCACGAGCCTTCAGACTACTTTTCTATTTAGAAGAAAAGTCCTGAGACAGTGGATTTTATCAAGCCAGGATAAAGAAACCTAAAATCTGATATTCTTTAATATGAGTTTGTCATACGAGTCAGGTCAATTAAAAGTCCAGAGTAGGAGGACATCTGACCCTAAAGATTAGATGTGGTCAACACTGATACCATTAAAATCTCAAAGAAAGGGGGTAAAGGTATTACGGCATAAAAGATATTTGAAAAAAACTTCAGCAACTTCCAAAATTTAGTAAAACCCATAAATTTATGGATTCAAGAGGCTGCACAGTAAATTCCAAAAATAATAAAGTCAGAGAAAGCTGTGCTTGAACAAATTATAATCAAATTGATGAAACCCAATTCTAAAGAAAAAAATAGATAAATTCAGAGAAAAACGAAATATGACACACAAACAATAATTCAAATGGCAACAGATTTCTCATCAGAGACCATGGAAGCTAAAAGCAATCTAACATCTTTAAAGCGCTGAAAATACAGAACTATTTGCTATCTGGCCATAAGAAACTTAAATGAGAAATCAATAAGAAAAAGATAATCTAGAATTCCCAGATATTTAAATATTAAACAACATGTTTCTAAATGCATGAAAAACAAAGTCTCAAGGGAAACTAGCACCATTTTTAACAAAATGAAAATAATAACAAACCAACTTACGTGGTTACAGTCAAAATAGTGCTTAGAGGGTCGGGGCCAAGATGGCTGACTAGAAGCAGCAGCTTTCAGAGGCTCCCATCTGAAAAAGAAACATAAAGAAATATAAACACAAAGAAATATAAAGAAAAAGAAGCATGTGAATCCTTCACTGGAAACCAAGGTATCCAGGTTCTCCCATCAAAGTTGACTAGAAGGCTGGCATGACTCACAGAGAGAAAGAAGAACAGTGTGGTGCAGAGGCCCACCTGAGAGCTACACGGGGAAGGGGAACCCCTTACCCCCAGCCAAGGGAGGGATGAATGACCATGCTACCCAACTGGGGAAATTATGTTTTTCCACGGAACTGTGCAACCCACAGATCTGAAGATCCCACTCACTCATGGGTTCTGTTCCCCGTGCCACCCAACTGCGTGAGACCTTCCAAAAGGGGTTGTCAGACACCCTATACAGGAGTAATCCTACTGGCATCAGGTTGGTGATGCCCCTCGAGGTCAGAGGTCTAAGAAGAAAGAGCAGGCACTCATCTTTGCTGTTCTCCAGCCTCCTTGAGTGACATCTCCAGACACGGGAGTGAATCAGATGAATAGGGCCTGAAGTGAAACCCCAACAAACTACAGCAGCCCTACAGAAGAAGGACCTGACTATTGAAGGAAAAACAAAGGCTGGGTGCAGTGACTCATGCCTGTAATCCAAACACTGGGAGGCCGAGGTGGGCAGATCACTTTAGGTCAGGAGTTCGAGACCAGCCTAGCCAACATAGTGAAACCCCATCTCTACAAAAACTACAAAAATTCTCTGGGCATGGTGGCAGGCTCCTGTAATCCCAGCTACTCGGGACACTGAGGCAGGAGAATCACTTGAACCTGGGAGGTGGAGGTTGCAGTGAGCTGAGATGGCACCACTACATTCCAGCGTGGGTGACAGAGTCAGATTCCTACTCAAAAAAAAAAAAAAAAAAAAGCAAAAAGTGACAGAACAGCTTCAACAACAACAACAAAAAAGGCCCCCACAAAATCCCCATCCAAGGGTCAGCAGTCTCAAAGACTGAAACTAGACAAACTCATGAAGATGAGAAAGAATCAACAAAAAAATGCTGAAAACGCAAAAGCCCAAAGTGCCTCTTCTCCAAATGATCACAGTGTCTCTCCAGCAAGGGCACAGAACTAGACAGAGGATCAGATGGATGAATTGACAGAAGTAAGCTTCAGAACATGGATAATAAAAAACTATTACTGAGGCAAAGGAGTAGGCTCTAACCCAATGTGAAGAAGCTAAGAACCTTGATAAAAGGTTAGAAGAATTGCTAACTAGAATAACCAGTTTAGAGAGGAATATAAACAACTTGAAGGAGCTGGAAAACACAGCATGAGAACTTCGTGAAGCATACACTAGTATCAACAGCTGAATCGCCCAAGTGGAAAAAAGGATATCAGTGTTTGAAGACCACTTTACTGAAATAAGACATACAGACAAGAATAGAGGATAAAGAATGAAAAGGAATGAACGAAACCTCCAGGAAACATGGGACTTCATGAAAAGACCAAACCTACGATTGATTGGAGTACCAGAAGGAGACAGGGAGAATGGAAACAAGCTAGAGGACACACTTCAGGATATTATCCAGGAAAACTTCCCTAACCTAGCAATACAGGCCAACATGTAAATTCAGGAAATAGAGAACACCATTAAGATACTACACGAGTAATCCCAGCACTTTGGGGGGCCAAGGAGGGCGGATCATGAAGTTAGTAGATCAAGATCATCCTGGCTAACATAGTGAAACCCCGTCTCTACTAAAAATACAAAAAATTAGCCGGGTGTGGTGGCATGCGCCTGTAGTCTCAGCTACTCAGGAGGCTGAGGGAGGAGAATGGCATGAACCCGGAAGGTGGAGCTTGCAGTGAGCCAAGATCACACCACTGCACTCCAGCCTGGGTGACAGAGCGAGACTTCGTCTCATAAAAAAAGATACTGCACAAGAAGATCAACCCCAAGACACATAATCATCAAATTTTCAAAGTCGAAATAAAGGAAAAACTGTTAAGGGCAGCCAGAGAGAGAAAGGCCAGGTCACCTATAAAGGGAAGCCCATCAGACTAAAAGAGGACCTCTCAGCAGAAACTCTACAAGCCTGAAGAGATTGGGGGCCAGTATTCAACATTCTTAAAGACAAGAATTTTCAACCCAGAATTTCATACCCTACCAAGCTAAGCTTCATAAGCAAAGGAGAAATAAAATCCTTTCCAGACAAGCCAAATGCTAAGGTATTTTGTTACCACTAAGCCTGCCCTGCAGGAGCTCCTGAAAGAAGCACTGAACATGGAGAGGTAAAACTGGTACCAACTACTGCAAAAAACACACCAAAATACAAAGACCAATGACACTGTGGAGAAACTGGATCAACTAGTGTGCAAAATAACCAAATAGCGTCATGATGACAGAATCAAATTCATATGTAACAATATTAACCTTAAATGTAAATGGGCTAAATACCCCAATTAAAAGACACAGACTGGCAAACTGGATAAGGCATCAAGACCCCATTGGTGTGATGTATTCAGGAGACCCATTTTACATGCAAAGACACACACAGGCTCAAAATAAAGGGATGGAGGAAAATATACCAAGCAAATGGAGAGCAAAAACAAAAAGCTGGAGTTGTAATCCTAGTCTTTGACAAAACAGACTATATACCAAGAAAGATCAAAAAAGACAAAGAAGGGCATTACATAGTGGTAAAGGGAACAAATCAACAAGAAGAGCTAACTATTCTAAATATATATGCACCACATACAGGAACACCCAGATTCATAAAGCAAGTTCTTAGAGACCTACAAAGAGACTTAGACTCCCACACAATAATAGTGGGAGACTTTAACACCCTGCTGTCAGTATTAGACAGATCAACAAGACAGAAAATTAACAAAGATATTCAGGATTTGAACTCACTACTGGGTCAAGTGGACCTAGTAGACATCCACAGAACTGTCTACCCCAAATCAACAGAATATACATTCTTCTCACAGACATATGGCATTTATTCTAAAATCAACCACATAATTGGAAGTAAAATGCTCCTCAGCAAATGCAAAAGAACTGAAATCATAAACAGTCTCTCAGCCCACAGTGCTATCAAATTAGAACTCAGGATTAAGAAGCTCATTCGAAACCACACAATTTCATGGAAACTGAACAACCTGCTCCTGAATGACTCCTGGGTAAATAATGAAATTAAAGTAGAAATCAAGAAGTTATTTGAAACAAAGAGACAACATACCACAATCTCTGTGACACAGCTAAAACAGTGTTAACAGGGAAATTTATAGCACTAAACGCCCACATCAGACAGCTAGAAAGATCTCAAATTGACACCTTAAAATCACAATTAAAAGAGCTAGAGAGGCAAGAGCAAACTAATCCAAAAGCTAGCAGAAGACAAGAAATAACTAAGATCAGAGAAGAACAGAAGGAGATAGAGACATGCAAAACCCTCCCCCAAAAAATCAATGAATCAAGGAGTTGGTTTTTTGAAAAAATTAACAAAATAGATAGACAACTAGCTAGACTAATAAAGAAGAAGAAGAAAGAGAAGAATCAAATAGACACAATAAAAAAAATGAAAGGGATATCACCACAGAAATACAAACTACCATCAGAGAATACTGTCAACAACTCTATACAAATAAACTAGAAAATCTAGAAGAAATTTATAAATCCTGGATACTTATACCCTAAGTATACTAAACCAGGAAGAAGTTGAATCCCTGAATAGACCAATAGCAAGCTGTGAAATTGAGGCAGTAATTAATAGCCTACTAACCAAAAAAAGCCCAGGACCAGATGGATTCATTGCTGAATTATATGAGAAATACAAAGAGGAGCTAATACTGTTCCTTCTGAAAGTATTCCAAACAATTGAAATGAAGGGATTCCTCTGTAACTTATTTTATGAAGCGAGCATCATCCTGATACCAAAACCAGGAAGAGACACCACAAAAAAAGAAAACTTCAGGCCAGTATCCTTGATGAACATCAATGTAAAAATCCTCAATAAAATTCTGACAAACTGAATCCAGCAGTACATTAAGAAACTTATCCACCATGATCAAGTTGGCTTCATCCCTGGGATGCAAGGCTGGTTTGACATATGCAAATCAATAAACATAATCCATCACATAAACAGAACCAAAGACAAAAACCACATGATTATCTCAATAGATGCAGAAAAAACCTTTGATAAAATTCAACATCCCTTCAGTGTAAAAGCACTCAATAAACTAGGTATCAGTGGAACATATCTCAAAATAAGAACTATTTATGACAAACCCACAGCCAATATCACATTCAGTGTGCAAAATCTGGAAGCATTCTCTTTGAAAACTGGCACAAGACAAGGACGCACTATCTCAACACTCCTATTCAACATAGTACTGGAAGTTCTGGCCAGGGCAATCAGCCAAGAAAAAGAAATAGAGTATTCAAGTAGGAAGAAAGGAAATCAAGTTGTCTCTGCTTGCAGATAACATTATTTTATATTTAGAAAACCACCTTCATCTCAGCCCAAAAACTTCTTGAACTGATAAACAACTTCAGCAAAGTCTCAGGATACAAAATCAACGTGCAAAAATCACAAGCATTCCTTTACACCAACAATAGGCAAGCAGAGAGTGAAATCATGAGTGAACTCACATTCACAATTGCTAGAAAGAGAATAAAATACCTAGGACCTTTTCAATGAGAACTACAAACCACTGCTCAAGGTAATATGAGAGGACACAAGCAAATGGAAAAACATTCCATCCTCATGGATAGGAAGAATCAATATCATAAAAATGGCCATACTGCCCGAAGTAATTTATAGATTCAATTCTATCCCCGTGAAACTACCATTGATATTCTTCTCAGAACTAGAAAAAAACTATTTTAAATTTTGCGTGGAATCAAAGAAGACCCTCTATAGCCAAGACAATCCTAAGGAAAAAGAAAAAGCTGAAGGCATCACGCTATGTGACTTCAAACTATATTACAAGGCTACAGTAGCCAAAACAGCATAATACTGGTTCCAAAAAAGAGACATACAGACCAATGGAGCAGAGTAGAGACCTCAGAAATAACACCACACGTCTACAACCGTCTGATCTTTGACATACCTGACAAAAACAAGCAATGGGGAAAGCATCTCCTATTCAGTATATGGTGCTGGAAAAACTGGCTAGCCATGTGCAGAAAACTGAAATTGGACCCCTTCCTTACACCTTTCACAAAAATTAATTCAAGATGAATTAAAGATTTAAATGTAAGACCTAAAATTATAAAAACCCTAGAAGAAAATCTGGGCAATATCATTCAGGACATAGGCATGGGCAAAGACTTCAAGACTAAAATGCCAAAAGCAATGGCAACAAAAGCCAAAATTGACAAATGGGATCAATTAAACTAAAGAGCTTCTGCACAGCAAAGGAAACTATCATCAGAGTGACCAGACAACCTACAGAATGGGAGAAAATTTTTGCAATCTACCCATCTGACAATGGTCTACTATCAGAGTTTACAAGGCACTTAAACATGTTTATAAGAAAAAAACAACTCCATCAAAAAGTGGGCAAAGGATACAAACAGACGCTTCTCAAAAGATGGGCAAAGGATATGAACAGATGCTTCTCAAAAGAAACATTTACACAGTCAACAAACGTGAAAAAAAAGCTCAACATCACTGATCATCAGAGAAATGCAAATTAAAACCACAATGAGATACCATCTCAAGGCAGTCAGAATGGTGATTATTAAAAAGTCAGGAAACAATAGATGCTCGTGAGGCTGTGGAGAAATAGGAATGCTTTTACACTGTTGGTGGGAATGTAAATTAGTTCAACCATTGTGGAAGACAGTATGGCAATTCCTCAAGGACCCAGAACCAAAAATACCATTTGACATACCAATTCCATTAAAGGATATATACCTAAAGGAATATAAATCATTCTACTATAAAGACATATGCACGTATATGTTTATTGCGGCACCATTTACAATAGCAAAGACATGGACCCAATCCAAATGACGATCAATGACAGACTAGATAAAGAAAATGTGGTACATATATACACCATGTAATACTATGCAGCCATAAAAAGGAACGGCATCATGTCCTTTGCAGGGAAATGGATGAAGCTGGAAGCCATCATCCTCAGCAGACTAACACAGGAACAGAAAACCAAATACCACATGTTCTCACTATAAGTGGGAGTGGGACATTGAGAACACATGGACACAGAGAGGGGAACAACGCACACCAGAGTCTGTTGGAGAGTGGGGGCTGAGGCAGGAGAATCATTTGAACCCGAAGCGGGAGGTTGCAGTGAGCTGAGATCACACCACTGCACTCCAGCCTGGGCAATAGAGCAAGACTCAGTCTCATAAAAAATTTTTTAGAAAATTAGGACTAGAAGAAAAATTCCTCAACTTCATAAGAAGCACTTATGAAAAATTTAGAACTAAAATTACACTTAGAACAAATACAGAATATTTTTTCCTAAAATCAAGAACAAAGTAAGGAAGCCCACTGTTCACACTTCTATTTAACATTGTACAAGAGGTTGTGGCCAGTAAAATAAGGCAAGGAAAAAAAGAGCATCATATTTGCCAAGAAGAAGTGAAATTGTTTTTATTCGCAGGTGACATCATGACTATCTACACAGAAAATTCCTTGGAATTTGAAAAAAAAAAAAAAACAGAAATACCGCTACAACTAATACATTGCTTGGCAAGGTATAATATACAGAATCAACATACAAAAATAATTGTGCTTCTGTGTACCAATAATGAACAATCAGAAAATAAAATTTTTAAAAATATAATTTGCAGTAACATAGAAATATGACATATTAAGGCAAAACTATAAAGGAAGATGGTCAAATTTGTATGCTGAAAAATGCAATATATTCTTGAGAGAATTTTAAAAAGATGGTAATAGGTAGAAAGATATATCTTATTTATCATTGGAAAACTCAGTATTATTTAAGGTGTCATTTATCCTCAAGTAAATCTATAGATTCAGCACAATCTCAATCAAATCCCATTGTATCCATGGAACCAGCCCAAACTGAGCCTACTCTGCTGATAACAGTATGTGGAGTCACCTTTTAGGTGTAACAGAGGCAAAAACTGCAAGTTATGTAGCCCAGGCATGTATAATAAAATGAGTTTTGATTTCTAACAACACTCAGAACAAATGTATCCTCTCCTCTAAACCAATAAGACTGGGACATAACAGGAACCTGGATGCTGGAACTCTTTCAGAAATGAGGGGCTCCACTGACCTGGAAGATTCAGTGCTAAAATCTGCCTCAATATATCTTTCCACAAATGGTCAAAGTTAAAGCCTTCCAATGAGACCCTGCAAAGCCATATTCCTAAATCCTTTCCCTTGCCCTCTGAACCCATAAATTTGCACCAGGCCCAAATTGGGGAGACAGAATTGATCCCTCTCCTGTCTCCTTGCTGACTGGCTTTAAAAGAAAGCCTTTCTTTTCTCAAAAGCCAGTGCCATAGTTATTGGTTTCTATGCACATTGGGCAGTGGGTTCATTTGCTCAATAACACCAGCAGACTTTTTATGTAGAAATTAACTCACTAGTTCTAACATTTCTATCGAAATGAAAAGGAACTTAATAGCAGAAAACAAAACAAAACTTTGAAGGATAAAAACAAATTTGAAAGGCTAACATTACATAAATGTTACAAAGATTAGGACGGTATGATATTGGTAATATAGCAATTAGCCAGTATTTTAAATATATACAAATATAGAACACTAGAACAGAATAGATCATTATGAAATAGACATACACATAGTAATTAATTTTGACAAATTCAACAGAACTCAGTGAATAATGATAAGGATAAAAGGATAAGAATAAAGATTAGGATAATCTTCTCAACTAATCATGTTGGAACAGTTGAATATTCATATGTAAAAGAAGGCTCTCCATGCCTCTTTTCTTCCTAGGTGAGGGACTTGAAAGCCACATGTTTACTGTTGGATACTCCACTAGCCTGTATTCCTGAGATACATGAAAATTGTCCCCACCTCACTCTGCATTTTTAAATTAAATTGGTCATATAATGTGAACCGAGAAATGAACCTTTCATGAAACTCACATTGTAGATGCTACAGCATAGCCTATCCTATCATGTCTCATCCAACGAGTAAGAAGCTTCTCGGTAAGTAATAGTCAACAAAAGTGAAATGATGTAAAGTTTTTGATATTTTATTTATACCTCACCCGAATCGAAGATGACTGAGCTAATAGGATTACTGCAAAGTATAAAAAAAATGAAAAATATACACAGATGTTACATATTCTATAAGGAAAAATGTCATATGTAACTTGTTTCTGTCGTTAATGCTTTTATTAAGATATAGTTCACATAATATACAATTCACTCATTTAGTGTCCAATTAAATGAGTTTTAATATATTCCACAGACATGTGCAACCATCACCACTGTCAATTGTAGAACATTTTATGGCCTCAAAAAGAAATCCTATATCCTTTAGCTATCACCTCCCTATTGCCCCATCATCCCACCTTCCTCCCCACTCCAGCCTAAGCATCTATTAATCTTTTTCCCATACTTGTATATTTTCATATTCTGGACTTTCATCTAAATGAAATTATATAATATGGGGTCTTTTGTGATTGATTTCTTTTACTTAGCATAATTTCAAGACTCATACATGTCGTATGTGTCAGCACTTTATTCCCTTTAATAGTTAAATAATATTTGATTACATGACTAAAGCACCTTTTGTCTATTTATTTATTCACTGATGAACATTTGGGTTTTTTCTATCTTTTGGCTACTATAAATAACGATGCTCAGAAAATAAAAACTAAACTAGTAAAAGACTTTCCGTATGTATGTGCTAAATAATTCTATTTTAGTTATGTATTGTTCTTTAAAACACCCTGAGTCCAAAACTCAGAGATACAAAACAACAATATTTTATTTTATTTTTTTCTTCAACTTTTAAGTTCTGGAGTACATGTGCAGAATGTGTGGTTACATCGGTAAACATACGCCATGGTGGTTTGACGCACAGATCAGCCCATCGCCAAGGTATTAAGCCCAACATCTACTTGCTCTTCTTCCTGATATCCCTCCTCCCCCAACCTCCCACCCCAACAGGCCCTAGTGGGTATAAAACAACAGTATTTTATTATGCTTCCAGATTCTGTGGGTCAGGAATTCGGACAGGGCATTATGAGAAGGCTTGTCTCTGCTTCAAAATGTCTGGACCTTCACCTGAGAATACGTACACAGCTGACTATGACTCAAGTGGCAGGGGCTGCAATAATCAAGCAGACCTTTACTCTCATATCTATCACTGGACTTGGATGATCAGAAGTATGGACTCATTTGAAATGGTTGAGTATATTGCCTACATATGGCCTTCGCGTGTGGCTTGGGCTTCCTCACAGCATGCTGGTCTCAACTTTGTCAGACTTCTTGTGAAGTGGTTCAGGACCGTAAGAGGAAACTTTCCAGTGACTAAGGGAAAAGCCATACAGTTTTTCTTGATAGCCTTAGAAATTATATAATGTCACTTCCACCACATGTTTATTGTTTAAAGCTTTTACAAGCCCACTCAGCTTTAAGAGGAAGGTCTGCAGGCCCTAGATCTCAAAAGGAAGAGGATCAAAGAGTTTGTAGCCATATTTCAAAACTGCCACAGACTCTAAGTGATCCTGGTATAGTATCAGAAGGCAGATTTTGTGTATTTACTTAAACCTTGGGTACTTTATACATAATATGTATTGGTGAGGTAAGAAGATAAACTGTCATTTTAGACATTTGTGGCATGTGGTAGGAATGTGCCTCTGAAATCTCAAGACTTGATGGAGCATAATTAGCTGCAGAAGGGCAAATTCACATTAAGAATAAAGAGGTTTAATTATCTCTATTACAAATAAGCACCCTTATCTCTCAGTTTCTGCCGGGAGCAGGAGCCTAACTTCAATGGCCACCAGGCTCCAAGTGGCAAGACTATCTCCTACATAAAGATATGTGTTTATTTGTCCTTTGTTTAAAGTCTATTAACTAACACAGATGGCCACCCCAATTTCCAGGTAAACTTAAGATAAACTATGTGTAATAAAGAATGCTGCCAAGTCCTCTTTCCTGCAGATTAGTTATTACTTAACTTGAGAAAATGTATATATTGGGTCGTATACATATATTGGTTATACAAAAAGGGGTGACATCTCTTTCTGTCTTTGCAGTCTCTTAGTAGGTTGCCTGTAATATATATCAGATTCTGGCTTAATGTTTATTTAATAAGAAAACTATTTTCTTTCTCTACTACCTTTGTGGGGAGACTTTCTGGGTTGAGAGGAGACTTTGCTTTTAATCCTATTTCCCCAACAGCTAACAAGCACAGCATCTATGCTATGAAGTCTATCACCCCATTCACTTCCATGAGCTGCTTCCAGCCAAAGACTGAGAAGGGGGAAGATTCAAAGGGCAGGCCTGCTCCTGGGAGACTCAGGACTCCTCTAATTTGCACCTTGGGCTTGGTAACTCTCTACCGTACATCTTGAAATTTTCTCAGGACTGCACTGCTGCCTAAGATCTTCCTTCTTTCCCTCCCTCTCTTTTTCACAGGGGTAAAACTTACATCCTAGTACAACAGCTCTGTTCACCTTTCGCTCTCCCCTTGCTTTCTCATATAGGCATTTATACCAGTGACTGACTTGCTTCTCAGGAGATCCACGAAGACACCATATTTTCTATATGTGTTTAATGTTTCTAGCTTATAACTAAGGTGAATGAAAAAAAAACATTTAAATCTTAAGAAAAAAAGATGCAAAAAATATTTTAAAATCTCTATTTTGTATTTTAACAAATCAGAATTCAAATCCTAGTTGATAGCTTTACAAGGAAATTATATACAGTGTCACAACAGCAGGTAATATAATATCTGCCTTGAAAATCAGTAGCTGAAATTTTGAGAAAAATAAAGGTCGTTTTTTGTTTTTCAAAGATAACTAGGACTTTGGGAGCACACTGAAGCCATTCCCTTCTTTTCCAGTATCAATTAATAGTACAAGATAAAGGAATATACTGAACATTAAAGCTTTGGATGCACAAATTTATAACATCTTATTTATAAATCAGTCGTGTACAGAAAGCAGAGATCCCATAATCAAGCATGGCAAACATGTTGAAGAATATACTTACAATGATTTCTGCTATAGATTTCATAATGGGGATTCAGAGAATTAGAGTTATGGTGTTGGTTTACTGCATTGATTGGATCAGGAGCTGGAAACTGTCCCTAATAGATTTTATTCTCACCTGTTGGGCAATTTCCAGAATATTCTGCTTTAATTTTACACGTGGGTTTAAATGTAAACTGAGGAAATTTTGTACAATAAGAATGCAAGGATAATTTTGACATCCTCCAATATCTATAATTTCATTCCCGCTCCTCTTTATTATATACTATTTGAACAATATGATTATAAAGTGAAATTATTTTAATCTACACAGCATTGTGGCACAGATTTTTGCTCTTGTGTTAGCATTTTTCTGTCTATCCAGTCATTTATTTATTTTTTTTCTGATTTTATGGAAAAACAAACTGAAATAGGTTTCTCTCTGTGTCCTGAGGACCCTTTGGTGTTACATGAATATAAGAAAATCTAAATCCTCACAAACACAACTGAATTGATTGGTGATTCTCTCAAAAATGAAAACAGCAAATAACTCAGCACACATCTCTTTCATTTAACCCAACTTCTTTTATTATGTTATAGATCATTGAGCTTCATTGTTGAAATTATCTGCCTGAAATAAGTTAAAAGAAAATAATTTCACTGTTTCCATCAGAATTGTAACTATATAATCAATGGTGAAATTAAAATTATAGTATTGTGTAATAGTAACAATAAAATTAGATGAATAATACATTTTATGTTAAGCAAGATAATGAACACTTTAGCTTCATCTCATTTAGTTTACATTATGTTGATTTGATAAAAGCACACACAAATATACAAACAATCGACAGATGGATGATACAACCTCTTGAATAAGAGAAAATACTTGAAAACTATTATTTATCAAGCAATTCATATTCAGACTATAGAAGGAACTGAGCCAAAAATACAAATAATTAAATTAAAACATAAGGAAATTAACTGAATAGATATCTCTCAAAAGAAGACATACAAATGGCCAATAGGTATATAAAAATGTGCTCAATATAACTAATCATCAGAGAAATGCAAATAAAAACTTCAATCAGATATTATTTCATTCTAGTTATAATGACTATTTTCAAAAAGACAAAATAAAAACCCCACAAATGCTTGTGAGGATGTGGAGGAGGAACTTTTACACACTCTTGGTACAAATATAAATTAATTTAGTCATTATGGAGAACAGAATGAAAGTTCTTAAAAACTAGAAATATAACTACCATATGATCCAGCAATCCCACTACTGGTATGTATCCAAAGGAAAGGAAATCAATATGTCAAAGTGATATCTGCACTCCCATGTTTTTTGCAACACTATTCATAATAGCTGAGACATGAAATCAACTTAAGTGTCCATTAACATTTGAATGGATTAGAAAATATATATACATAATGAATGGAATACTATTTAGCCATTAAAAGAAGGAAATTTGGTCATTTATGGTAGCATCCATAAGACTGGAGAACATCTGTTAAGTGAAATAAGCCAGATACAGAAAGACAAACATGACATGTTCACACTCATATGTGGAAGCTAATAAGTTGATTCCATACAAGCAGGAAGCAGAATGATGATTCCTAGAGATGTCGTAGGGAAGAAGGGAGAGGGTGATAGCCAATGGTTGGTTAACGAATACAAAAGGATAGCTAGATAGAAGGAATAAGTTCTAGTGTTCTATAGCACAGTAGGGTGAGTACAATTACAGCAATTTATTGTATATTTTCCAAGAGCTAGAAAAACAAATTTTAAATGTGCCCAACACTAAGAAATGTTAACTATTTGAGATATCAATATTCTAATTGTCTTGATTTGATCACTACACATTGTATACATGCATTCATATATCACACTATCATAAATATGTACAATTATTGTGTTGATTAAAAATAATAAAAATAATAAAATAATGCCAAAAAGAAGCAATCCAAGTAACAAAACCCAGACAAGCTATAATACAGAGAAGTGGAAGACAAATCACAGTACAATGTGTGTATAAATAGATGTGTGTGTGTATTTGTACACATGTATATGTATGTGTATCTATATATGTATCTATATCAGGATATATGGATATACACATAACAGATCATCCTAAGTATATTCATGACTTTTTAAGCATTTTCCCCTCAAGACAATGTAACCTTAACAAAGTTCTATGGAAATATTTGAACACTATAATACCTCAAAAAAACATTTTTTTTTCATGGCTCACCACAGCCTCAACCTCCTTGGGCTCAGGTGATTCTCCCAACTCCACGTCCTGTGTATCTGGGATTACAGGCGTATACCAACACACCTAACCCAGCTAATTTTTGTATTTTTGGTAGAGTCAGGGTTTTGCCACATTGCCCAAGCTGGTCTCAAACTCCTGGGCCCAAGCAATCTGTCTGCCTCAGCCTCCCAAAGTGCTAGAATTTTGCTTTTGAGGAAACAAAAGAAGTTCACTTTTTCTATGTTTAGTTTGGGGTGCTTATGTTTCATCGAAAGACATCATTTTTTAAAATGTGTTTAAAAAGCTACTGACAGATTATTTGGAAGGCCTGCATCTTTATAGTGGGGTTGTGGAGCGGTGGGAGAAGTTTCCCTGATAATTACAATACTCATATTAGATTCATATATTGCCCATTAAGTTCCTTGAAAATTTCAATCTGTGTATTTTACTTTGTAATGTAGCAATCTACAGTGTGACTGCATTATAATTAATTAGCGTAAGGATTGCTGGTTTTCCCTACATGTTGGATTATTTTAATGTGGTGAAAGGTTTCTGTTTCAAACTTCAGATTTGTAAATCAAATGAAACACTTCGTTGGAAGAGGAGGAAGAATTTTATTCAAAAGAATGAAAATTAGTCTGTGTCTTTATTTACATGTTAGCAAATGATAATTTGCTTTGTCAATCATCTTTCTATAAAGAAATTTACAGTTCATGGCTGACAGCTGGACCAAGACTGGAAATTCTTAGCAGAGGTAGTTGGAAATTTTCAATGAATGTTACAGAGGGTGATTTCACTGGCTTTTTGCAGTTTGCTAAACTTCATAGCTAAAAAGAAGAGCCATGATAAGATAAAAATAATAACACTGTACAATCAAACATGAGATCTATGTTATTATCCAGAAAGTCATCTGAAAATTAGTCACACAACAAACTACAGATCAGAATTTTCTCTTTGTAGCCATGTTGAATATATTGGAGAAGGTTTCCATGATTGCAATAGGTGGGGGATTTATGAAAGGAATGTAGGAAATTAATTCATTGGACTCACAAATTGCATTGCCTGGATGAGAAATCAGAAGTTATGCATGGTTGGCTTCATTCTTACTAGTTTGACCTTAGCCAGAATCAATGCTCTTCTATTAGAAAATCCCTAATGCTAGGGAAAGAAACCATAACCTTACCATTGTTCAGACTGGCCAACCACTTGTGCACTTGATTTGCTACTTGTCTGTCTTTTATTTCCTAAAGATCATCCATTTCTCCTACCTCTTTTAACCTTTGGCTAATCCAATGTAACCACTACCTGGCTACCATCTAAGTTCACTCAAGGCTCCAGGCCTTTACAATCAGCAGGTGGCAAAGCCAGCCAGGTTTGCTTTCCTCCCTTCATGGTGTCAAGTTCCTCTGGGTCCCAGGTGGCTGCCTGGGAGCCAGGGATTAAAGTCAAAAACCTTAGTCATTTGCCTGATATTCTATTCTACCGCAGCTAAGCTGGCACTTAAACCACAAGACAAAGTCTTCCCACTTTTCCCTCCCTCTTTCAAGGAGTCTCTCCCTGTGGCCACCACCACCACTAGCCCACAGGGGTTTCTGCCAGGCCACTGCCAATTTTCACTTAAAGCCTGAGGGCTCTTCAGTCAGCTCATGATGAATGCTGCCAGCCCTGGGACTCACCCTTTGGCCCAGAGCAGATTGAGAAATGTTGACCAAGATCCTAGGCCTGGACTTGGGGAACTCCAAAAGCCTGCTTTCTGCTCTATCCCACTGTGACTGTGACTGAGCTAGTACCTAAGGCTCAAGACAGAGCCCCCATTTTCTCCCCCTGCTTTACTCAAACAGAAGGAGTCTTTCCCCATAGCTGGGAATAAGTTGGGTCACACCTGAAACCAGCACATCTCAGAGGCCAGTGCCCACAGCATATTACCTGGGTATCATTGTTGGTTATTCAGGGCCCAGGCACTCTTTAGTCTGCAGGTGATGCATCCTGCCAGATCTCCACTGTGACAGGGCAGCAATGAGTTCAAGTCAAAGTTCCCTAGCCATTATGCTCTTTCTCTCCCATGCATACACATTTCTCCATGCTGTGTGGCCACTGCCAGGGGATGGGAGAGGGGTAGGAAAGCACTCCCTCTGCCCCAAGCCTGGTGTCTCAGTAGGTCATGTGCCCCACCCTCCACTGTCTATGAGCACAGCTGAGCCCTAACATTTTCCTAGTAATTACAGTACTGGTGGTCTAGACTGCCCCTGAAGTTCACTTAGGGCCCCAGAGCGCTCCAGCTCATGGTGGCAAGTCTTGCCAGAACTCAAGCTCTGACCTCTGGGATGGGCAATTCCCCTCTGGCTAGGGCTGGACCAAATACTCTCTCTGTGGGTGGAGATCAGCTGAATACAACCTGGTTCTACTTTCCACTGTGACAAGACAGCACCGAGTTCAAGGCAAAGCCTCACAATCACTGTGGTCTCCCTCTCTGAAGCACACAGATTCTCCGCACCACGTGGCCACTGCTGGGGCATGTGGGAGGGGTGGCATCTCCAATTCAAAACTATCTTTTCCACCCTCTTATGTGAAGTTCAAACCAGGTACTGTGATTGTTCATCTGATTTTTGGTTCTTTTGATGGTGTTTTTGATGGTGTTTTTGTGTGTGTTTTATGTGTAGAATCGCTTAAAACCCGGGAGGCGGAAGTTGTAGTAAGCCAAGATCATGCCATTGCACCCTAGCCTGGGCAACAGAGGGAGACTCTGTCTCAGAGAAAAGAGTAAATAAATAAATAAAATAAAATAAAATAAAATAAATTTCTAAAACATAGAATCTGAAAAAATAAAAATCACTGGGCCTGAAATAAATCCACTTCTTTTTAAAAATTAATTAATTTTTAAGTGGGGTCTTGGTCTATTGCCAAGCCTGTAGTTCAGTGGCAAGAACTTGGGTCAATGCAGCCTCTAGCTCCCGGGCTCAATCGATCCTCCCACCTCAGCCTCCCAAGTAGCTCTAAGTACAGGCACATACTATCATGCTCAGAAAAAAAAAAATTTTTGTAATTTTTTGTTATAGAGATGAGGTCTCACTATGTTACCCAGGCTGGCCTCAAACTCTTGGGCTCAAGTAATCCTCCTGCCTCAGCCTCCAAAAATGTTGGGATTACAAGCATAAGCCACTGTGTCCAGCCCCCAGTTCTGTCTTAATCTTAATGCAAAGAGCCTATGCTTTGCTGCCTTCCTAGTAGGTGTAATGGGATTTATAAACAGACAGAAACCATTACGCAGATGGGGTCTTTTGTTTTGCTGATAGGTTGTACACTTTGGAAGACCGGGGGTGTTGCCTGTTTCGTTCACTGTTCTGTCTTTGCCACTCAACCCAGTGCCTACCATAAAATAGTACATAATAAATGTGTATTGAATGAAAAAAAAAATTTTGTATTCCTGCAGGGGGTATGAATGGTGTAGGCTTTTATTCAGCCATCTTGCTCTACCCCCAGGTTTATATTTTTAACACCACAGTGTGTTACCTCTATTCTACTTCAAACTAAGCTTTACTGTATAATTGGAGGAAAACTGCTCGAGACTGTACATGCCAAAGAGTTGTACATAAAGGGAAGTTAATGGAGAAAGTTAGCTGGACACTTCAGAAAAGTAATTCTGTCAAGGAGAAGTTTTCCTACCTGACTTTTTAGGTACTGCAGCACCTTGTTCATGAAGAGAGGTAGTCATTTTACATAAGCTTTTAACATTTTATTTTGTTCTCTACTGGTTTAGACAGGAGACGGTGTGGAGAATACCGTAATGATGCTTGGTACCGCACCATGCTTCACAGATCACTTGTGGTGATTGTATGGCTAGTGAATATTCCTCAAAGACTCATAAATATAGTTGTATCTTACTTGTTTTTACTAGAGAATAAGGGCACAAAGAACACTACTAGCATGCAATCACTTTATCCTGGGATTCCAGCCCTGTGGATCTTTTCTTGTTCGTCCATTGGTTCTCCTCAGGCTTACATTACTGAGTCTAAGTATCAGATTAAAGTGAGTGAGGAGTACGCTGAGGAATCACTTTAAATTGAATTATTGTTACACCTCCTCCAAAAAGTATATGGATTAGCTAGAAAAGTCAAAGCCACACAAATGTCATCCACAGGAACCAGGGTTAGCACTTGGACATATTATCTTGGACACCTTTCAACATACCAATTGGTCTTAATAAGGGTCAGAGCTTTATATGGAGGAAGAAAATGAGGTCAGTGTTTTCCTTCTTTAAACTTGCTTTCTTGTTCTCATTATTCTAAGCTACCCGGTGGGGCCTGAAGAAGTTGTCAGCTTAGAATGTAAATAAGACCAGAACAAGACATAGAATACAGAAAAAGACCATGAAGAAATAAACACTATCTTCCTATTTTTCTTCTGATATATTTTAGAGATGAAATCCTAGTTAAATTGGAGTACTGTGGCCAAGGAGTGGGGAGTTAGGTAGCTCAGGCCTAGTGCTGCCTTTGCCCGGATAGGAAAGCCAAGAGGGCCTTAGGTGGAGAATTCACAAATGCTGAGCAGGGATCTTAAAGGTCTTGGCTGTAGCCAATTGGTGATCCCAGCCAAACTGAATCTCAGGTGTCAGAATTTACAAGGAAAAAACAGACAATTTAGTTATAACTTGTTACTTTGAATTCTCTGATGAATGGATCCCAATGTCCTGAGTGAAAGTAAGGAAAGCAGAAAACAATGCCATAGAAACTTCTTATTTGCATGTTAGCAATGATAAGCTCAGCCTTCAGTCAGCCTCATAAATAAAAAATTCAGCCTTTGTCAATGCCAAAAAGATCCATTTAGTAATCAGGCTGATGCACGAATTACTGTTGGGAGGGTTTTCACGTTTGGAATGAATTTTATGAAGCTGCCAGTACTGTTTTCTCACATCAGGGTTGGATTTTATTTTCCTCTGGTTCTTAAGAGACTCCAAAGTAAAATCCTAAGGAGGTGCACTCTCAAGAGTTCTATCACCTTTCAAAAGTCATTTGAAAACCAATCTATCAGCAGTGACAGAAGTAATCGGGATTTTACTCCTGCTATATGTCAAGTGCATTTGCAAAAGTTCTTGTAGCCATTGAAATTTCAGAATTCATAATAAGAATTTGGGAAAACTGATTTATTGGATTAGCAATCTGTGCTGAATGGGTTAAAAACAAGAGCATCTCCTTGTTTGACTTCATCCTCACATGCTTAGCCCTCTCCAGAACTGGTGTGATAATGTTTACTTCTTGAAGATAGCATTAGAGGAGCTTTCTATTCAGAAACATTTGCACATCATCTAATATAAACATAATCATTGATTTCTGCTGGGGTATGAACAATGCCTTAAGTATTTGGTTTGCTGCCAGCCTCAGTGTCTTCAATTTCCTCAAACTGTCCAATGTTTCCAATTTTTTCTTTCTCTGACTGAAGGGGAGAGGAGATAAAATTGTTTTTGTCATTCTCCTGGGGTTCTTTACATCTCTGTTAATCTTCTGAGCATAAAATGGGATATTTTTGGGGTCAGTGACTATTTAAAACTTGAAAGAAACTTCACTTGGAAAAAAATATGTGTGTAAAACCTAGAACTTTGGCACTCAGATTTTTATCTTTTTTTTATCTTTTTTTTTTTTTTTGAGACGGAGTTTCGCTCTGTTGCCCAGGCTGGAGTGCAGTGGCCGGATCTCAGCTCACTGCAAGCTCCGCCTCCTGGGTTTACGCCATTCTCCTGCCTCAGCCTCCCGAGTAGCTGGGACTACAGGCGCCGGCCACCTCACCCGGCTAGTTTTTTGTATTTTTTAGTAGAGACGGGGTTTCACCATGTTAGCCAGGATGGTCTCGATCTCCTGACCTCGTGATAGGCCCGTCTCGGCCTCCCAAATCAGATTTTTATCAACCTGGGATCCCCTCATCCCTTTGGCTGTGCCCTTCATTTCATTTTTCCTGTTAATCTTTCCCTTTTAGAGACATAGCAGGTGGATGAAGCATCAGGCCAAAGAAACGGGAGACCTCAAAACAGGGGTTCACGTGAGAGCCAGGAAAACTGGTCTCTTTCGTCATTCTCTTAATTGTGCACTATTTGGACACTTGATAATTTGCTCCTACTCCACACTAAAAACAAACAAACAAAAAACAGTAATTACGATTATTATTGTAGCATCGGTTTATCCTTCAGTTTACTTTTTCAATATGATTTGGAGGAACAGAAAACTGAAGCAAGCTTCTATGAGTCTGATAAGGCAAATTATACCCTTCTTCAAGAAAACATAAGATTTCATAGCATAGAGGAAGCTGAGGAAAACTTTCTCTGAATTCCATTAAATATCCTACGCATTTTGGCATAGATTATTCAATTTAATTCTCACAAAAGTTGTACAAAAAGAGATTGAGGTTGATTTATATTTAAGTGATTTCACTACAAGATTTAGGTGTTGGGGTTTAAATTTACATCTTCTGACTTAAAAGTAAAAGATGGAGTAAAGAAGAATAAATTAAACTCTTCTTATTAGTCTTGATTCTGTTGTTAGTAACAGCACCAAAATTAGTTGAGTAAATAGTCTGATATAGCATTTTATGAAGTTTTTTAATTAATTAAGGGTTTAGTTTTTAAGAAAGAAAATTATAAAAAGTAAATTATAAATAAATCTACTTAATCAGTATGAGATAGTTTTCTTTAGTAAGAAGAAAATGCTAAGAACTTTTAACAACTATATAGCTTTTTATAATGTAGTAAAATTAGAAATATATGTCTTCTTAACATTTTCATTTAATAACAATAGCAAAGTTTCTGAAGGTGACAATGAAAAATTAGTGTCATGAGTAAAGCATGTTAAATCACACTGAAACAAAATTTGCTATGATAAAAGTAAAAATCATGAGAAAACTAAGAAAAATAGGTAAGTACTAAAAACCTGTTATAAATTAAGAGAAAATATTTGCATCTGAAGAATTTAAACTCTGAACAAGGTGATCACATCTGTGACAACATATATGGCTGTACTCTGTGCCCCACCTCAGTGATTGCTGTATTCTCCAATCCATATAGACCTACCCTTGATCTGCTGCAACCCTTGAAATATGGTGCATACAACCATACAGCCATGAATATAACCACTGCTAGGAAAGTCCTCTGCCATGGTCTTCCCATGAGGTATTTGAGAATATCAAATCATCTTTTGGAATATAAAAAGTCACCTTTAGGAAGAGGCAAAAGCCCAAATTCATATTGGAAGTTACAGAAGAAAGATATCTAAGCATCAGACACAATTCCACTTCATCTTGGTAACCCTGAACTTGGAAGGATCATGGCTGGACTTGGCAGCAGTTTCAGGCCAGCCTTTCCTATTTCTTTAAATGAAAGAGTCCTAATCATTGATAGGGTCTTGTGTGTATCAAGGGTTCAGTTTGTGTCAGTGAATAACAAACCAGCAGAGGTGGTTCTGGAGAAATAGTTATCAGGATAGCAAGCCAAGAGGGGTTACCTGAGTAAACTGTGTGAAAAGTCCATAGTGCATGTAAAAAGCCCTCAATAAAATGAGATGGATTTTCCAAAACAGTGCTATTCTAATTAATGTTATATATTAGTGTAGAGAAAAAAAAAAAAACTAGGGGATAAAATCTATGTACACATTTGGAGAAGACCAGGGTTACATTTAGTCTGGTTCATGTCATAAACATCTGAAAAACTCCTAAAAAATGAAGAGATAACAACAAAGCGTAATTCCCTTATTGGAACTGACAAAAAAAATCCTCCCTGCTCTCCTAGATTTATGGGTCACTAATTTAATTCCAACACCTTCAGTCTGAGACCACAGAAATAATCAAAAACCATGTAAAATGAAAATGAAAAATAAGAAAAGAAGTCATTCATTGTTTCAGGGGGAAATGTCAGGCCTTGTTTGAAGGCTTACCCTTTAAGATTGAGTAAATGAACTAAAAACAAGCCAAAAAAAAACAAAAGCTCGAAGCAACAACAAAACAATATACAGAATTTAACAGCACTCTCTAGCACATAGGAAGTGAAGGAAAAGCATTGTTTTAAAGAAGACTCACTGCAGGAAACAAGGATTAATATTAGATAATAGCTACTAAATGTTTCCTGTCAAATTCAAGAAAGCAGTTCTACGAATGAAGAGAAAAAAAGAGATAAAAATTAAAATATGAAAAGGGAACTTGTGAAGAAGTAAACAAATAATTTTTTAAAAAAAGAAGCTGAATAAAATAGGAGAGAATTCATGAAGCTAAACATGTTACAACATAATTTTTTTTTTTTGAGATGGGGTCTTGCTGTGTTGCCCAGGCTAGAGTGCAGTGGCGTGATCTCCACTCACTGCACACTCCGCCTCCCGCATTCACGCCATTCTCCTGCCTCAGCCTCCTGAGTAGCTGGGACTACAGGCGCCCATCATCACATTCAGCTAATTTTTTGTATTTTTAGTAGAGATGAGGTTTCATCCTGTTAGTCAGGATGGTCTCGATCTCCTGACCTCATGATCCGCCCACCTTGGCCTCCCAAAGTGCTGGGATTACAGACGTGAGCCACCGTGCCCGGTCACAACATAATTTTTAAAGCAATAACTCATGATCTACAATAATCAATATGTTATAGATCAAAGTTCAGAAAATAAATGTAGTTATATAGGACCTTACTTAAAACTAATAAAGGAGAATTATTAGATATGTGATAGCAATTAAATACTACGGAAGTTATCTAGATTTTAAAATATCTAAAGATATTAAAAATAATTATCAATTATCAATCTGCAAAGCAAAACCCAATCCTTACCTTTCACTCTCCAGAAAAAAAAATACCAAAGAAATGTAAAGATACATCCTCTGACAGTAACATTATAACAACCATCTGAATAAAACATACATACGTGTATTTGTGAATTTAATAACATGATTTACATTTTTTTGTTTCTTCATCCAGAAACACATATTTCTGTCCCTTTATTCAAAACTTCCACTGATACCCCAGTTAAACCTTTTTAATTGGAGTAGATTATGTCTAGGTTAATTATTCATTTATAAGTATAGTTTTTTGTAATATTCTCTGTATATTTAGAAAGGAAACAATGCATTTTATTTAATATAAATTTTCAGGATTTTACAATTACTTTTTCTCACTCATCCCATGCAAGTGTGTATTTCTCAGCAACACAACTAATATGGTCTGCATGTGGATATTTCAAAATTTGTCAGGACTTCCTTTTTGACCTAGTACATATTCAATCTTAGTATCTATTCTACCTTTCCCAGAATTATTCTCTCAAGAATATATTTACTCATATAGGGGGTATGTAATTTTCTCACTATGTGTGTAGTTTTTGACCTATTGCTAACATTGCAAGAATTTAAGGAAAGCAACATAAATATTTGCAAACATTCATACACATAATTGTTTACCAACATATTAGTCAAGATAGCACATCAATGGTTAGTCTCTGAATAGATTTTTGCCCCTCATCCCAGGGGATATTTGGCAATGCCTGGAGACATTTTTAGTTGTCACAGCTAAGGAGGTATGACTGGCATCTTTTAGGTAGAATCCAAGTATGCTGCTAAGCATCCTACAACAGGACAGCTCCCAACAGTGAAGAATTATCCAGCCCAAAGTGTCAACAGCACTAAGGTTGAGAAACCCTACAGTGTACAATTGGAAACATTGTAAACCTAGAGAAGGGGAATTATTGAAAAACCAAGTCTGGGTGTGGTGGCTCATGACTGTAATCCGAGCATTTTGGGAGGCAAATGCGGGCAGATCACTTGAGCCCAGGAGTTCAAGACCAGCCTGGTCAACATGGCTAAACCTACAAAAAAAAAATGAAAAAAGAATCCATAAATATTTATGAAAATATGAAAAAATTACATAAATATGAAAAAATTAGCTAGGTGTGGTGGCTCATGCCTGTAGTCCCAGCTACTTGGTGGGGCTGAGGTGGAAGAATCATTTGAGCCCAGGAGGTCAAGGCCGCAGTTAGCCAAGACCACATCACTGCACACTTAGATAATAATGATATAGAAGAAAATTATTGACATGAAAAATATATAATTATATGTTTCTTAGTGGGAAAACTATTATAGAAGAACATATTTTAATGTGTTCCCCACCAAACACACTTAAAACTTTAAAGTTGCATAGGAAAGTATTGACAACAAATCTTTTTAAAAAGCTGTTTTGCTGATTTCCAAGTTTCTGTATAGATCATGACCTTATCTGAGTTAATTTTAAAGTCACTTAAAGTTTTCACTTCCTAAGTGATTGTCTGATGCCTGAGATTCAGTTATCCTGAAAGCTTTACCCACTTTGCACACAACTGTGTTTCCTCGTAAAATGAAAATTCTTTTTATACTACTATGTGAGACTGCATCTTACTTTGTGTGGTAACACTGGAAGTGAGTGTTCCTTCGAAAGAGTAGAGACAATCTAAGGACTTTGGTAAAGATGCTAAAATAAAATGCTTCCATAACCAGAAAGAAAATTAAAATATTAAAATTAGTGAACATGAAATACAGAGTTATTATATCTATACAACTTAATATTTTTCTTTTTATTTCTGTATTACAGACCTCAGCATGAAGTTATAGTTTAATAAATATTATTGTATGATTTGGAAAAGAAAATATTTTCTCATTTATGTTAACCTTCTATGCTAAGTGAAGTTTACACAAATAAAGAGAATTACTCAGATTAATTATTAATATGTGTAATAAAGTGACTTAAAATACAATATTTTATTATATGCATCAACCTGTCCCTGGAAATGTGTATATATTACCAGTGTTTTGAGGAGATGTATTAGTTAGAAAGCTTTTAATTATAAAAAGAGAAAACCTTGTCTCGAACTCTTGTAAACTATAAAGAATGTGATCAACTCATGTAACTAAGCATCTAAGGGAGAGAGGGTCCCAGTTACGGTAATATCAGGAGCTGAATGCCATGACTAAGGACCCGGGTTATTTGCCTCTCTACTCTGCTGAACTCAGAATCTTTGTCCTAGAACTCTCCTCTGAGGTTATTATAGAAGACGACTGCCAATGGCAACTGGGTCAATTTTCATAATCATGTCTAGCCAGAATGAGAAAAGCCTTATTTAACTATGAGTTATAAATCTGTCCTTTCAATATGCTGAAGCCATTTAGGACCTGATCCCACGCTTGGATGAAGGACCTGTTGTCAGCACAACGTCATGAATAGATTGACTTAAATGGAATAATCAGAGTTCAACTCTGAAGTGGGGTTTGGAGTGTTTACTGAACAAAAGCACTGTTTGAGGTCTCCAATCCTCAGTTAAAATATATATGAACAAAAATGAATAGAATTTGAGTGAGAAGGAAAGTGTAAAATTATGACAAGAAGCCAATATAACATTTTCCAATAACAAGAACAGAATTCAGGCTTTTAGTCATGGTAAATATAAAGTTATAGCCTTTCAAGTGGTAAATAGCACCATGTCTGAAATAATCATGTGGTTCTTGTCTTTGGTTCTGTTTATATGCTGGATTACGTTTATTGATTTGCGAATGTTGAACCAGCCTTGCATCCCAGGGATGAAGCCCACTTGATCATGGTGGATAAGCTTTTTGATGTGCTGCTGAATCCGGTTTGCCAGTATTTTATTGAGAATTTTTGCATCGATGTTCATCAGGGATATTGGTCTAAAATTCTTTTTTTGTTGTGTCTCTGCCAGGCTTTGGTATCAGGATGATGTTGGCCTCATAAAATGAGTTAGGGAGGATTCCCTTTTTCTATTGATTGGAATAGTTTCAGAAGGAATGGTACCAGCTCCTCCTTGTACCTCTGGTAGAATTCAGCTGTGAATCCATCTGGTCCTGGACTTTTTTTCGTGGGTAGGCTATTAATTGTTGCCTCAATTTCAGAGCCTGTTATTGGTCTATTCAGGGATTCAACTTCTTCCTGGTTCAGTCTTGGGAGAGTGTAAGTGTCCAGGAAATTATCCATTTCTTCTAGTTTCAATAGATGCAGAAAAGGCTTTTGACAAAATTCAACAGCCCTTTATGCTAAAAACGCTCAATAAATTCGGTATTGATGGAACGTACCTCAAAATAATAAGAGCTATTTACGACAAACCACAGCTAATATCATACTGAATGGGCAAAAACTGGAAAAATTCCTTTGAAAACTGGCACAAGACAGGGATGCCCTCTCTCACCACTCCTATTCAACATAGTGTTGGAAGTTCTGGCTAGGGCAATCAGGCAAGAGAAAGAAATCAAGGGTATCCAGTTAGGAAAAGAAGAAGTCAAATTGTCCCTGTTTGCAGATGACATGATTGTATATTTAGAAAACCCCCGTCTCAGCCTAAAATCTCCTTAAGCTGATAAGCAACTTCAGCAAAGTCTCAGGATACAAAATTAATGTGCAAAAATCACAAGCATTCTTATACACCAGTAACAGACAAGCAGAGAGCCAAATCAGAATGAACTTCCATTCACAATTGCTTCAAAGAGAATAAAATACCTAGGAATCCAGCTTACAAGGGATGTAAAGGACCTCTTCAAGGAGAACTACAAACCACTGCTCAGTGAAATCAAAGAGGACACAAACAAATGGAAGAACATACCATGCTCATGGATAGGAAGAATCAATATCGTGAAAATGGCCATACTGCCCAAGGTGATTTATAGATTCAATGCCATCCCCATCAAGCTACCATGACTTTCTTCACAGAATTGGAAAAAACTGCTTTAAAGTTCATATGGAACCAAAAAAGAGCCCGCATTGCCAAGACAATCCTAGGTCAAAAGGACAAAGCTGGAGGCGTCACGCTACCTGACTTCAAACTATACTACAAGGCTACAGTAACCAAAACAGCATGGTACTGGTACCACAACAGAGAAATAGACCAGTGGAACAGAACAGAGTCCTCAGAAATAATACCACACATCTACAGCCATCTGATCTTTGACAAACCTGACAAAAAACAAGAAATGGGGAAAGGATTCCCTATTTAATAAATGGTGCTGGGAAAATTGGCTAGCCACAAGTAGAAAGCTGAAACTGGATCCTTTCCTTACCCCTTATACGAAAATTAATTCAAGATGGATTAGAGACTTAAATGTTAGACCTAATACCATAAAAACCCTAGAAGAAAATCTAGGTAGTACCATTCAGGACATAGGCATGGGCAAGGACTTCATGTCTAAAACACCAAAAGCAACGGCAGCAAAAGCCAAAATTGACAAATGGGATCTCATTAAACTAAAGAGCTTTTGCACAGCTAAAGAAACTACCATCAGAGTGAACAGGCAACCTACAGAATGGGAGAAAATTTTTGCAACCTACTCATCTGACAAAGGGCTAATATCCAGAATCTACAAAGAACTCAAACAAATATACAAGAAAAAAACAAACAACCCCATCAAAAAGTGGGGAAAGGATATGAACAGACATTTCTCAAAAGAAGACATCCATACAGCCAACAGACACATGAAAAAATGCTCGTCATCACTCGCCATCAGAGAAATGCAAATCAAAACACAATGAGATACCATCTCACACAAGTTAGAATGGCAATCATTAAGAAGTCAGGAAACAATAGATGTTGGAGAGGATGTGGAGAAATAGGAACACTTTTACACTGTTGGTGGGATTGTAAACTAGTTCAACCATTATGGAAAACAGTATGGGGATTCCTCAAGGATCTAGAACTAGAGTACCATATGACCCAGCCATCCCACTACTGGGTATATACCCAAAGGATTATAAATTACTCTACTACAAAGACACATGCACACGTATGTTTATTGCGGCACTATTCACAATAGCAAAGACCTGGAATCAACCCAAATGTCCATCTGTGACAGACTGGATTAAAAAATGTGGCACATATACACCATGGAATACTATGCAGCCATCAAAAAGGATGAGTTTGTGTCCTTTGTAGGGACATGGATGCAGCTGGAAACCATCATTCTTAGCAAACTATCACAAGAAGAGAAAACCAAACACCGCATGTTCTCACTCATAGGTGGGAACTGAACAATGAGATCACTTGGACTCGGGAAGGGAACATCACACACTGGGGCCTATCATGGGGAGGGGGGAGGAGGGCGGGATTGCTTTGGGGAGTTATACATGATATAAACGTATGCACATGTACCCTAGAACTTAAAGTATAATAAAAAATAAAAAAAAAAAAAAAAAAATAGCACCATGTCTGAACTTTAAATCATTTTATAAGCTTTACAAGTCATTTTCATAAAGATAATAAGAGCTCTATTTCACAGCAGACCTGGATGCCTTACAAAGCAGGATCCAAAACAGAAACAAAAGAAGAAAATCATCTTGTCTACCACCAGATAATTTGAAGGCCAGTGTATCAGCAGAAATACTAGAGACAGAGAATTTCTCTCTCCAAGCTTGCTACCTGCTCTGTGTGGAAAAGAATTTCTGGGGTGCAAGCTGAGTTGGTCTCCCTGAGTGAGACACCCATGGGAAGCCATGGGCGGCCTCTGAGGAGAAAAGTCTCCTTATTGCCTTCATGTATTTATGCCCAGAGAGCATAACCGCTCAGCAGCATTCCACAGGTTGCTCAGGGAGATCACACTCCCTTGAAGCAGTGGAATATAATCAAACATCTTGGCTCCTCCTGAAACCTGCTCCCACCATTTCAGTCCCGATAAGTTAAAGATCTTAAGTAGTTTAGACACACGCCTTTGCTCAAGGAATTCACAGAAACCAACACTGCTATACATCTTATCGAATGACTCATGAGTTCTCTTTCACTGATTAATTCTTTTCCTCATCCTTTCCTCCCCCTCCCATCTGCCCTAAGAACAAAGAGCTTATAAACAATAAATTGGGCGGAGCCCGAGAGCTCTGGGCCATGATCAAGGCTCCGACTCTCCGGTACCCCGGACCTGCCTTTTAAACGCTTGTTGCATATTCTGTCTCTTTCTAACTCCTTTGTCTCCGCCAGACTTGGGGTACACGCTGAGTGGTGTGAGGCTGGTTTCCACAACATTCTGGAAGCATCTTCAGCATCTTAGTAAATGGGAAATTCATGAGGCAATTTTGGTGAATGGACAGATGGGGCCGGTTGATTGAATTGATGGGATTGCAATCAGAATTCTCATTCACCTATGTCCTCACCACCTTGGCCATATCCAGAATCTACTTGTGAATAATACTACTGGGTGATTTTCAACTTGTACTTGATCCAGACATGCAAGTCTCTGATTTTAAAAACATATGTGTGCTTGTGCATGCGCATGCACTTGTGTGTGTGTGTGTGTGTGTGTGAAACAGTTCTTAGTATTACCATGTCCCTGTGATTAAAGTCAATGGAAAACTACAATAACCCAAATTAGGCAGGGCCAAAAACCTTCAGGAATGAAGACTTGGGTCACCCCATTAGATAAAGAGCGATAATCAGCTTGTGTTAGTTCGTTTTCATGTTACTGATAAAGACATACTCAAAACTGGGAATAACGAGAGATTTAATTGAACTTACAGTTCCACATGGCTAAGCAGGCCTCAGAGTCATGGCAGGAGGTGAACGGTACTTCTTACATGCAGCGGCAAGAGAAAAATGAGGAAGAAGCACAAGTGGAAACCCCTGATAAACCCATCATATCTCGTGAGACTTATTCACGATCATGAGAATAACATAGGAAAGACTGGCCCCCAGGATTCAATTACCTCCCCCTGGGTCCCTTCCACAATGTGTGGGAATTCTGGGAGATGAATTCAAGTTGAGATTTGGGTGTGGACACGGCCAAACCATATCATTTCGCCCCTTGCCCCTCCAAATCTCATGTCCTCACATTTCAATACCAATCACACCTTCCCAACAGTCCTCAAAGTCTTAATTCATTTCAGCATTAACCCAAAAGTCCATAGTCAAAAGTTTCATCTGAGACAAGGCAAATCCCTTCCTCCTATGAGCCTGTAAAATCAAAAAGTAGTTACTTCCTAGATACAATGGGAGTACAGGTATTATGTAAATACAACCATTCCAAATGGGAGAAATTAGCCAAAACAAAGGGGTTACAGGGTCCATACAAGTTCAAAACTCAGCAGGGCAGTAAAATTTTAAAGCTCTGAAATGATCTCCTTTGATTCCAGGTCTCACATCCAGGTCTCACTGATGCAAGAGGTGGGTTCCCACGGTCTTGGGCAGCTCTGCCCAAATGGTTTTGCAGTGTACAGTCTCCCTCATGGCTGCTTTCATTGGCTGACATTGAGTGTCTGCTGCTTTTCCAGGCACACAGTGCAAGCTGTCGGTGGATCTACCATTCTGAGATCTGGAGGACAGTGGCCCCCTTCTCACAGCTCCACTAGGCAGTGCCCCAGAAGAGACTGTGTAGGGGCTCCAACCCTACAATCCCCTTCCGCACTGCCCTAGCAGAGGTTCTTCAGGAGGGCCCCACCCATGCAGCAAACGTTTGCCTGGGCATCCAGGCCTTTCCATACATCTTCTGAAATCTAGGTAAAGGTTCCCAAACCTCAATTCTTGACTTCTGTGTACCCACAGGCTCAATACCACGTGGAAGCTGCCAAGGCTTGGAGTTTCTACCCTCGGAAGTCACAGCCCAAGCTCTGCGTTGGCCCCTTTTAACCAAGGCTGGAGTGGCTGGGACACAAGGCACCAAGTCCCTAGGCTGCACAAAGCATGGGGACACTGGGCCCAGCCCATGAAACCATGATTTCCTCCTAGGTTTCCGGGTCTGTAATGGGAGGGACTGCCATGAAGACCTAAGACATGCCCTGTAGACATTTTTGTCATTGTCTTGGTGATTAACATTCAGCTTCTTATTACTTGTGCAAATTTCTGCAGCCTGCTTGAATTTTGCCTCAAAAAATGGGATTTTCTTTTCTACTGCATCATCAGGCTGCCAATTTTCTGAACTTTTATACTGTTTCCCTTTTTAAATGGAATGCTTTTAACAGCGCCTGAGTCAGGTTTTGAATGCTTTGCTGCTTGGAAATTTCTTCTGCCAGATACCCCAAATATCTCTCTCAAGTTCAAAGTTCTACAAGTCTCCTAGGGCAGGGGCAAAATGTCACCAATGTCTTTGCTAAAACATAACAAGAGTCACCTTTGCTCCAGTTCTCAACAAGTTCCTCATCTCCATCTGAGACCACTTCAACCTGGATTTCATTGTGCATATCATTATCAATATTTTTGTTAAAGCCATTCAGCAAGTCTCTAGGAAGTTCCAAACTTTCCCTTTTCATGCAATATAACATATGTTAACTGAGTTACAAGACATACAGAAGAATGAGCATCACCCAAAATCTGTTAGAGGTTTTTTACAGTAGGTGAAAAAACTTAATTTTCGTTTTTTCATGAAAAATGAATTTAAGGATGGCAGTGGCAGCATGAGCATATCCAACTATGACGGTGGGGAAAGCAACTTACAAAGGCTGTTCTGTGGCAGGAGTTTGCCTTTATCATCCTATTCTTGGTTTTTGTCTAATACTAATTTTCAAGTGTACTTATCAATTCTATGAGTTATCCATACCCTTCCAACAAATTATTTTTCTAATTAAATTGATTAAAGTTGGTTTCTAGTTATGCAACCAAGAATCTTCATAAGTATTGTGAACTACTTGTTGCGGGGAGGCAATGCTAGCTTAGTATCTTAAAATTTCTTTTTTTTTTTTATTTAGTAAAAATTGTGAAAGGACAAAAGAAAATAAAGATGAATGTTTAATCTTGAGAAGAAGACATTTTGAATCATAAGGGAAGTGGCTGAAACCTCAAAGGAAAAGATAGATGTACCAAACTACAAAAACATGTACAATGTGTACACATTATATAAAACAATAACAACAACGAAACGCCTGTAAACAAAATTCAGACTAAACTGATGGCTGAGGGAAATCAATTACAGAAGAAAAACTACCTTCCATAAAATATGAGTGATATGGTTTGGAATTGTGTCCCCACCAAATCTCATGTTGAATTTTAATCCCCAATGTTGGAGGAAGCCCTGATGGGCGGTGATTGGGTCATAGGATGGATTTCTCTTGAGTAGGTTAGCGCCCTCCCCTCTTGGCGCTGCTCTCATGACAGAGAGTGAGTTCTCATGAGATCTGGTTGTTTAAAATTGTATAGCATCTCCCCTTCTTGCCCTCTCTTGCTCCTGTTCCCTTCATCTGACATGCGTCGATCCCTTTGCCTTCCAATATGATTGGAAGCTTCCTGAAGTATCCCCAGAAGCAGAAGGTATTATGCTTCCTGTACAGCCTGCAGAACCATGAGCCAATTAAACCTCTTTTTTTTTTTTTTACAAATTACCCAGTCTCAGGTATTTCTTTATAGCGGTGCAAGGACAGACTAATACAATAAGCGACTTCTTGAAAATTTTTAAGAAAATGTGAGCAATGAGTAGAAAATAATTAAAGGCCATATAGAAGTAGCTTACTAGGACTTGGGAAAACATTCCCCATTACTTGGAAACAAAGAACTAGAAAAGTGATGATGGTTACTCACCAGAGTACTGTGTAAGGGTTCAGAGCAATTCAGGAACCCTGCCACCTAAGTCAGTCTCTTGCTTTTATTACCATTCTTGAAGGGGGAGAAGAAAAATGTGGAGATGGTACTATTGTCTACCAAAACAGAATGAAATGAGAAATAGAAATAAATACTATTCAGATTCTAAAATAATTTAGAAATGATACCATATGTAAGTAAATATTCAGATAACATGAGTTTTCCTACATTTCAACCAAAATTCATTAGAAAATGTATTGTAACAATATTTTCCCAATTCTAAAGGTGACAAAAAGTATAGCTAGGGAAATCTGTTAAGTAATAAATAAGGACTATATTTGTTAAAATTATGAAACATTGTGTGAATTATACCAAAGAATATCCAAGAGGTATACCATATGTCAGGATTTAGAATTAGCTACAAAGGGATGCCAATTCTTTATAAATTATAGTTTTAATGAAATGCCATCCAAAAATGGATTTTGTTAGAGAATTCACGAAAACATTTCAGCGTTTTAGGAAATGCAAATATGAAAGAATTACAGCGTTTTTCATTTGGCCTGCCTTCCTTTCTTTCCTTTCCTTCCTTCCTTCCTTCCTTCCTTCCTTCCTTCCTTCCTTCCTTCTTTCCTTCCTTCCTTCCTTCTTCCTTCCTTCCTTCCTTCCTTCCTTCCTTCCTTCTTTCCTTCCTTACTATAAAAAGGAACTTTCATTTTGGGTTAAATGTGGAAAGTCACAAAAGGCTATCACATCCATCTTAAAAATAAGACATTTATTGAGAATTATTTTGTTCATTGGAGTATAATTAATCTTAGCAAAAGTTCCACATGCACTTGAAAAGAATGGTTGGTCTTCAGTTAGATATAATTTTCTAGAAGGGTAAACTAGATCAAATTTCTTGAAAGTGTTGTTCACATCTTCTATATTTTTACTGGTGTTTGTTTACTTCTTTTAACAATTACCATGAGAGAGTTCTTTATTCCATGTGTGTTGCTGCAACAAAGTACCTTAGACTGGGTAGTTTATAAACAATGGAAATTTATTTTCTCACAGTTCTGGATGCTGGGAAGTTGAAGATAAACATGTCTCCTGAGGTCTGCTCTCTGCTTTCAAGGTAGCTCCTTGTTGCTGCATCCTCCAGAGGAGATGAATGTTGTGTCCTTACACAGTAGAAGGTGAAAGGGCAAAAAGGATGAACACCTCCCTCACACCTCTTTTATAAGATCATTAATCTCATTCATGAGAGGTCGGCCCTTATTATGTCCTAGAGGACCCATCTCTTAATACTGGCACACTGGCAATTAAGTTTCAACATATAGACCGTGGAGGAGACACACGCAGATCACAGAAAAGGGGTTTTTAAATCTTTGCTATGCCTATCACTTGCTTTAATTCTGTTGATTTTGCTTTATTTATTTTGAGTCACAATTGTTAGTCTGATACACCTTCAGGATTGTTAAGTATTTTTGATAAATTGAACATTTTATCATTATACAACATCCCTCTATTTTTCTACTACTTGTCTTGATAATATGGCCACTTTGAGAATAGAACTAGTCCTGCTTTTTATGGTTACAAATTCCATAGTATAGCTTTTTCTATCCCTTTACATCCAATCTATCTGTGCCTTTATGTTTAATGTTTTATCTTCCAACCATAACATTTAATTGTGCTTTTGGTTTTTCATTCTGATGATCTCTATCTTTTAATTAGAGTGTTTAGTCAAGTCATATTTAATGCAATTATCAGTATGGTTGGCTATCAGTCTTGCATTTTGCTCTATGGTTTTCATTTATCTCACTTATTTTTGGCCCCCTGTCCTTTTTCTGGCTTTCTTTTGTGTTAATTGACTATATCTTTAATTATTTCATTTTAATCTCACGATTAGCTTTTAAAACTTCATTTGTTATAATGAATTATTCTTTTATATATCGCTGGATTCTATTTTGTTAACATTTTGTTTGGAATTTTTGCATCTACATTCTGGCTATATTAGCCTATAATTGTCTTATAAGTGTTCTTGATGTAATTTTGTATAAAGCTGTTCACAGTATTGTGTTATCATGAAAGATTATACACAAGGATATGTAACTGTACATTATATAACATTATACTATATATATGTATATGTTTGTATGTGTATATATATGTAGAGAGAGAGAGAGAGAGATGAGGTCTCACTCTGTCACCCAGGCTGGAGTGCAGTGGCCCAATTATAGCTCACTACAAGCTCAAACTCCTGGGCTCAAGTGATGCTCACACTTTGGCCTCCCTTACAGGCACACCCCACCATGACCTGATAAATTATTTATTTTTATATTTATTTTTTAGTAGAGATAAGGTGTTACTATGTTTCCCAGAGTGGTCTCAAACTCCTGGGCTCAAGTGATTCTCCCACCTGGGTCTCCCAAACTGCTGAAATTACAGGCATTAGCTACCACACCCAGGCTGTATTTTTGTTATCTCTAAGGACTGTAGTAATTTGTATTTTCTTTTGACCAACATTAGTATATTACTGTACCGAATTCTTTTCTTTTAGTGATTTCTGCTGTTACTATAATTTCTTGACTTCAATTTTCTTTCACTCTTGATTTTCTAGCTTCTAGAGATGAAAACAAAATTCATCTGTTTTTAGCCTTTCTTCCTTTCTAAAAGATGCATTCAAGGCTACAAACTTCCTTCAAAGAATGGCTTTAATTGGATTATGTAAATTTTAATAAGTCATTTCTTTATTACAGGTTGAGTATCCCTAATCCAAAAATCTGAAACTTGAAATGCTCCAGAATCTGAAACTCTTTGAGCTCTGTCATGACACTCAAAGGATACGCTCATTGGCACATTTTGGATTTCAAATATTTGAACTAGAGATGCTTAATCAGTATGATGTGAATATTTCAAAATTTAAAAAAAAGAAACAAAAATCCAAAATCCAAAGTGCTCTGGTCTCACACATTTCAGATAAGGTATACACAACCTGTATTACTTAGTTAAAAATATTTTTCTAATTTTTGTTATTTCTTCTTTGACTTGAGTATGTAGAATTTTTTGTCTTAGTAAATTGTTTCTTTCTCTAGTTATCTGTTTATTATTGAACTTAATTTTATTCCTTTGAATTCAGAGAACATTCAACACTTGTGAGATATTCTTTTGGATTCACATATGATCACTCTTGATAAAAAAAAAAGTCTATGTGCACATGAAAAGAATATGAGTTATTTTACTGTTGAACACAAGTTTGTCAATTGTTTTTTCATATATTTTCCATCTATCGATTTTTGGTATGTTTCTAGGCTAAGCTATTAAGTTATATATTTTACAGTCTTTCATGATGATTATAGATTTGTCTTATTTTTCTTTTCTATAAATGTTTGGTAGTTTATTTGGTTCATACATTTTTGAGATTACCCTATCTTTCTGTAGATTTGAGCATTTTTACCACTATAAAGTACACTCCCCATTTATTCTCTAATGCTGTTTCCTACCTTAAAGCCTGCTTTATATAATAGTAATATAACTATGCCAGATTTATTTTGGATAACGTTTGCATGGCTTATTTTTCCATAATTTTACTTTAAAGCTTTCTTTTTATATATTATATTGTGTTTCTTGTAAGCAGTATATGGTCAGAGTTTTAAATTCTTCTTTGTTAATATTAATTTTTACTTGGAGTATTTAGTTCATTTACATTTTATATAATTATATTCTCCATTTCTAGAAGTTTTTTCCCCAGATGTTCCCATTTCTTTCTGACAGTCTCTTGCTGCTCTTCTCTGAAATTTCATCTTGTGTTTTGTAAACAGTGTATACATTAGCTAATTTATCTACACCTATTCTTATCTGTCAATTTCAATATGCACAGTCCATGAGAATTTAAGTTTTCTACTTGCTTTTGATTGGTTTGTTTTGATTTTCTATCATTTGTAATCTATTCCTATGCTTAATTTAACTTTATTTTGAAATCATTGTGCAATTTTATTTATGATAGTCATGCCAGGATAAATAAGAGAAGGTCTTTTTTTCTCCAAAGCTCAGTTTATTCATTTTTAATGTAAATACAAAAAATAGCCCCTCTTTTAAAGGACTGAAGGCTTGTGAAATTAAGATGAGAAAAAAATGACCTTAAGATACTTAACATAGTGCTAGGAATATAATAAAAGCTCAATAAATGGTAGATTTCACTTTTAATTTCACTTTTAATTCTTAGATCAGTATGTTGATTTACTTGTTTCCTGCCTCCCTCATTAGAATATACACTCCATAAATCACACAAGTTTTGAGATTCTGTCTACCACTATATTCCCTCAAAGATCAAGAGAGAGTTTGTTGTATCTAGATATTCAGTAAATACTTGTTGGATAAATGAATGGGTGCCAGCAAACAGTAATGTGTTAAATGAAGAGATTATTCCTAAGAGCCTTTCATGTCAAGGATAGTCAACATAATCTTCTGCATTCAAGGGTGTAATAACCATAAGTATAAAACAACAGCAACAGTTTTGTGATACATTTGTGAAACTTGTCATACCCAGAGTTGAGCTTAAATTTTAATTAAAAATTAAATTGATCATTTAGAGTAGGTATCTACAATGGCTAAATTTGTTTTCCACTTCTACATAGTATTTTCTTTACAAATATAAATTGATTATAAATGACATAAATAATGATTTGATATTTTAAAAGATAAAGTCAAGTATTTTGTTTCTGTTTTGCATTACATTCTATAGGTATATGTTTGGTACTCCTTCTCTACAATTCAATTTATTAAATGTAAAGTAGTCTCAGGAGGACATGTAAAATCCATGAAACACAAATTTTCATTTGCATTTTAACAAATTATAGATAGGCATTCAGTCTGAACATACATTCTCTAGACTAGCTACGTTTTATAGATATATTTGGAAAGGTCTTCATTAAGAAATTTCTAATTCCATCATAAGCCATTACTGGGGCAATTTCAAGTCTTCATATAACAAATGAGAAGAAAGTCATGCTTCCATCAAGCAGCCAATATATGCCTCGTTCTGCAGCAGGTAATCTAAGATAGACGTAACAGAAGCAATATTAAGAATTAGCAGATATGCTAAGTGTAGTGGAAGGCATCCTCATTTTTGTTGTAATTAGTGAGTCAGTATTTGGGGTTTTAGGGAATGGATTTATTGGACTTGTAAACTGCATTGACTGTGCCAAGAATAAGTTATCTACAATTGGCTTTATTCTCACTGGCTTAGCTATTTCTAGAATTTTTCTGATATGGATAATAATTACAGATGGATTCATACGGATATTCTCTCCAGATATATATGCCTCTGGTAATCTAATTGAATGTATGAGTTACTTTTGGATAATTAGTAATCAATCAAGTATATGGTTTGCCACCAGCCTCAGCATCTTCTATTTCCTGAAGATAGCAAATTTTTCCAACTACATATTTCTCTGGTTGAAGAGTAGAACAAATAGGGTTATTCCCCTTCTGATGGGATTCTTACTTATTTCATGCTTACTTAATTTTGCATATATTGCGAAGATTCTTAATGATCTTAAAATGAAGAATGACACAGTCTGGCGTCTCAACATGTATAAACGTGAATACTTTATTAAACAGATTTTGCTAAATCTGGGAGTCATTTTCTTCTTTACACTATCCCTAATTACAAGTGTTTTGTTGATCATTTCCCTTTGGAGACACAACAGGCAGATGCAATCGAATGTGACAGGACTGAGAGACTCCATCACTGAAGCTCATGTGAAGGCAATGAAAGTTTTAATATCTTTCATCATCCTCTTTATCTTGTATTTTATAGGCACAGCCATAGAAATATCATATTTTACTGTGCCAGAAAACAAACTGTTGTTTATGTTTGGAATGACAACCACAGCCATCTATCCCTGGGGTCACTCATTTATCTTAATTCTAGGAAACAGCAAGCTAAAGCAAGCCTCTTTGAAGGTACTACAGCAATTGAAGTGCTGTGAGAAAACGAAAAATCTCAGAGCCACATAGACACCTTGGGGAGATATGGATGTTCCATGAAAAGAATCCAGTGAATAAATGCTTGAAGATCTGTTTCACTGCACTGCATTCTTGCTTTGTTTTATTAACTGTGTTATTAAAGATCACTGAAATCTTCCATAATTGTTTTGATTACGTTTCAGGGAATCTCGTCTTTGAGGAGATTTTAATCTCACATGCAAACTCAGTGTCTTAGTCAGCTTCCCCACCCTGCAACTTCTTCCTACAAACTTCCTAGAGGAAAACCATCAGCCTGGAGACTATTCACTGTAAAGATTTAACAGTGAGAATAAGCTCTAAAATAAGACTTCTTGTTGTGCTTTCCCTGACTTTTCTGAAGCAAGGACACCCATTCTCCAAGAAAACCCAAAGAAAAAAGAAAGAAAGAAAGAGAAAGAAAGAAAGAAAGAAAGAAAGAAAGAAAGAAAGAAAGAAAGAAAGAAAGAAAATTAGATCAATCTTGACATTTAGAACATGGAAGTGAGGACGGATGGTGGTGCTTCTTTTCAGTATGCTATTTTAATTATTTAAAGGGTTATTTTTTCATTTTTTAAATTCTAACATCCTCTTTTCCTGGTGTATGTTTGACATGTAGCAAGTAGTCAGAGTAATAGATGTAGTTCTGTGAAATATAGCTAGGGAAACAAGAGTCTAGTTAAGGGATATGGGATCAAAACACTGACGAAATAAATATACTCTTCAAAATCAGTGATTTGAGATAAGGCAGATTATGAACCAATTAAAGTTGAGTAAAGATTTTTCTAGAAGCATAGATCCAAAGGCTGCAAGATTCAACACAGTCCCTGACCAAAGGACACAAGATGAACACAGAATAGAATCTGTGTGAAATATGAAATGTTCTGTCTTAGAGCTTCATACACACACACACTGTGAAATATGAAATGTTCTGTCTTAGAGCTTCATACACACACACACACATGCACACACACACACGTTCATCTACACAAATTTGCATTCACAGACATGTTTCAAATTTTGAGTTTTAAAGTGAAATTTTATGTCCAACTCAGGTTATAAATTCAGTGACTTATTTTGGCAACTTCCAAAAGTGCCTTGATCTCATACTTACGGCCTAATGAGTGGAATATTTCGAAATATAAGGACTTAATTCATTTTCTATGTCAGGTTTCCAAATAAATATTTTCATATTTTTAAACTATTGTGTTTAGAATGTACAGATAAAGAGATAACAGGGAAAAAAAAACCTAATGCCGCTGCCTATTTCAACCCAATATATTGGCTTATTGGAAAGTATATTGTATAAAGAACTATGTTCTCCATATGGATTATGTTGATAATGTAGAACTTATTCACTTTCCCATGTTTTCCAAAATTATTTATACTAATCGTTTTAAGGGGTACATAACTCCCCTTGCAAATATACAATAATATACTTAATGTTTATCATATCATTTGCATTTATATTGTCTTCAGTTTTCTACTGTTAGAAATAAACATAATATGAGTATTACAGAGCATGAATACTATTCATTCATATGAATATTATTTGAATGCTAACTTGGCTAGGTATTGAGGATAGAGTAGTGAACAAGACATCAATATAATGGAAAATATATTCTAATGGAAAACAAATGAATAGCTAGCTAACTTAAACAATTATATTTATGATATTGGGAGAGAAAACTATAGGATGCTGACCTCACCTGGTCATGGGAATGGACAAGATGTCACAGAGGTCAAAGGTTTAATTTGATATCTAAATAATGTGTAGGAGTAAGGTGGACAAAGGAGGAGAAATTTGGGGTGGGAAAGCATCATGTCAAAGTCTTGAAGCAAGAAGGAGTACAGGGTATTCCAGAAACTAAAGGTCCAGTATGACTAGAATATAGAGATAGTAATATGTAAATTATTTTAAAGGAAAATTCCAATGGGGAGAAATTTGATAAATTCCTTGCAGAACTGATAAATTGCTCTGTAGAAGTAGTAAACCTATATGTTAATAGTGAAAAACTATCCATCTTATTCCAGTCTGGAAATCAAGCAGGTTATTATTTTTATTGTCATTACCTTGATTGCAAAAATATCTTTACTTCACATATATTTGATTACTAGTATAATTAAGCACTATTACAGGATTAACCAATAGCATATACACTTGGGAATTGTTCATTGTTTTCTCCTTATTTGTTCATGTCATAGTTTTTCTTACCAATTTTGTGACTACTTTATACATTAACACTATGCCATATATGTGTTATGATTTTTTCTTAATTTGCAATTTAGTAAGTAATTTAGTTTGTAATATTTGGGGAAATAAGTGGGTAATTTACATGATCTCATATTGATTTACGGTTTCTTCTGCTATTTTTGCCGATATTAACTTATTTTTACTGATACCTGTTCCTTTCATCAAAAGCTCCATTTTCTACTATAAAACACAGTTTTGTTTGCATCTAAAATTAGCAAACACAAAAATATATAAAGAAGAAATTCATTATGCACATTTGCAGTACTCAACTAACCACTGTTAACATATTTCTACATACATTGTAAAATAGATCTCAACATAGATAGATGATAGATAATAAACATGTTACTTTAAAAATCTGTTCTGATTAGATTTATACATAAACTGGTTGGCAAGGTTCTTTATCTGTGGATACTGGAATTATAGATAATTTTAATTTTCTTGTAGTATTACATAAGTTTCTATGCAATAATTTATGTCATACGAAAAATACAACTAAATAAAAGATGAGGCATGTGAAAAAATATCTGTTTAGTAATACTTGCTTTGAGAAACAAGGGAAAGAAAAAGAATCTTCCCTAGCATTTGTACAGACTGCATAAGCTCTAATTCTGATATCTGCTGTGTTTGTAGCTCTGATAACTAACTTTGTTGTTTGTACTAACTTTTGATTATATTGGCTTGTTCCTCACATGTTTTATGATTTTATTTTGAACTCAGTTTTATTAGAATATTATCTGTGGGAATTCTTTGAGGTCAGGTTTACAGTGATATCTGCCAGAAAGAGTTTGACTTTGTGAAGGCTGACTGGGGTCACTTGCAGTCTCAACTTCTTTAAGCTAAACTTTTCAGTTTGCAATGACTTAGGCTATATAGAATTTAACTTCTAGCCCCAAATATACATGAGTGAAAGGCTATTGCTACAAATTCTTAGAGCAACATTCCTCTTTCATTCCCCTTTACATTTCCTTTTCAATTAACTACCCTGGCTGAGTGTTTAGTGCTCCTACTTTAGCCTTTTGCTGGACAGATATTATTTTCTCATTTGTCTATTCAGGTTTTGCATTTCAGGGGTCTTGGCTTACAGGTAGTATCCAATCTCACTTCTAACTTTGGAGAAGTCCAAGTCAGGTGTCTTATCCAACACGCAGATGATCTTTTAAAACATAAGCACTGGTTTATGAACAGATGAAGAAAATGCTGTATGTATACACAATGGAATACTATTTATCCAGAACAGTTTAAAAAAAAGAATGAAGTGTCATTTGCAATGACATGGATGGAAAGGGAAGACACTATGGTACATGAAATAAGCCAGAAACAAAAAGTTAAGCGCCACACATTCTCGCTCATATAAGAAAACTAAAAAAAGAAGATCTCATAGAAGTAAAAAGAAGAGCAGAGTATACCAGAGGCTGAGAAGGACAGGGGTTTGTAAAAGTATACAAAATTCAGCTAGATAGGAGGAATAAGTTCTAGTGTTTTATAGGACTATAGGATGACTATAGCTAACAATAATACATAGTTTTAAATATCAGGAAGGAGGATTTCAATATTCCCAAGAGAAATGATAAATGTTTGAGATGATAGATCTTCTAATTAACCTACCGAATCACTATATATTGTATGTTTCAAAACACTATGTACCTGATAAATGTGTACAGTTATTATTATATAAGGTAGGAAAATAGCCTATTGCAGAGAAAGAGTGATGCCATCCTGAAGTAAAACTACCACAGCCACTGATGCTTATCTCTTGCATACCAATGTGTTCTGCAGCAAGCTCTTTAAACAATTCCTGTGACATAGATGACCCCTCATAAAGATGCTTATCTCACCTTCTTAGTGGTCATAAGTTTTAGCAAGAGAGTCTGAGGTATGAGTAGCTGCACAATGTTTTACCCAAAAAGCTTAATATATAAAGGATATTTTCTGGAGGGCGGGTGTGGGGATCCAATATCTTGCGGCCACCCAAGACATTGCCTCTGTTTATAAGTTCCTATTAAATATTTATTTCTTTTAAAGAAGATAACATATATCTATGTATAAGATATAGAGAGAGACATATGTATAAGATATATGTATCTTTTGCAGCAACTTGGATAGACCTGGAGATCATTATTCTAAGCGAAGTAACACAGGACTGGAAAACCAAAAACTGTATGTTCTCAGTTGTAAGTGGGAGCTAAGCTATGAGTGTGCAAAGAAATACAGAGTGATATCGTGGTCTTTAGAGACTCAAAAGGGGGAGGTCGGAAGGGAGGATAGGGATAAAAAAGCTACATATTAGGTACAATTTACACTACTGAGGTGATGGGTGCACTAAAATCTCAGAATTCACTATATAACTCATCCACGTAACAAAAAAACACTGGTACCGAAAAAGTGGTTGGAGTAAACATTATAAATAAGTAAATAAATAAATAAATATTTCTTTCTGAGAAACTGGATTTGTTAGCCTCTTTCTTTGGCCTCTCAGCTCCGTCAGCCTTTAGGGATAGTTTTGCATATACGTTTTTACCGCAGAACATCAATTTAAAAAAATAACAAAATAAAAAAATACTTAAACACTGGTTTAAAGGAGAGTGACAATGCCCTCTGATAGACAACCTCCTCTATCTAACTCCAAGATAGTTAGTTAGGGACTAACTCTATCTTCGGCACTGTTTCCTCTCATGATTTGCACTTTCCCACTATTTTTGGCATCTGAGGATTCTTTTTTAACTCTCTTGACAGCTGGACCATGCACTTTAAAAATAATTCTGAAGGCTTCTTTTTCAGTATCTTTATCTTTTCTGGACTGGAAGGACTTTTCCAGACATCTGGGTTTTCGTATAGTTTTATGCAGTTTTTTTAATTTATAAAAATAATTTTAACTTCTATTTTAAATAAGGGGGTACAGGTGCAGGTTTGTTAGCAGATTATATTCCTTGGTGCTGAGGTTTGGAGTATAATTGAACCCATCACCCAGGTAGTGAGCATGGTACTCAACAGCTAGTTTGACAGTCTTTACCCCCGATCCCTGCCATCTCTCCCTCTCCACTTAGTCCTCAGTGTCTATTGTTGCCATTTTTACGTTTGTGTGTCCCAATGTTTAGCTCTCACTTAGAAGCAAGAGCATGTGATAGTTGGTTTTCTGTTTCTGCGTTAATTTGCTTAGGATGACAGTTTGCCATATTTTTGAAGGCAAAAGTTGTTTGTTTCACCAGCTTTGTTCAGTCTTTCTTTTTTTTTTTTTTCAGTAAAGGTATTCAAAATTGTATGTTTTCTGCCCAAATATCAACTTATATGTATTCCACAAATGTTGACACATGGTTCTTATATTGTATTCAATTCAAAGAATTTCAAAATATTCTTTACAGTTTCATTTTAATGCAATAGATATTTAACAATAATGAGATTTTTAAAGGTAACTTTTGTATTGATATTTTATTTAAGTTGGGTCAGACAGCATATGTGTATGATATTTGGCCTAGGATGAGATTTATTTGGCCCAATGTATGATCCATTTTTGTGACTGATTTTCTTTAAATTAGAGTTTGATGGTGTTAAAGTTAAATGTATACACATTAGATGAACAACATTAATATTACTTGTTTACATCTTTAATACATGAAAATTTCCAATAGTTAAATTAGTAAACCTACACTTACAATTACTGATTTATTTGTTTATGCTCATAATTATTTTATTTGTAGTTGCCATTTAATTTGAAGCAATGTTGATAATTGCATTTTTATTCATGGTCATTACTTTCTTATGGTTATTTTTACTAATATTAAAAACCCTTATCATGAAAGTTTTTGCTTTAAATTTTATTTTGTCCTTGGTAAATTCCCTAATTTTATTACATTTTATTTTATTTTGATACATAGTATTTGCTCAACATTGTAAGGTGTATGTGATATTTTGTTTCATGTATATAATGTGTAATAAAAGTCAAGATATTTAGGATCCATCACTTCAAGCATTTATCATTTCTAGATCATGTGTTTTCCACCTCTGCATTTTCAACAATTCTGCTTTTTATTTTTTAAATGTCTCTTGTAGAAAACAAATATCTCATTTTTGACACTTTAATAATGTAATCTCAAAATTATTATTGAGAAACATTTTTACACTTAATGTAATTGTGATTATATTGTTTTCTATCTTCTCATTTCTTCTTTTTACTCTATTTTAATGCTTTATTTTAGATTTTTTTTCCTTTCCTGTTTTCTATTGATATCAAATTTTCATGTGCTGGGTTTTAAATTGATACCTTTATCTTCCTTTCGTATAAAATTAAGTTTAATTCATTCTTATCTCCTGATAGCCATTTCCATGCTGCATGTTTTTACGGTCTGGAATATTAATTTTTTTAATTTACACATTTATTTTGTTTTAATTTTATTGTGATAAAATTTATATAACAAATTTGTCATTTTCACCATTTTAAGTGTATAATTTTGTGGCACTGATTACATTCACAATGTTGTGCAAGCATCACCACTGTGTCCAAAACTTTTTTTTTTTTTTTTTGAGACGGAGTCTCGCTCTGTCGCCCAGGCTGGAGTGCAGTGGCCGGATCTCAGCTCACTGCAAGCTCCGCCTCCTGGGTTTACGCCATTCTCCTGCCTCAGCCTCCCAAGTAGCTGGGACTACAGGCACCCGCCACGTCGCCCAGCTAGTTTTTTGTATTTTTTAGTAGAGACGGGGTTTCACCGTGTTAGCCAGGATGGTCTCGATCTCCTGACCTGGTGATCCGCCCGTCTCGGCCTCCCAAGGTGCTGGATTACAGGCTTGAGCCACCGCGCCCGGCCAAAACTTTTACATTACCACAAACAGAAACTTTGGATTCATTAGGCAGTAACTCCCTATTTTCCTTTCCCACAGTTCCTGGTGACCTCTGATCTGCTTTTTGGCTTTGTGAATTGCCCTAGTCTAGATAATTCATATGAATAGAATCACACAGATTTTCTCATTTTGTATCTGGTTTAGTTTACTAAGAAAGTTTTCAAGGCTCACCAATATCTTAACATGTATCTGATCATCATTCTTTTGTATGACTGAATAATATTTTATTGTGTGTATACACCATAATTTGTTGAAAAACACTTGGGTGATTTCTACCTTTTGGCTATTGTGAATTATGCTGCAATATACACTGGCACATAAGTATCTGTTTGAGTTCCTGTTTTCAATATATACTAGGAGTGAAATTACTGGATAATATAGCAATTCCTATGCTTAGCTTCTTGTGGAGGCACTGAACTGTTTTCCACAGTAGCTTTATCATTGTGTATTTCCACCAAGAATGTACGAGAGTTCCAAACTTTCCGCATCCTTGCCCACCCTCGTTATTTTCCAGGATTTTGACTATAGCCATTCTAGTGGATGTGAAGTAAGACATGACTGTGGTTTTGGTTTGCACTTCCCCAATGACTAATGATGCTTAGCATCTTTTTATGTGCTTATTAGACATTTAGAAATCTTTTGCCCAATTTAAAATTGGATTTTTTTTGTTGGGTTGTAGAGATTCTTTACATATTCTGAATGTTAAAGTCACCGCAGCTATGTGATCTGCAAATATTTTCCCCCAGTGTATAGACTGTCTTTTCACTTTCTTGGAGAGGCTTGTGATAAACAAAAGTTTTATTTTGCGTGAAATCCAATTTAAGTATTTTTTCTTTTGTGGCTTACTTTTTTCATGTCATATGTAAGAATCCATTGCCAAATCCAAGGTCATAAAGATTGCCACTAGATTTTCTTCTAAGTGTATTTACTTTTAGTTGTTATATTTAGGTCATTGATCCATATTGAGCTAAGTTTTGTAAATGTTGTGAGTTTGGGGTCCAACTTCATTCTCTTGCATGTGGATATCTAATTGTCACAGCATCATTTGTCAAAAAGACTCTTTATGCCCTAAAGAATTTTTACACACTTGTCAAAATCAATTAATCATAGATACATGAGTTTACTTCAAGACTCTCAATTCTATTACATTGGTCTATATGTCTATCCTTATGCCAATAAAACACAGTCTTGATTATCATATCTTTGTAGTAAGTTTTATACTTGACTTTAGCCAAAAGGTTGAGAAGTAATGTGGTGAATTTTAAAAATATTAAGTGCGAGCCTTCCAACTTAAAAATTCTCCATTTTTAAGATTGTTTTGGAAATTCAAGGTTTCTTGTAATTCCATATGGATTTGAGGATAAATTTTTCTGTTTCTGAAAAGCAGTCTGTGAGAATTTTTAATAAGGCTTTGAATGAATCTGTAGATGTATTTGGTATCTCCCCTTTGTGTCTGTAGAGTAAAAGCAGGTGAAAAATTAGGAGTATCTGAACTGAGGGGCCCAAGAGCCATATCTGAGGACAGAATGTAGTGAGGGGTCTTGGAAGGAGAGGAGGCATAGTACTTCCCACTTGCCCTAAAGGACATGGAATTCCATGATGCCACTTTTTCCTGCCTCTGGGTCCCTGTAGTCTTAGAGCCAGAGCCCACAGAGCTGGGGGTGGTGGCAAACTTTGTTATTTAGCAAATAAATTATTTGTCTTCATGGATCCCAAATATTCTATTTCTTTACCATTTTTATTCAAACAGACAAGACTATTCCCAATATGCTATAAAGTGTTTTATGCTTGAATTATTGAATCTATATAGTTCTCCATTAAGACTGTCCCTTTCTTAAAGAAACATGCATATTTCTCATTGAAGGCATCCCTTCCCAACATGGGTCTTTATATTGCCCTATTTTCATGAGGTTCACATGTACCCCCATACATCTGTACAACTATTATATGTCCATAATAATTAAATTTTTAAAAATTAAAAATACAACAAACAAGATTATTGAATGAATTTTTTTAAAATAGAAGATTATTTCATCCAACAAAAAGATAGGGGAACTTTAACAAAAGGAATGGTGGTAAAATTTAGTATATTTAACTATTTAATTTCAGGTAGAAAGCAAAAATCAAGGAAGGAAGACTGGCTTATGATTGTGACAAGGAAAGGTAATGTTTTATATAGAGTGATGACAGGAGATAACGAACTGCTGTATGTCTTATGAGGGATTAGAGGTAGAATAATCTGGCCAGGCACGGTGGCTCACACTTGTAATCTCAACACTTTGGGAGGCCAAGGCAGGAGGATCGCTAGAGGCCAGGAGTTCAAGACCAACCTAAGCAATAAAGTGAAACTTTGTCTCAAAAAAAAAAAGGAAACAGAATAATTTGGAAGTTACAAGAGAGGGAAAGAAAAACACCCACCCACCCCCAGCTTTAGACCCACTTCTATGAGGGTCTGAGAGAGAAAATAGCTGCCACAGGATTTAATTGTAGAGTATCAAAATAAAAAGATCCATGGACATGAGTGATGAATAAACTGGGAGGGGCACCAAATTGTATACTTATTTTTATTAATCCTTAGCTTCAATCTAGTATTTCTTATGTCTTGAATGTAAGTAACAAGCACATATCATACCAGCAGTATCTGTAATTTTTTTTACTTCGGAAGTCAAAAATCTTTGTTGTTACAGGTGCCACCTATTATCATTTACTTTCATCACTGGACTTTCTGCCAGATATTTTTGTTATGTCAATTAAAAAGCACATAAATTCCTATATTACATTAAAAATATATTTCATACTGTAGGAAAAAGTCATATATATATACGGATTCCTTATAAATTTCAAATATTTTTATTTCATGCATTTAAAAACATTATTCTGAAATTATAGCATGCGCCAGCCTGGAAAAGGAGTCCCTTGAACAAAAAAGTTCCAGAACCTCGAGTTCAAATGAAGAAGATAAAGTGAACTGTTAGAGAAATGAATGAGAATATAAGACTGCTGCTAATGGTTTACTAGGGATCCCAATGGATATACTGAAGAGTTTAGAATGGGGTGGGAGATAAAGTCAGCAACTATTCAAAATATAAGTTGTCAGAAAATAGGACAGTACGGCAGTATTCTGTTCTTGATTTACAAATATGAAGAGTATAATCATTTCCCTTGATCAGTAATAATCAGTGGCATAATTTGAGGACAAATGCCTGTAAAAGATGTAAGGTTCTAAAGAATGGTAAACAGTATTTCAACAAAGAAAAGAAAACGAAATTTAAGAAACATTTGCCTAAGTAGGTTTGTGTTTGCTCACTTCTCATGGAAAGACATACAGAAAATGATGTCGTAAGTTTCCCAGTATTTCATTTGTTTTCTAGTGGAGACAGAAATAATCAATAAACTAACATTCTAGATTAAACTGTTTCTGCAATGGAAAGACATGTTAAAGTCTGTCAGCTAGGATCGCTCTTTAACTTCTCAATGCTAAGATTAAATCCAAAGGGCAAATAACACATAAACACACACACACACACACACACACACACACACACACATAAGAAATAGAAAAAATCCTGCATGTGTTGCACACATTGTAGAACTATTTAAATACATGAAGATCCCTAGTGTTTTGTGATTTTTATTACCTACATGTAAATGTATTTGGGGCTAAGTTGTACTCTCCCTCACCCCAAAACAAATAAATTCAATTCAATAGTAGAATTAGTCCTATTCTTTGGAAATACTGGCAGGTAAAAAAAATATTATTATTATTATTATTATTATTATTATTATTTTGAGAAGGAGTCTCACTGTATCACCCAGGTTGGAGTGCAGTGGCGCGATCTCGGCTCACTGCAACCTCCACCTCCGGGTTCAAGTGATCCCCCTGCCTCAGTCTGCCAAGTAGTCACTTTTTTATGTGTTTGCCCTATCTAGAAATATGACTATAATATGCACTGTGAGATTACAAATCTTGTAAAAAGAGTTGATTGGAACTAGAATAATGTAAAACTTAAATTTCCCTAATTTTAGATTACAATGCTTATTATACAAGAGACAATGTTTCAGGAAGTAAATTGTCTTCAAGGGTATTTCTCACATTAAAAAAATAAAGATAACAAATCTCTACCTGGCATATTTCACTTCTAAAGAACAATTGAAAAGAAAGCAAATTCTTCATAAATATTGCCATGTGCCTGCCTAAAATAAATGTCATTTATAATTAGATTTGTATCATATCCTTCCCTAATTAGCCATTTAAATGAAGACAAGAATTATTATCCTCTGATTAAATGTTATCTACAATCTAATTGTAGTAATTACTTCCAAAGTGAAAATTTGTTTGCATCAGGGAGAACTGATTTGTGGCTTATTTATTACTTACTTACATGATGAAAATGAAGTTTTAATTACACAGTTGGATTTTTATTAAACATTTATCTCTTTTTTTGTGACTCCCTATTCAAAACTCAGTTTAAAGGTCCAAATATAGAGCTGCAGCAAGAAGCCTGTTGCAAATTCGTGATATAAAATCTCTTTGAATTTGCATGAGAGCAATTTCAGCCAAGCATTTCAGTTATCACTCACTAAAGGGTAACAATTATAATTTTTCCAGGCTATAAGTAACTAGTCAAGCTGCTCATTTGGAGCAATTAGTTGGTTTCTTCTTCAGGAATGTAGAAACAATCCTATTTCAGGTGAGAGCTGAACACTTCTGGAATGATAACAAAGTAAAAATAATAGCAGATGAATACATTATTGCATGATTCGAAGAATTTATTTATCATGTTTCAACAGGTCACCTGTAAATTAGCTCATCTACGGTGATATCTGACATCAGATTGTTCTCTCTACAAACATGTTCAGTCCTGCAGATAACATCTTTATAATCCTAATAACTGGAGAATTCATAATAGGAATATTGGGGAATGGATACATTGGACTAGTCAACTGGATTGACTGGATTAAGAAGAAAAAGATCTCCACAATGGACTGCATCCTCACCAATTTAGTGATCTCCAGAATTTGTCTGATCAGTGTAATGGTTGTAAATGGCATTGTAATAGTACTTTACCCAGATGTTTATACAAAAAGTAAACTACAGATAGTCCTTTTTACCTTCTGGACATTTGCCAACTACTTAAATATGTGGTTTACCGCCTGCCTTAATGTCTTCTATTTTCTCAAGGTAGCCAATTCCTCTCACCCACTTTTTCTCTGGCTGAAGTGGAAGATTGATATGGTGGTTCGCTGGATCCTGTTGGGATGTTTTGCCATTTCCTTGCTGGTCAGCCTTATAATAGCAACAGTACTGAGTCATGATTATAGGTTTCATGCAATTGCCAAACATAAAAGAAACGTTACTGAAATGTTCCATGTGAGTAAAATGCCATATTTTGAACCCTTGACTCTCTTTAACTTGCTTGCAATTGTCCCATTTATTGTGTCATTGATGTCATTTTTCCTTTTAGTAAGATCTTTACGGAGACATACCAAGCAAATAAAACTCTATGCTACTGGCGATAGAGACCCAAGCACAGAAGCTCATGTGAGAGCCATTACAACTATGACTTTGCTTATCTTCTTTTTTTTCCTATACTATATTACTTCGCTTTTGATGAACTTTAGCTATCTTATTACGAACTACAAGTTAGCTATGGCGTTTGGAGAGATTGTAGCAATTCTCTATCCCTCGGGTCACTCACTTATTTTAGTTATTTTAAATAACAAACTGAGGCAGGCATCTGTCAGAATGCTGACGTGTAGAAAAATTGCCTGCGTGGTATGAAATCTTATAAATTGAATTTAAAATCAAATATTCACTAACAAAAAATATAATTTTCTTATAAGTCTATTCTCATTTTCCCCAGTTATATCATTTATTTTAGATGCATATCTTTAAGTATTATCAGGACCTAGTAGCAAACTAATGAATATATCTTTTGTATCTCTTTACAACCCAGAAATGCTCATCTTTACACTCCTTTTCCTCGAAGAATTTCACAGCTCATGGTTCTCTTCTTGTCTCCTCACCGCAAATGTTAGGCATGTATTGCCTGGTTAAAATCTTTTTAGATTTTACTTTGGCTCATGGTAAAGTCAACCTGAGCTACACTAACTGATTTCTCATTTTTCTCTGTCATACATTTTTATTGCCGGTCCTTAACTGTGCTCCTTTCGTGGCTCTGCTGAGTCACTCCCATTTGGCTTATTGACTAGGAACTCAGATCTTCTCTGGTCTGTCTTTGGTTTTCCTGGATGATGCTTTCCGTGGTCTCCTAGATAATATTTTCTGATTAACCTTGTTCTGATGCTTTCTATTTATTTTCCTTGAGATTAAATTTCCTCTCAAACAACTTGCTTTTCATGGAGCACCTGGGTGTGAATCAAACCCATTCAAGTACCACCCACTAAGGGGTGTTCCTAAGCCCTCTTCACAATCTGGATAAAAGAATGGGGATAACAAATATCAGTCAGACTGCCCACTCAGGTTCTTTTCTCTAGCCAGACCCTGCAAAGATTTTCACTCAGGACTTAACAAAAGAAATGAATTGGGAAGAAATTAGCATATACCATGGAATAAGCACATACGGTCATTGGAAGAAGCAACAAATGTTTACAAAAAATACAGAATAATTTTTATAAAAAAGAAGGAAAATAAGTAACTAAAAATTTTAATTTTTCTGTTAACATGAAATCCATCCTCACTATAATATTATTGAAACGTTTGGTCTGGCATATCTCAGGTTGTGCATGTTCTAACATGGCTGTACAATGCCGCTTTTACTCTATTACTTTCTATGTTTAATTTTGATGCATTTCAATCTACTAATTTCCTTTTACTATAACTAAAACACTACTTAACCTGAAAATTATCAATTGTCTTATTATTATGCAAAACTCACTCTGTATATTACTAATATTTATAGCCCTAAGTATATAAATTTATGAACTGTATTTCTAACATGCTAGCTGTTTATGTTACTCTTTATTGTACAAGATGGAAGAATTCATGTTCTCTTGATGGAATATTATTAATATATTCTACAAAATACCTGTAGATTTTATACTAGGATGAACTTTGTATTTTTCTAAATGTTTAGAAGAAATAAATGTTTTATTGAATTAGTACTTTTGGGAAGGTTTTACCCCACTAGGCTTAAGTTTTTTTCTTCCATATTTTGTTTCTTGCCTCTCCAATGTTTCAAACATTTCCAGTGACCACAGTGACTGGGGTTCAAAGTAGTAAGCTTCTGACAAAATGCTGTCTTGTAGAACTTTTTTTCTTAACTATATATTCACATCACTTCATGCTATACAACATTGGTATGCATAAGATCTACATTTATTTCCAAAACCAAACAAAAGTCTAAAAATAATTTGGCCAAATATGTCATCATAGTTCTTATGAGTACTTCATTTACCAGGATACACTGTGGGATAGAAATGATGAGTCTAGGCCAAGCACAGTGGCTCACACCTGTAATCCCAGCACTCTGGGAGGCTGAGGATGGCGGATCACCTGAGGTCGGGAGTTCGAAACCAGCCTGACCAACATGGGTAAACCTCATCTCTACTAAAAATACAAAATTAGCCAGGCATGGTGGCACATGCTTGTAATACCAGCGACTTGGCAGGCTGAGGCAGGAGAATCGCTTGAACTTGGGAGGTGGAGGTTGCGGTGAGCCGAAATTGCACTCCAGCCTGAGCAACAAGAGCGAAACTCTGTCTCAGAAATAAATAAATAAATAAATAAATGGAAATGATGAGTCTAGGTCAGGGATCATTTCCAAGATTGTCCTATCATAGGTGATGTTCCAGTTTTCTGTGAACATGGCTACATAATCATGCAGACTGTCCAAAACTGAGGCTACATCTCCAGAATGAAGGTTTGCCCTTTAAGGAAGGATAAGAGAAGACATGCGTTCCTAGGAAGATGTGAGTACCCAAAAACTAGTCTATGGAAACATCATGTAGTAAAGCACTTCTCAGTAACTCTAAAGTAGAGAAGCTATTTCAAACTAAGAATACATCTTTAGAGATGTGGAAAGTTTAACCTTCAGTCTGCTGCTAGAAGGGTTGAGGATCTACTCATGCAATTTGTATGGAGGAACGTAGAAAGAATGAAATACAGAATTTTACTATCTTCTCTGTCATGCATACAACTACCCTTGAGAACATTTTTTAAATTTTTCTAAATCTTTATAAAAGTATAATTGATATAAAAAGAACTGCATATATTTAATGTATACAATTTCAAACACCCATGATATCATCATCACAAACAAGGTAACAGACATATCTAATACCTCTCAAAGTTTCCTTGAGAACATTTTAAGAGAAAATGAAAAATTTAATCAATAGCTTTTTTTAATTATAGGTCCTCTATCTTATTATATATAACATTGTTTAGTAACCATTAAATGTCACTTGGTCAATAAGACAATGTGTTGTATTAAAGAGACACTATGCCATATAACTGTTCATCTAAATGGCCAAAATAATGACCTAAAGTTTATTTGGAATCAAATAATCTATATTTAGTGTTAACTTTTTAAATTTCCTGAAAATATATAACTCTCACTATGGAACCAAATTTTAGATTCTTGACTAATTATCAATATTAACATTCAGGAAAATAAAAATTCTTCAAGAAATTTCCATTTTTGCTAGTTTTATACTTGCTACCAAATTCTTGATGTTTAGGTTGCCAGAATGGAGCACTCCATCAAATTTGAATTTCAGTACTTCCTGAAAGCACTGATCTTAAGTAATTTGGGACATACACTAAAAAATTATTCATTTTCTTACCTGTAATTCAAGTTTAACTGGGTGTCCTGAATTTTTAGTTGCTAAAACTAGAAACCCTATTGAGGTAATATACATCACAAACTAACGAATCCAAAATGCGCACACCTTAGCCTCAGAAAGACAATGCAGGACCATGAAAGGGAATTGACTGAATTTGCATCTTAGTAAAGTAGCTCAGCCTAAATTAACCATATGTGGAAAATTACAACCTACTGAGTAGGTAAATGGGCATACAGTGGCCAGACCAAGGATCACCAACCACATTGTTTGTCAAGACTAATTAGGATTTAATGAAGATAGCTCCAGTCTTCATTTATCATTCCAGTCTCCATCACAAGACAGACTACAACAAAGAGGTGAAGAAAACTACATCAAAATCTAAGAAGCAGGTGTGGATGTCAAACTCCATCAGGTCAACTAGAAACTAATTGCATATTTCTCTATTTAAACATGACAGACAAAGTACAGACTACTTTATTCTTCTTAGCAATTGGAGAGTTTTCAGTGGGGATCTTAGGGAATGCATTCATTGGATTGGTAAACTGTATGGACTGGGTCAAGAAGAGGAAAATTGCCTCCATTGATTTAATCCTCACAAGTCTGGCCATTTCCAGAATTTGTCTATTATGCGTAATACTATTAGATTGTTTTATGTTGGTGCTGTATCCAGATGTCTATGCCACTGGTAAACAAATGAGAATCATTGACTTCTTCTGGACACTAACCAACCATTTAAGCATCTGGTTTGCAACCTGCCTCAGCATTTACTATTTCTTCAAGATAGCTAATTTCTTTCACCCACTTTTCCTCTGGATGAAATGGAGAATTGACAGGGTGATTTCCTGGATTCTATTGGGGTGCGTGGTTCTCTCTGTGTTTATTAACCTTCCAGCCACTGAGAATTTGAATGCTGATTTCAGGCGTTGTGTGAAGGCAAAGAGGAAAACAAACTTAACTTGGAGTTGCAGAGTAAATAAGGCTCAACATGCTTCTACCAAGTTATTTCTCAACCTGGTAACGCTGCTCCCCTTTTCTGTGTACCTGATGTCATTTTTCCTCTTGATCCTCTCCCTGCGGAGACATATCAGGAGAATGCAGCTCGGTGCCACAGGGTGCAGAGACCCCAGCAGAGAAGCCCATGTGAGAGCCCTGAAAGCTGTCATTTCCTTCCTTCTCCTCTTTATTGCCTACTATTTGTCCTTTCTCATCGCCACCTCCAGCTACTTTATTCCAGAGACGGAATTAGCTGTGATTTTTGGTGAGTTTATAGCTCTAATCTACCCCTCAAGCCATTCATTTATCCTAATACTGGGGAACAATAAATTAAGACGCGCATCTCTAAAGGTGCTTTGGAGGGTAATGTCTATTCTAAAAGGAAGAAAATTCCAATAACATAAACAGATCTGAAGAAAAACTAAGCTTTTCTAGGACAAAGATAAGATGTTTCTAAATTAACTTCAGTTGTTGCGTTAATGTTTTATAGATTAATGATTCCTAAAACTTAATTAGTATTATCTGTAATTGTAATGTAGGGAATCTTATGTACAGCTGGCTGGTTCTCTGTATCTCTGTGTCTGACTCTGTCTGTGTCTCCCTGTTTCTCTCTTCTGTCACTCTTCCTTTCTTTAGAGTTGCTGTTTTTTAAAACGTGTTTCAGAACAAAGAGAAATTAATATCCTAATATAAACTATTGAGAGTAGACGGCATTTTCATAGTTCTAAACCCTGTTTCCAGATGCAAAGTTGTGTGACCAATTCAAAACAACTGTACTAGGATCTTGCTGTTATTTGCATCTTTATGAAAAGCAACTAGTTCCTTCTCATAATCTTCATTAGATTGTTCTTCTCGGATCACTCTGCAAAGCTCTACTTTTGGCAAAGACTCAATAAAGTGACCATTCTTAATAAATGCTGTGGAATTCTATGAATAATCTTATTATAATCACAGTGAAGGTATATATTATGGATAAATATATTGTCAGATTAAGTTCAAAGATTATTTGAGCATTGCAGGTCAATGAATGAAGGATAATCTATAAGTAAAAAGGGAAATTTTATATAGAAAATGTTTATAAAATAAGAAGCCTAAATTGAACTATTAATTATTTATCAAAGAAAATTTCTCTACAAAAGATGTACTTCCACGGACTGCACCAGGCAATGATTGTCAAGATGCTGTGATAAGACCTTCCATCAAAAGCTTATATATGGTCACGTTAAAATGTCAAAACTCTCAAAGGATATATTGCCTCAACGTAGATCATCTCTACACCCCAGGGAAACATTGTTTGGATTGTATATAAGACATCTTTTTTAAAAGGATTCAATGATTCTCTTTCAGTAATTTGTAGAACAGCAGAACATCTCTAAGAATATAAAATACATTAACAAACAGTATCAAGCAACCCGATCTGATATTTACGAAAGACTCCATAAAAGAAAGAGAGAACACATTCTCTTTTCAAGCATATATTGAATATTCTCCAGACAATATCGTATGATAGGCCACAAAAGGAAATATGCATTTGGGACATAGCATCAAAAGCACATCATTTGTATTGTGGCAAAGATATTTTGGGATGATCAATCCCGTACTAACCAGCCTAGAGTAGCCAGGAACTTTGTGTACAAAAAAGAAAATATTTACAAATAAAGAGATATAAATGTTCTCATCAATAAATTTGGTAAAAATCAAAATTAGTTTTATACTAGTTTTATATGTTCATTTTTCCTCTCTGACTCTGAAAGTGAAAAAGATACACACTGATTTAACTGCTAAATTTACAAAGATGTTTTGGGTACCTTGTAATTTTTTAAAAAAAGAAAATTAGACGCATAGGCTAAAGCTTACTTTTTTTTAATACTGTCTCAAAGAATACCTTTCCCCATACCCTAACTGAGCCAAGGCCCAGTTTGTGTTAATTTTTTAGGCATAGAAACAAAAGAAACTTGAAGGCTGATTGGAATCTTGGAAGCTCCATATTTGGTGCCTCTATATTGTGGACCCTAGAAATTTAGTTGCAAACATAGCACCTCAAAATTCAATTCCTCTGTGGTCAGCAGCCAGGCAAAGGATACAGCGGTAGAAATAGTAGCAGTGTTAGTAACCTCTTACTGTACATAATTCTCGTTCTGGCCTACCTAGGATGAAAGTAATACAACCAAGGTAGGTGTATTTTCTTCTGAGATTATATTAATTCTGAGAAATTATGCAAAGATGATAACTCAGGATTGAAAGAAATATTTGCACTGTCTTTCACTCCAAGTATTTAGGATAGAGTTTTCAGGCTTTCTCTAGGTGAGTGTAGTGAAGGGGCTACAGAAAACACAGAAAGACTCCTTTTTTCTGTTTTAGTTCCCAGCTTAATAAAAAGATATCCATTAGCACATTGAATGTCTGACTGTTAGACTCTATCTTGGGTGCAGAAAATACAGATCAAATGTGACAAAATCCATGCTCTCATGAAATGTACAGTCTTAGAAAGCATTATGGAAGACAAATAATGATCAAGTAAACAAAGAAATTATTATGAGTGATGATTAATGCAATTGAGAACAACTGAAGGTGAAGGATACCTGTATACAGCATAGTCAGGATAGATCAACCCAAGAAAATGAACTCTTAGCTGAGACTTGAATGACAAATATAATCTAGTCATACAACATCCTGGAGAAATAATATCTCCAAAAGATGGAAGAGCAAGTAAGTGCAAAGACCTTAAGGAGCAAATGTTTGAGAAAATGTGACAAAGGTTTGAATGACCAAAGCGTGATGAGCAAGGAGTGAATGGCAGGAGATCATAGTCAAGATAATAAAAGACTTTGTAGGTCGTGAGAGGGAATTTGGATTTAAGTGCAAGGGAAAGATATTGAAGAATTTAAAGCTATGTGCAACATAATTTGACTTAAATATAGATTTAACTTCACTTTAGTTATAGGAAGAATACTGTATACTTTGGTGAGGGAGTACAATTAGGAAGCTGATAAGTTATTACAGTAAGTAGTCCATATGAGATATCATGATGGTTCAGATCTGATGGTGGCAATGGGGTTAAGGGATTTTCTTAATGAATGATTTATATATATTATGTAGGTAAAGCTGCTAGGTCTTGCTGAATGATTAGATAAAGGCAGGAATTGAATGACAAGAGGATTCAAAACAACTTTTTTTTTATTACTATACCTTAAGTTCTGGGGTACATGCGCAGAACGTGCAGGTTTGTTACATAGGTATACAAGTGTCATGGCGGTGTGCTGACCCATCAATCCATCATCTACATTCGGTATTTCTCCTAATGTGATCCCTTTCCTAGTCCCCCACTCCCTGACAGGCCCCAGTGTGTGATGTTCCCTCCCTGTGTGCATGTGTTCTCATTGTTCAATTCCCACTTATGAGTGAGAACATGTGGTGTTTGGTTTTCTGTTCTTGTGTTAGTTTGCTGAGAATGATGGTTTCCAGCTTCATCCATGCCCCTGCAGAGGACATAACAACTGGGAGTACATGGCTATCTAGGATTGAAGGAGTAATTACTAGAAATAAAAATTCTATTTTTCACATGTTAGGCTTGACACATCTATGAAATAACCAAGTGAAGAGCTCAGATAGTTAATTGGATATATGAATCTGGAACTAACAATAGAACATCAGAAATATAAATTCCAAAGTCATCACCTATAAATGGGATTACTTTTAAAAATAGAAAGAGGTCATTGATGAGGAAGTGACACCGTATCTGAGCCCTGAAATGTTTGAATCTGTCGAGGTTAGATTGAGAAAAAATAAAACAGCAAAAGAAAATGAGAAGGATCTCATTTGTTATCTTCCGTTAGGAAGACAAGAAAAAAGCAAGGAGAGTGTGGTGGAATGGAAATGTAATAAAGAAATGTAACACACATCACTGTGTTACAAGGAGGGAGATATCAGCTTTTCAAATGCTGCTGAGAAAAACTAAATTGACAAAGTAGCCACTGGATTTAGCAACATGGATAAAATTGGTGACCCCAACAAGAGCAAAGGCAGTGGAGTGTAGGGGCAGAGGCTAGGTCAGTGGGGAAGGTTAAGGAGAGAATGAAATGAGAACACACAGACAGGGTGAATACATAATATTTTTAGTAAGTTTTGTTACTGAGGAAAATAGAGAATGGAGTTTGGAAATGAGGCAAAGTTTTAGTGTTTTCACTGGTTTTATTTTTCTGTAGGATGATAGGATGAGTGCATGCAAATTGAAATGATTTAATAGAGGGGGCAATTTTAATAATATAGGAGAGGGTTAGTAATTGCTGAAGCAATTATGTTACAGTCATGGTCCTGACCCCAAAAAGTAAACCCTCGGATCAGAGATAAGGATATTTAGGTGAATGAAGCTGAAAATATTTAACTCTCAGATTCCCTGAAACTTCAGGGCCACGAGAAGCAGATTCCTCCCCGTTGCAAGAGAAGAATAGCCACACTATTCCTGGATACTGTTCAACTAACTCAGCCTCAGGAAAGTTAACGCTTGTTCTTCGCAAGATCTGCCCTACCAGTCCTCAGTATTTCAGATCAAGATTTTGGCACAGCCCAATCAGTTAAGCACAGTTTCTCTTCCAAAACAAAATAGCTTCAAGCTAATACTATCTTATACTGCTAATATCTCAATAGGAATAAGGAAACATGCTGGAAATGGGTCTTGAGGGTGGTGACCCAACTCAAGAACCAAGAGGTCCTCTTTACTCAGCTTGTATTCGGTTGGTGCAAAACTAATTGCGGTTTTGCCATTAAAAGTAATTGGCAAAAACCGCAGTTACTTTTGCATCAATATGAAAAATTTATTGAATGAGGGCCTTTCAGTAATGATTTGGAGCTCAATATGCTGGCATAGGCACATAAATCCAGGCCTCATATTTTATTTGGATGACTCCATGGAACTTGGACACACTGATGACTTGGTATGTAAGTTGGAATTGCTGCAACTTCCTTGATATGATATTAGGAAGGGATCAGGGAAATTCAGGGAGATGGGAAAGACAGGACAGACAAACTACATAAGACCTGAGAACCTAACACCTGACTATGTGCCCTGAGAGATCCCAAAGGAAATCCATTTACTGAGACATAATGAATGCCCCGGTGAGGGGAGCACTGGCAGCAATGAGAACTCAGTGATGGGCTGTTCTCTGTAAGCCAGAGTTGCCTAGTGGGAGAGCCTGTCAAGAAACTGGACTCCCGAGTGCCAATGAGTTTGTTGGAATTGCTATGTGCAGTACACAATGATTGTTACTACCTTTGACAACAAGGCCAGCCAGAGATAATCAGAATACCATGATGTACAGGAATGTGCAGTGATCACTAACAGAAATGGTGTTCTTAGAATTCAGATAGAAAGAGAAATAAACTGTTTCTTGAATTACATAAGAAAAAATGAAATGCCAAGTAGCTAGTGCAGTGAAAAAATCACTGTTCCTCCTCAAGCTTCAAACACAAAGTCACTTCACTAAAAGTCCTTTAATTGAGTAGGAGGCTGTGTCCTGTTGACCAAAGACCCTGTGAAGTGACCACAAGTTTTCATGGTAAACGTTTTCCCAATTCTCAATCCTCTCCAAGGGAACTGCACTCACTTGACAGAATTGAGAAAGAGGAGTAATTATATATTTTAAGAGCTTTTAAATGAAGGGTTTGCCCTGACACTACTATCAGAGCAATCGAAATGCCATTATGATCTTCCAGCAACAGTGGAGGCTTTGGGGACAAATTCCTTGGCGGCTCCAGTGAATCCACGGTCCTACCTTGTGGTTATTTCCCTAGTTATCAGGAATAAAATTGGGATAGATATACTTAGCAGCTATCAGACACAATATCAAGGCTCTTGAACTTTAGGTGGACAGAATGACTCATCTGGTGCATGTCAGCAATTCTGTCTTTACTTATTCAAGTTTTGAGTAGATGTTGAAAGACAGATATTAATTGGGTGCCAAAAAACGTAGAAATATGTGCAGACTTGACTTCTTCTGAAAACCATTCTCACATAGTAAGAGGTGGATGTTCAGGTTTTTAGTCTAATTCTAGCATCTCTGGGCAGATATTGGCAATGACTGGTTTGTAACCAACCATATGGTTGCGTTTCCAAAGGCAAAATATATGTGTACAGATCATCTATTGTGGTTCTCAGTCCAGGCCCATCATAATGGTGTGGAGAGATAAGTCTTTTTCAAACCTGATCAGGACACCTATGTATCTAATAAAGAACCGTATAATCTGGTATTTAACTTCTGTATGCTAAAATGTAAATTATTTAATTAAAATTTATATACAAATCCCAACGCTTATCCTTAAAATATCTCGATCAGATAGTAGGATGCTCTCTGTGACTGGAATTTAGGTGTAACTAGAAAAAAAAAAAAGCTATTCTAAAACTGTTAGAAAATTGCTGCTAGGAACCTTAAGTGTGGCAAAAGAAAATTATTTTGGGGAATGATTTCTCTGTTCCAGTTAGAATCATATAATAAGCTTGCATGGCCCAAAATATACAAATCAACAATTTCTTCATTGTTCTCTTCCTTGTCTTCAAATAATCATTCTGGAAGGGTCCTATTCTCTGCACTGGGGATACAAAGGTAATGAATTATTTGCCACTATTTTTAAGCAATTCAGAATCCAATGGAAGATTTTAGCTTGTGCATAACACCTAATGATGATCACCATCAGAAAAGTGGAAAAAGAAGGTGTTATGAAAGTTCAAATCAAGGGGTGAAAGGGAAAGTCTCATGCAGGAGGTGACAAGTGCTCTGCAACAGGGAGAGTAGAGGGCTGGGGAAAGTGGAATGAAATGCATGGCTAAGTCTATGCATAGTTCATGGCATTTTCATTGATTTAGGAACACTGAACACTCCAGCAAGACTGAAGAGAAATAAAGGAAGCTAAAGTTGGAAACGTGGGTTAGTTTCATATTGTTGAAAGACACTGATGTAAATAAATAGCAAATTGAATTCATTATTTATTCTGCAGCCAACAAAGAGACTTTTGAGAGGGCGTAAGATGATCATTCTTTTGCAAATACTTCGGACTGGGATATAAACGATTTAACAGTGTAAAATTTTGCTTAAAGAAAAGGGGTACCTCTTTATCAAGATATTTACTTTAGAAGATGGCAGACAGGAGGCAGGACTAGTTTGCAGCTCCTGCTCCTATGAGCAGTGTGTGGAGACTAACATTGTGAACTTTAGCTCCAAGAACTACTGCAGAAACATACTAGGAAAGCCAAGAGAATCCACAGACCCTTTGAAGGAACTGGATCACCACTGCAGGCTCCCTGAGACACTGAGAAACTGTGCTATTATCCACAGCTGCACGACCTGAAGACAGATCATATCATAGGACTCTTTGCAGACACTCCCCAGTACCAGGCCGGAGCCTGGTAGCTCCGCTGGGTGGCTAGACCCAGAAACAATCACTACATTTTGCCTCTCAGGAAGCCCCATTCCTAGGGGAAAGTGGAGCGCCACATCAAGGGAACACCCCATCCGACAAAAGAATCTGAAGAGCAGCCCCTGAATCCAAGATCATCCCTCTGACATAGTGTACCCAAATGAGAAGGAACCAGAAAAATAATTCTAGCAATATCACAAAACAAGGTTCTTTAACATCTCCAAAAGATGATACCAGCTCAGCAGCAATGGATTCAAACCAAGACAAAATCTCTGAATTGCCAAAAAGAGAACTCAGAAGGTCGATTATTAAGGTAATCAAGGAGACACCAGAGAAAGGTGAAGTTCAACTTAAAGAAATCAAAAACATGATACAGGATATGAAAGGAAAATTCTTCAGTGAAATAGATAGCATAAATTAAAAACAATCACAACTTCTGAAAATCAAGGATACACTTAGAGAAATGCAAAATGCATTGGAAAGTCTTAGCAATAGAATCAAATAAGCAGAAGAAAGAACTTCAGAGCTTGAAGACAAGGCTTTTGAATTAACCTAATCCATCAAAGACAAAGAAAAAAGAATTTTTAAGTCTCCAAGAAGTTTGCAACTATGTTAAACATCCAAACCTAAGAAAAAGTGGTGTCTTGAAGAAGAAAAATCTAAAAGTTTAGAAAACATGTTTGAAGGAATAACAGAGAAAAACTTCCCCAGTCTTGCTAAAGATCTAGACATCCAGGTACAAAAAGTTCAAAGAACACCTGGGAAATTCATCGCAAATAGATCATTGCTTAGGCCCATAGTCATCAGGTTATCTAAAGTCAAGACAAAGGAAGAATCTTAAGGGCTGTAAGGCAAAAGCATTAGGTAATCTATAAAGGCAGCAAGTTCAACACAATGAATAGAATAGTACCTCACATCTCAATACTAACATTCAATGTAAATGGCCTAAATGCTCCACTTAAAAGATACAGAGTAACAGAATAGATAATAATTCACCAACCAACTTTCTGGTGTCCTCAGGAGACTCACCTAACACAGAAGGACTCACACAAACTTAAGGTAAAGGGGTAGAAAGAGATATTCCATGCAAATGGACACCAAAAAACGAGCAGGAGGAGCTATTCTTGTTTCAGACAAAACAAATTTTAAAGGAACAGTGGTTAAAAAGAAACCAAGATGGACATTATATAATGGTAAAAGGCCTTGTCCAACAGGAAAATATCACAATCCTAAACATATATGCACCTAACATTAGAGCTCCCAGATTTATAAAAGAATTACTACTAGACCTAAGAAATGAGATAGATGGCAACACAGTAATAGTGGGGGACTTTAATACTCCACTGACAGCACTAGACAGGTCATCAAGACAGAAGGTCAACAAAGAGACAATGGACTTTTTACCCTACAACAAATAGATTTAACAGCTATTTACAGAATATTCTACCCAACAACTGCAGCATATACATTCATCAGCACATGGAACATTCTCCAACATAGACCATATGATGGGTCACAAAACAAGTCTCAGTAAATTTTAAAAACTCAAAATTATATCAAGCACTCTCTCAGACCACAGTAGAATAAAATTGGAAATCAACTCCAAAAGAAACCCTCCAAACTATTCAAATACATGGAAATTAAATAATCTACTCATGAATGATTGTTGGATCAACAATGAAATCAAGATGGAAATTTAAAAATTCTTTGAACTGAACAATAATAGTGACACAACCTATCAAAACCTCTGGGACACAGCAAAAGTGGTGCTAAGAGAAAAGTTCATAGCCCTAAATGCCTACAACAAAAAGTCTGAAAGAGCACAAACAGACAGTCTAAGGTCACACCTCATGAAAATTGAGAAACAAGAGCAATCCAAACCCAAAGCCAATAGAAGAAAATAAATAATGAAGATCAGAGTACAGATAAATGAAATTGAAAGCAAAATACAATACAAAAGATAAATGAAACAAAAAGCTGGTTCTTTGAAAAGATAAATAAAATTGATAAGACCATTAGTGAAATTATCCAAGAAAAGAACAGGGAAGATCCAAATACCCTCAATTGGAAGTGAAAAGGGATATATTACAACTGTACCACAGAAATACAAGAGATTATTCAAGGCTACTATGAACAGTTTTATGCACATAAACTAGTAAACCTAGAGGAGATGGATAAATTCCTGGAAATATACAACCCTCCTAGATTAAACCAGAAAGATACAGAATCTCTTCTATATCTTCAGAACAGACCAATAACAGTCAGTGAGGTTGAAATGGTAATACAAAAATTGCCAAAAAACAAAAAAAAGTCTAGGACCAGATAGACACAGCTGAATTCTATCAGACATTCAATGAAGAATTGGTACCCATCCTATTGACACTATTCCGAAAGATAGAGAAAGAGGATATTCTCCTTAAATCATTCTATGAAGCTAGTATCACTCAAATACCAAAACCAGGGAAGGACACAACACAAAAAAGAAAACTACAGATCAATATCCCCAATTAACATAGATGCAAAGATCCTCAATAAAGTACTAGCAAACGGAATCCAACAGCATATCAAAAAGATAATACACCATGATCAAGTGGGTTTCATACCAGGAATGCAGAGATGGTTTAACATACATGTCCATAAATGTGATACATCACATAAAAGGAATTAAAAAGAAAAACTACATGACGTCTCAATAGAAGCAGAAAACGAATTTGACAAAATCCAGCATCCCTTTATGATTAAAATCCTCAACAAAATCAACATAGAAAGGGCATTCTTAAGGTACTAAAAGCAATCTACAGCAAACCAACAGCCAACATTATATTGAATGGAAAAAAAGTTGCAGGCATTTCTCTTAAAAATTGGAACAAAATACGGATACCCACTTTCACCACTTTTATTCAACATAGTACTGGAAGTCCTAGCCAGACAAGAGAAAGAAATAAAGGGCATCCAAATTAGTAAAGAAGTCAAACTGTCAATGTTTGCTGAAGATATGAATGTATTCCTAGAAAACCTTAAGGACTCATTGAAAAAGCTCTAGAACTGGTAAATGTATTCAGTAAAGTTTCAGGATACAAAATTAGTGTACACTAATAAGTAGCTCTGCTAAACACCAAGAGTGACCAAGATGACTCAACCCCTTTTACAATACTGCAAAAAAAAAAAAAAAAAAAAAAAAAAACCTTAGGAATACACCTAACCAAGGATGTGAAAGACTTCTACAAGGAACACTACAAAACACTGCTGAAAAAAAATCATAGATGACACAAACAAATGGAAACACATCCCATGTTCATGGATAAGCAGAATTAATATTGTGAAATGACCCTACTGACAAAAGCAATCTATAAATTCAGTGCAATTCCCATCAAAATACCACCATCATTCTTCAGAGAACTAGAAGAAAAAGTTCTACAATTCAAACGAAATTTTAAAAAGTGTCCGGAGCCGTGTAGCCCGGATATTGCTGTGGCCTCTGTTGCTTAAGCTCCACATTGCGGATAGACAAGATGGCGCACTTCCTGGTCTTCATCATCAACCTTCCCGCGTCGCCTCGAGCGAACTTTTCCCCCGGCCGGTAAATTACCCTTACCCCCCCCGCCCCGGGAGAGACTAAGCCTACCGAGCATGCGCCCGGTGACGTCTTTCATTCCCCGCCTGCTCCTAGCCCTTCCCCCTATTGTCAGCCTATATAAGCGTTGCTTTTCCACCATTAAACGAGACTTGATCAGAGCACTGTCTTGTCTCCATTTCTTGTGTCTCTTGTCTCTTTCCATTCCACCCCCTCCTCCAGGGTCTGCGTTGTTCATCCCGCGGGTCGGGACACGTGGCGCCCAACGCGGGCTTGGATACGAGGGAATTGCGTGAGGAAGAGGGCGCATAGGACGGCCGGCAGCTAAAGTAAAGAGAAATCCCTTCAACCGCCGCGGGAGCCTGCTGCGTCGGAATTAAGGGTAAGTTCCGCGCCCGAAATGGGACAAGAATTAAGCCAGCATCAAATCTACGTAGGACAATTAAAAGAGGCTTTAAAGACACGGGGAGTAAAGGTTAAAAGTGGTGACTTATTTAAGTTTTTTGATTTTGTGAAATATACTTGTCCTTGGTTTCCTCAGGAGGGGACCATTGATGTAAAAAGATGGCGTAGAGTAGGAGACGCCTTTCAAGATTATTATAATACCTTTGCCCCGAAAAAATTCCTGTAACTGCCTTTCTTACTGGAATTTAATCAAAGAGTTAATAGATAAAAAGGAGGCTGATCCGCAAGTAATGGCTGCGGTCGCCCAAACAGAGGAGATTTAAAGGTCAGTTCTCAGACAGACCTCAGGAGCCCCCTACCAGATAAGGAAATGGACCTTATTTCTCTTGAGAGTGATGATGAGGGGGCCAAGGCTCCTTCTGTAAAAGATAAAGTGGTGCCAGACAATAAAAAACCTAAAAAATACCCAATTCTGCAAACATCACAAAACAGTAAAAGTAATGATAATCCTGACCCATCAGAGGTAAATTGGGATGAGTTAGAAGATGAGGCAGCTAAATATCATAATCCTAACTGGCCTCCCTTTTTCTCGCGCCCACCTCCCTATAATGGGACACGTGGCGCTTCTGCGCCCAACGTAATGGCAGTAGTTAATCCAAAAGAGGAACTCAAAGAAAAAATCGCTCAGCTAGAAGAACAAATTAAGCTAGAAGAGTTACATCAGTCATTATTACTAGGCTACAAAAATTAAAACAGGAAATGAGAGTGTAACCAATACAGAGAATATGGGAGGTTTCCCTCGCCCACTTCAGCGGCCCGGACAACATGCCCCAAAAGGAAGATTTTCTACTAGCCGAGATACGAGTCCTCCCCTAAAGATATCTTCCCGGTAACTGAAACAATAGATGGACAGGGCCAGGCCTGGAGACATCATAATGGATTTGATTTCACTGTCATAAAGGAATTAAAAACTGCTGTTTCTCAATATGGAGCTACTGCTCCCTATACTCTTGCTATAGTAGAGTCTGTGGCCGATAACTGGCTTACTCCAACAGATTGGAACACACTAGTTAGAGCAGTTCTTTCAGGGGGAGATCACTTAATTTGGAAATCAGAGTTTTTTGAAAATTGCAGAGATACAGCCAAGAGAAACCAACAGGCAGGAAATGGTTGGAACTTTGATATGTTAACTGGCTCGGGTAATTATACTGATACAGATGCTCAAATGCAATACGATCCTGGGTTATTTGCACAAATCCAGGCGGCTGCTACAAAAGCCTGGAGAAAACTCCCTGTTAAAGGGGACCCAGGAGCTTCGCTCACTGGAGTTAAACAAGGACCTGATGAGCCATTTGCAGATTTTGTACATAGACTCATAACAACAGCAGGAAGAATTTTTGGAAATGCCGAGGCGGGTGTAGATTATGTTAAACAATTGGCTTATGAAATGCCAATCCAGCTTGTCAAGCGGCAATCCGACCCTATAGAAAGAAAACAGACCTAACTGGGTATATCCGTCTCTGCTCAGACATTGGGCCCTCTTACCAACAGGGCTTAGCAATGGCCGCAGCTTTCAGCGGACAAACTGTAAAAGACTTCCTTAATAATAAGAACAAGGAGAAAGGGGGATGTTTTAAATGTGGCAAAAGGGGACATTTTGCAAAAGATTGCCGTAAAGATTCAAATACAAACCCCGAAGTAAAAGTTCCAGGCCTCTGTCCAAGGTGTAAAAGAGGTAAACATTGGGCTAATGAGTGTAAATCTAAGACTGACAGGGAAATCCATTACCACCCCCATCAGGGAAACGGATTGAGGGGCCAGCCCCAGGCCCCGAAACAAGCTTATGGGGCGGTCAGTTTTGTTCCAGCAGCAACAACACAATCCATTTCAAAACTTAATAGAGCAACCCCAGGAAGTGCAGGACTGGACCTCTGTGCCACCTCCCACACAGTATTAACGCCTGAGATGGGGCCCCAGGCTTTAGGCACTGGAATTATGGGCCTTTACCTCCTAATACCTTTGGGTTAATATTAGGAAGAAGTAGTGTTACTATGAAAGGTCTACAAGTTTTTCCAGGAGTAATTGATAACGACTATACTGGAGAAATTAAAATAATGGCCAGAGCTGTTGACAATATCATTACTGTTCCTCAAGGAAATAGAATCGCACAATTAGTCCTCCTGCCTTTAATTGAAACAGCTCATAAAGTACAACATTCTAACAGAGGAGAGGGAAGTTTCGGGTCCTCAGACATATATTGGGTACAGCCAATCACTAATCAAAAGCCCTCCCTGACTTTGTGGCTAGATGGTAAGTCGTTCACAGGATTAATAGATACGGGGGCTGATGTAACCATTATCAAACAAGAGGACTGGCCCTCTCATTGGCCTACCACAGAAACTTTAACTAATTTAAGAGGAATTGGGCAAAGCAATAATCCCAGACAAAGCTCTAAATACCTTACTTGGAAAGACAAAGAAAATAATTCGGGCCTCATTAAACCGTTTGTTATCCCCAAATTGCCTGTTAATCTTTGGGGCCGAGACCTGCTCTCCCAGATGAAAATCATAATGTGCAGCCCTAACGATATAGTTGCTGCACAAATGCTAACCCAAGGGTATAGCCCCGGAAAAGGACTAGGAAAAAGAGAAAATGGTATTCTACAGCCTATTCCAACTCTAGGACAATCTGACACAAAGGGGTTTGGAAATTTTAGTGTTGGCCACTGACATGCCTGCACCCCAAAGGTGCGCTGACCCCATAACATGGAAGTCAGATGAGCCCATTTGGGTTGATCAGTGGCCATTAACCCATGAAAAACTTACTGCCGCCCAACAGTTAGTGCAGGAACAATTAGAGGCAGGACACATTACAGAAAGTAACTCTCCCTGGAATACACCCATATTTGTCATTAGGAAAAAGTCCGGTAAGTGGAGACTATTACAAGATTTAAGGGCAGTAAACGCTACTATGGTCCTCATGGGTGCCTTACAGCCCGGGCTACCTTCTCCGGTAGCGATCCCTCAAGGATATTTTAAAATTATCATAGACCTGAAAGATTGCTTTTTTACAATTCCCCTTCACCCTGCCGACCAAAAACGATTTGCCTTTAGCTTACCATCTATCAATTTTAAAGAACCAATGAAGCGTTACCAATGGAAAGTGTTGCCTCAAGGTATGGCTAACAGTCCCACCCTGTGTCAAAAGTATGTCGCCACAGCCATAAATTTAGTTAGAGAAACATGGAAACAGATATACATTATACATTACATGGATGATATTCTCATAGCAGGAAAAATAGGAGAACAAGTCTTACAGTGTTTTGCTCAACTCAAGCAAGAACTAACTACGGCAGGGTTACAAATAGCTCCCGAAAAAATACAATTACAAGACCCCTACACTTATTTAGGCTTCCAAATAAACGGACCAAAAATTACTAATCAAAGAGCAGTCATCCGTAAAGATAGGTTACATACCCTCAATGATTTCCAAAAACTCCTTGGAGACATTAATTGGCTCCGGCCATACTTAAAACTTACCACGGGAGAGTTAAAACCTTTATTCGACACCCTAAAAGGTGACCCCAACCCTAAGTCCTTTAGGTCGTTGTCAAAAGAGGCGCTTTTATCGCTCCATAAAGTAGAGGCGGCTATTGCTGAACAATTTGTCACCAGCATAGACTATTCACAGCCATTAACCTTTTTAATATTTCACACAACACTAACACCTACTGGTTTATTTTGGCAAGATAACCCTATTATGTGGGTCCACTTGCCTTCATCTCCCAAAAAGGTATTACTCCCCTATTATGATGCCATAGCAGACTTAATTATTCTAGGAAGAGACAATAGCAAAAAATACTTTGGAATTGAACCTTCTACGATCATACAACCTTATTCTAAGCCACAAATCCATTGGCTAATGCAAAACACTGAGACGTGGCTGATTGCTTGCGCTTCTTACGCTGGTAACTTGGATAACCATTACCCACCAAATAAGCTTATCCAATTTTGTAAGCTGCATGCTTTTGTCTTCCCTCATATCACCAGTAAAACACCTTAGACAATGCCTCTTATTAGTATTCACTGATGGGTCCTCCACAGGGACTGCTGCATATACCTTTGCAGACACCACTGTTAACTTCAAAACCAGTCATACTTCAGCTCAACTAGTGGAGTTGCAGGCCCTAATCGCAGTGCTGTCAGCCTTCCCTAATCAGGCCCTTAATATTTATACTGACAGTGCATATTTAGCTCACTCAATACCTTTACTTGAAACCGTAGCACAAATCAAACATGTGTCAGACACAGCCAAACTATTTTTACAATGCCAGCGAGTAATACATAACAGATCAACACCTTTTTTCATTGGACATATTAGAGCTCATTCAGGATTGCCAGGACCTCTATCCCAAGGCAACCAAATGGCTGACTTTGCAACCAAGACTGTAGCTACAACTATAGATACAAATTTGAATCAAGCACAGACCGCTCACGCTTTACACCACCTTAATGCTCAAACCCTAAGATTAATGTTTAAAATAACTAGGGAACAAGCTAGACAAATTGTTAAACAATGCCAGACATGTATAACTTATCTGCCAGTCCCTCACTTAGGAGTAAACCCAAGAGGGCTAGTTCCCAATATGATCTGGCAAATGGATGTCACCCATTATTCAGAGTTTGGTAATTTAAAATACATCCATGTATGTATAGATACATTTAGTGGATTTATATTAGCCACCCTACAAACAGGTGAAGCTACCAAACATGTAATAGCCCATTTACTACACTGTTTTTCTGTAATTGGAAAACCTAAACAATTAAAAACAGATAATGGTCCTGGCTATACATCTAAAGGTTTCCAAGACTTTTGCCTAAAATTACAAATAAAACATACTACTGGTATCCCATATAATCCTCAAGGACAAGGAATCGTTGAAAGAGCTCACTTATCCTTAAACTACCATTGAAAAGATAAAGAAGGGGAATGGTACCCTACTAAGGGCACCCCTAGAAATATTCTTAATCACACACTCTTTATTTTGAATTTTTTAAATCTAGACGATTTAAACAAATCAGCAGCTGATCGATTTTGGCATTCTGACTCCAAAAAACAATTTGCCATGGTCAAATGGAGAGACCCATTAGACAACACATGGCATGGTCCTGACCCAGTGTTAATCTGGGGCAGAGGCTCAGTTTGTGTTTTTTCCCAAACTCATGATGCAGCCAGATGGCTACCAGAACGGCTGGTGAGACAGGTGCCTAACAATAGTCAATCCAGGGAGTAATTTTCTCCCTGAGAATATTCTTTTCTCTATTTGCAGAGATGAACCCCAATTACAAATTCCTCTGGATCCTAGTGCTGACTTACCAAGCATTCCAGGCATTCCAAGTTCATGCCGGCTTTGGCGATCCACGTGAAGCCATTACAATAATACAACAGCGACATGGTAAGCCTTGTGATTGCGCTGGGGGATATTTTGCCAGCCCACCTGAAACCTATATCACAACTGTATCCTGTTCCTCTCACACTGCATACCAGCCAATTAACTCCCTTAAGTGGCAGTGTGTATCAACCCCAACAATATCTAGTGGAGAAAATATTGGGCCCTGCCCTTGCACCTATTTTTGGGATTCTATACACAGCTCCTGTTACACCGCCTATCAAGAATGTACCTCTGGCGGTAAAACATATATACTGCTATCCTAACTAGATCTAGAACCCCTACTTTAGGGGCCAGTAATGTCCCTTCAGTTCTAGGAAATACCAATAACCTTGTAGCAGCTGGCTGTACTGGTATTGTAGGGCAGCCTATATGCTGGAATACTCGCCCTCCTCTTCATATCTCTGATGGAGGAGGACCACAAGACAAGGCCCGAGAAATCATGGTACATAAAAAACTTGAAGAATTACAAAAGTCCCTGTTCCCAGAACTCCACTACCACCCTTTGGCCTTGCCCAAAGCCCGTGGTAAAGAAAAAATTGATGCACAGACTTTTGATCTCCTCACCGTTACACATAGTCTACTCAATAATTCCAACTCTGATCTAGCCAATGATTGCTGGCTATGTTTACCATCAGGAAATCCTGTTCCTCTTGCCATACCCAGTAATGACTCATATTCCACATCCAATCCTTCCTGCCCCATCATTCCCCCCCTTTTAGTGCAGCCCTTCGAGTTTGCTAACTCCTCTTGCATCTATTCCCCGTTTCGTAATGACTCATATGATATTGATGTAGGCATAGTTGAATTTACTAATTGCTCTATTGTCTCTAATGCTTCCCATTCCCTGTGTGCCCCAAATAGTTCAGTTTTTGTATGTGGCAATAATAAAGCATACACATACTTGCCCACAAACTGGACGGGACTTTGTGTCCTAGCCACCCTTCTGCCAGATATAGACATTATTCCTGGAGATGAACCTATACCTATTCCAGCCATAGATCACTTTTTAGGAAGACCCAAAAGAGCAATACAATTTATCCCTTTACTTGTAGGATTAGGCATAACTACTGCCGTAACGACTGGGGCTACTAGCCTAGGGGTTTCTGTTACTCAATACACCAAATTATCTCGCCAATTGATCTCAGATGTACAGGCCATTTCAAGTACTATACAAGATCTACAAGATCAGGTAGACTCTCTGGCAGAAGTAGTGCTTCAAAATAGAAGAGGCCTAGATTTACTAACTGCAGAACAGGGAGGTATCTGCTTAGCTCTACAGGAAAGGTGTTGTTTTTACGCCAACAAGTCCGGGATCGTCAGAGACAAAATCAAACGACTGCAAGAAGATTTGGAAAAACGACGGAAAGAAATGATTGAAAACCCATTTTGGACTGGTTTCCATGGACTCCTCCCCTATATTTTACCCTTGTTAGGCCCTTTGCTTTGTTTATTGCTGTTACTTTCTTTAGGACCTATAATCTTCAATAAGCTCATGACATTCATTAAGCAACAAATCGAGGCAATCCAAGCCAAACCCATACAGGTCCATTATCATCGCCTTGAACAAGAAGATCACGGTGGTCCATACTTACACTTGCTATAAACCACCTTCCTTGTGCGCTGAACTGGACAGCCAATGACGGGTAAGAGAGTGTCATCCCTCACTAACCTAAGACAGGAGGGCCGTCATAGCTACTGCCTAATCCCATGACGGGTACCAGTGAAGAGATGTGTCACTCCAACCTAAGACAGGCGCAGTTCCCGAGGGAATATCTTCTAGTCGTTTAATAATATAATAAAAAAGGGGGACCTGTCCGGAGCCGTGTAGCCCGGATATTGCTGTGGCCTCTGTTGCTTAAGCTCCACATTGCGGAGACAAGATGGCGCACTTCCTGGTTCTTCATCATCAAACCTTCCCGCGCGCGCGAACTTTTCCCGCCGGCGGGTAAATTACCTCCCGCGCCCGGGAGAGACTAAGCCTACCGAGCATGCGCCCGGTGACGTCTTTCATTCCCCGCCTGCTCCTAGCCCTTCCCCCTATTGTCAGCCTATATAAGGCGTTGCTTTTCCACCATTAAACGAGACTTGATCAGAGCACTGTCTTGTCTCCATTTCTTGTGTCTCTTGTCTCTTTCCATTCCCACCCCCTCCTCCAGGGTCTGCGTTGTTCATCCCGCGGGTCGGGACAAAAAAGAGCCCACATAGCTAAAGCAAGACAAAGGAAAAGGGACAAATTTGGAGGCATCACTTTATCTGACCTCAAGCTATAATATAAGGCCATAGTCACCAAAACAGCATAGTACTGGTATAAAAATAGGCACATAGACCAATGGAACAAAATAGAGAACCCAGAAATAAAGCCAAATGCTTATTACAGCTAACTGATCTTCAAAAAAGCAAACAAGAACATAAAGTGAAGAAAGGATACCCTATTCAACAAATGGTGCTGAGATAATTGGCAAGCCACATGTAGAAGAATGAAATTGGATCCTCATCTCTCACCTTATATAAAATCAACTGAAGACAGATCAAAGACTTAAATCTAAGACCTGAAACCATAAAGATTCTAGAAGATAATATCAAAAAAAACCCTTCTAGACACTGAGTTAGCCAAAGACTTCATGACCAAGAACACAAAAGTAAATGCAACAAAAACAAAGGTAAATAGATGGGACTTCATTAAACTAAAAAGCATTTGCACAGCAAAAGGAATAATCAGCACAGTTAACAGACAACCCAAAGAGTGGCAGAAAATCTTCAAAATCTATACTTCTAACAAATGACTAATATCCAGAATCTATAAAGAACTCAAATTAGCAAGAAAAAAAAAACAATCTCATCAAAAAGTGGGCTAAGGACATAAATAAATAATTCTCAAAAGAAGGTATACAAATGGATACCAAGCATACAGAAAAATGCTCAAGAGCATTAATTATCAGGGAAATGCAATTCAAAACCACAATGTAATACCAACACACTCTTGCAAGAATGGCCATAATCAAAAAATAATAGACGTTGGTGTGAATATGGTGAAAAGGGAACACTTTTACACTGTTGGTGGGAATGTAAACTAGTACAACCACTATGGAAAACTATTTGGGGATTCCTTAGAGAACTAAAAGTAGATGTACTGTTCGATCCAGCAGTCTCACTATTAGGTACCTACCGAGAAGAAAAGAAGTCATTACATGAAAAAGATACATGCACATGCATGTTTGTAGCAGCACAATTTGCAATTGCAAAAATATGGAAGCAGCTCAAATGCCCATCAATCAGTGAGTGGATAAAGAAAATGTGCCATATATATATATACATTTGTATTTGTACATACACACATACATTTATACATACATTTCCATTTTATTTGTGAATGTCCTTGCCTATTTGCTATGCTTGTATTACACAAAACTGTATTGATTGGATATGGGACATGATCTTTGCTGACCAATGTTTTGATTGAAATGATACCAACTCATTACCAAGTAAATTATTGTCAATTATCTGTACTATCTAATGTTATTATGAGGTTCATTGGTTTTTTTTACCTTTTTTATACCTTCAATAAATGCTTTAACGAAACATTAGAAAAGATCACAAATAAGGCTCCTAGCCTGCTTGCAACATAAAAATAAAACTTATTCTTTAATCCTCACCTTATTCAGTTCCAAATAGTTCTGCCCTCAGGTTTATCTGCTTTAGTATATTTTGAATTGATTACACTCATATATGTCTGAACATGAATCCACTCATATTCATCCACAGAGTGGTCATATTACTTCAGAAGCTAGAGGGAAATTCTATCAGGAATCCAGGCACTGAGAAAAACAGGACTATCAAATCTTAATTTTGCTTCCAAGAAAAAGGTCAGTTCTAAATCTGATTCTAGAATTAAAGGTGATCGTGCATGTGGAAATCATCAGAATTAAATATTTTTCATTTCTCCTTCTATAAATTCATTAATCCTAACATTAAAAGTAAACTATTTATAACCTTAATAGAAAAGCCATTCGAGCCTTCATTTTTACCCTCACCTAATTTTAGAGTCAATCTTTTTTGGTGGTCTTCTGCATTCACATGGGTGATTCCTCGTAGTATAACTATATTTTGACACTCAGAAAAGCAAAGAAATTCTCAGCTAGGCATAACCACTAGCTTGACTGTGGGCCCAGCAACTGAGAGATGCATGCCTCTAACACCTCTCTTTGCTGACCTCCACTAAGGCTCTGGAGGTGGAATGGAATAAGAAGAGTGTAAAATTAGGCTACGCTCATTCTTTAAAAACAAATCTGATAGGTGAACTTTCTCACAGTATTGGTTTTCTAGGGCTGCTGTAGCAAAGTACCCACTGATTGAGTGGCTTAAACAACAGAACCATATTCTCTCCCAGTTCTGGATGTAGTTCGAGATTAAGTTGTTGACTCAAGATGGTTCAGTGTTAGGGCCATAAGGAAGAATTTGTCCCGTCCTTCCATCCTAGCTTCCTGTAGTTTGCTAGTGATCTTGGGCATCCCTTGGCTTCTGCTATATCACCCCAATCTCTGCCTTGATCTTCACATGGTATTCTCCGTGTTCATGTCTGTGTCTAAATCTCCACATTTTGTAGACACCAGTCATAGGGTTGTCAGCCCCTAATCATATAAGTCATCTTAACTAATTACATCTACAACAACCCTATTTTCAAATAAGGCCACATTCAGAGATACTGATGTTAGTTCAGGATCATATAAATTTTTGGAGGACACATTCAACCCATTATATGCATCTTCTTCTATACTTTGCCTAGTTCTGGTACCATCACCGGGTTTTACTCACATAATTTTCACATACTCATATATGCAGAATTAAGTCAACTGTGTGATCTCAAAATAATGTATAAGGTATATCTCCATGTCTATAAACTAAGGGGAAGTTTGCCTGATTGACAGGTGATTGGTAAGTCATCTCTAACAGTGCATGCTGAGGTTCCACAGGCCCTCATGAATCCGAGCTATAAACAAAAATGTAACAAAATGGCTCATGTGCCTTGCTAGATTGCCTCTGACAAAGTTCACAAGGTAACTTTCCCTGTGTTTGAACTGAGAAAAGCGTATGTGTATTGATAATCTAGTTACTATTGTCAAGAATAAAAATAGTTTCATTTCAAACATTGCTGGTAGTTAAGCCCTCATAAAAATTATATTAAAAGTTGAACTCCCTTAAAGCTCCACAATACAGACCAGTAGGAGTCCAGTCAGGGCCCTGTATCTCCCTATTTTTTGTGTCCCTTGACTAAGAACCATGATCCTAAAAAGCAAACAAGAGCCAAGGCTTTAATGCTGATGACTTTGATGTTTGGTAGTTTGAGAAAAGAAAGACCCAGAAATGTACACTTTCAAAAGGTCTTTCGTCACCAGTTGAGCTCCATCAGTCTCTGAAGCAAAGAAACAGATTTTAGACGGAAGTAAAAAATTAACTTGGGCATCTTCTACGCCTGATAGCTCTACCATTAAGTGGTCTCCCAACACAAGATACCAACAGAGAAAGGAGAAGGAAGTGGGGAGGGGAAGAAGGAGGCGGCGGCTAGGAGAGGAGGAAAAGAAAGGAGAAGAAAAACATACAGAAAGAAAGGGGTAGAACTTGGGTAGGCTGTGGGCTAACATAAAATGTGTCAGAAAAACCTCAGAGGGGAAATAGCACTTGCTCTTATAAAAACGAAGGCGACTTATCTTTGGGTAAGGTGGAAACAAGGAAAATTGTAGTAAATACAAATCTGGACAAAGACTTTAAGAGAGATTAAAGTCAAGATTTTTTAAATAAGAGAAATTAAAACCAACAAGAAACAATAATTAGGGAATTTAAAAAGAAATTCAGTAGATTACTGAACAAAATAAAGGAAGGATTTAGGGAATTACAGAAGGCTATTTTTAGCCAGGCCCTCTTCACTGGCCAATAGGAGCGCCTCTGTACTGACCACCCTGGCCACCTCTTCCAGGCTGGCCTCTCTAGCTACCTCTACCACCTCTGTCACCCTGGGCAACCTGGCAATCAGCCTCCTATGCCACCTCTGTGTCTGGAATTGGTGGGTTCTTTGTCTCACTTACTTCAACAATGAAGCCACGGACCCTCATGGTGTATGTTACAGTTCTTAAAGATGGTGTCTGGAGTTCGTTCCTTCAGATGTTCAGATGTGTCTGGAGCTTCTTCCTTCTTGTGTGTTCGTGGTCTGGTCTCGCTGACAGGAGTGAAGCTGCAGACATTCGCGGTGAGTGTTACGGCTCTCAAAAGCAGCGTCTCTGGAGTTGTTCATTCTTCCCGATTGGTTCGTGGTCTCACAGGCTTCAGGAGTGAAGCTGCAGACCTTGGCAGTGAGTGTTACCGCTAATAAAGGCAGCGTGAACCCACAATTAACAGCTGCAAGATTTATTATTAACAGCTAAAGAAGAAAACCTCCACAGTTTACAAAGTGAGCCTATGGGGCAGACTGCTTTCATTCCCTTATCTGGCCCCACCCACATCCTGCTGATTGGTCCATTTTACAGAGAGCTGATTGGTCTATATTACAGAGAGCTGATTGGTCCATTTTACAGAGAGTTGATTGATCCGTTTTGACAGAGTGCTGATTGGTGCATTTACAATCCTCTAGCTAGACCTAAAAGTTCTCCAAATCTTCACCAGCTCAACTAGACACAGAGCACTGATTGGTGCATTTACAAACCTTGAGGTAGACACAGGGTGCTGATTGGTGTGTTTACAAACCTTGAGCTAGACACAGAGTGCTGCTTGGTGTATTTACAATTCCTTAGCTAGACAAAATGTTTCTCCAAGTCCCCACCAGATTAGCTAGATAGAGAGTGCTGATTGGTGCATCCACAAACCCGGAGCTAGACACACAGTGCTGATTGGTGCATATAAATCCTCTGGCTAGACACAAAAGTTCTCCAAGTCCCCACCCAACTCAGGAGCCCAGCTGGCTTTGCCTCGTGGATCCCCGACTAGGGCACTGCAGACTGCCCGCCAGTCCACCGCCTGCACCCCTCAGCGGGAAGGTGGATGGGACTTGGCGCCAAGGCACAGAGGGCAGCGCCCCTCCGGGAGGCTCCGCCCACCCGGGAGTTCACCCGGCGGGTGCTCGGGCATGGCAGACTGCAGGTGGGAGCCCTGCCCTGCGGGTAGGCGGCTGAGGCTGAGGCCGGGAGAGAATTCAGCCCAGTGCTGGCGGGTGGCAGTGCTGGGGGACCCAGCGCACCCTCCCCAGCTGGTGGCCCGGATGCTAAGCCCCTCATTGTCCTGGGCCGGTGGCGTCGGCTGGCGGCACTCAGTGCCGGGCCCACCGAGCCCGGGGCCGCCCTGGTTCCCACCCGCGTCTCTCTCTCCAAACCTCCCTGCAAGCAGAGGGAGCGGGCTCCGGCCTCCGCCAGCCCAGAGAAGGATTCCCACAGTGCAGTGACAGGCTGAAGGGCTCCTCAAGCGCCGCCGGAGTGGACGCGGAGGCCGAGGCGCCGAGAGGGAGGGCTGCCAGGGCTGCCAGCACGCTTTCACCTCTCACCTCCACCGTGCAGCTTTCAGGTGAGCTCTCCTGGCCTCCCTGGACAGGCTGCTGACCCTGACCTGCCTTTTTATTTTTGCCCTTCTTGCCACACTGGCATCTGAGCTCTCCTTGGGGTGTGAGTTGTGATTCCTCCTGAGTTTCCTCAACTAATTCATCAGCAGCTTAGGTGAAATGACACAGATCCAGAAAAGAACAAGTAAAGAGAAGGGTTAGCCATAAACTTAAGGCAACTATGGAATCCGCCATAGTCTAAACTTAGTGAGGAGTAATATTTTACTGGTTTAAATGGCATTAGGTGGTGACCAGGACCCAGGCCCTAGAAGAAAAGGGGAAGAGAAATCCCGACTCTTGAGAGGACCCGCACTTATTTGGGCACCTCTCAATTGCCTCATCACAATGTTCTCTCCCACCCTCCATATCCTTGGGTTTCGCATCCACAGATTCAACTAACGCCAATCAAAGGTATTTGAAGAAAATAGTAGAACAATTAAAAATAATGCAAAGTTTAGGCCGAGCGTGGTGGCTCATGCCTGTAATCCCAGCACTTTGGGAGACCGAGGCGGGCGGATCTCAAAGTCAGGAGATTGAGACCATCCTGGCTAATGCTGTGAAAGTACAAAAAATTAGCCAGGCGTGGTGGCGGGCACCTGTAGTCCCAGCTACTCGGAAGGTTGAGGCAGGAGAATGGCATGAACCCGGGAGGTGGAGCTTGCAGTGACCTGAGATCCTGCTGCTGTACTTCCAGCCTGGGCAACAGAGCAAGACTCCATCTAAAAAAAAAAAAAAAAAATGCAAATTTTAAAGCAATACAGTTTAACAACTACTCACATAATATTTACACTTCATTAGGTATATATCTTATTTAGATATTATTTAAAGTATGCCAGAGGATTGTGTAGGTTATGTGCAAATACTACCCAATTTTGTATAATGGACTTACGCATCTCAGATTTTGATATCTACAAGGGGTTCTGGAAGCAATCCCCCATGGTTATAAAGGAGTGTCTATACAGTACATGAAATAAACCATAAACCACCAGATTTCTCATGGTGTCTAAAAAACCACCAGAGTCACTATCTCTACCTGTAAATATACATGATACCTTGACACAAGTCTATTGAACAGGGGATAATTATCGGCCACCTTATCTATGCCAATAGCAGAGCAATCATACAAGGCCCACTCTCCCACTGCTTCTATTATTTTCCACAAACTCTTAAGTCTATAGTTTCACAAATAGAATATATAAATAAAACCCACCCCATATTGTCTCCTTTTGCAAATTTCTAGTACCTATAATTAAATCCAAGCCCTCACCATCTTTACTATTTTTTTTGGCTCGAACAACAGAAATAAAATAAATAAACAGAAAAAAATAAACAATTTATTTTCACAGTTCTGGAAGCTAGACGTTTAAGAGGAAAGCATCTGTAAGTTTGGTTTCCTCTGAGGCCTCTCTGGCTGGAGAGGTACTGGGGGTTAAAACATTGTATTAGTCTGTTCTCATGCTGCTGATAAAGACATACCCAAGACCAGATAATTTATAAAGAAAGAGAGATTTAATGGATTACAGTTCCACGTGGCTGGGGAGGAGGTCCCACAATCATGGCAGAAGGCAAAAGGCATGTCTTACATGGTCGCAGGCAAGAGAGAATGAGAGTGAAGCAAAAAAGGAAACCCCTTATAAAATCGTCAGATCTGGTGAGACTTACTTACTACCATGAGAACAGTATGGGGAAACCACCCCCATTATTCAATTATCTCCCACCAGGTCCTTCCCACAACATGTGGAAATTATGAGAGCTACAATTCAAGATGAGATTTGGGTGAGGACACAGGCAAACCATATCAGATGCCAAGATAAGAATTTGGGGGGAACACAATTCAGCCCAGAACACACTCTTCTACTTCCATGTTTCTCACTTACTTCTGGCTCTTCTACCTCAGTAAAGGGCATTCTTAAATCCTTTTCATATTTGAAGCACTAACAACCCACTCCTAATTCAGATCTTCCCCCTGTTCTATCTAGATGACTGCCATCATGTCAAAGTGTGAAAATACCCTAAGCTGGGAATCTCAAACTCAAATATAGAGGAGCCAGGGGAATCATGAGTGGACCAGGTGGTGAACAAGAGACTACTACCAGTGCCATGCAAAGGTAAAGACCACCATCTATTGCCAGATAACTTCAGTCAGGTTTGAAAACAGAGTCTAGGGTATCCTGTTCTGTTTTTTCAGAGAACCCAGAAATATATTTATGTGAAGTTTCCCAAGTTTTATATGCTGGTAACAAAAACAGAAATGCCCCCCAAAATTGTAGGCCCTTACTGTCTTTCGTATCAACTTTCAATTACTTCTTTGTGATCTCATGGCCGTGACTCTTAATTACGATCGTTCTCTTGCAGACTAACATACTTTTAATTGAATACCCTAGACATGTCAGACACTAAGATTCAAAGAACCAAAGGCAGTCTGTGTCCTCAAGCTGCCTTCATTGTTGTCAGGTGAACAGAGAAACGATTGTGCCACTCTGCTGTTCAAAAATCTCTGCCACAAAACTAAATAACAAATTCAAGTTGCCGTTTGTAACAGCCTTCACAATCTGGAGCTCACCCACATTTTCAACTTCATTATCTTTTATTTTGATTTCAGCCATTCAGGATTATTCTATGTTCCTAAGCCATTGAAAATGAAATGAGGTGTGTGTAGATTTAGCCGTGCATTTCCTTCTGTTCCCTTCCCACCACTCTCCCAGGCACAGATCACATATCACTTCCTACATGAGACGTTCCCTTTCATCTCCTGCTCTGAGCTTTCATAACACCCTTTTCTGTCAGACTTTTGGTGGTGATCATCATTAGGTGTTACATCCAAGCTACATCTTCCATTACATTCTGAATTCCTTAAGGACAGTGACAGTGTTTAATTTAATTTTTTGTATCCTCAGTATAGAGAATAGGGCCCTGCCTGAGTGATTGTGAAGCACTGAATTTTACTGAATTAATGTTGGGGGAGAATAATGAAAATATCTCTTTCAGAAATCATCAAACAGGCATGGCCACACAACACCAGCCAAGGCCAGGTACCTTAGGCAAGAAAAAAATCAGAAAGCAAGGAGGAACCCCACACTGGACCTCAGACAGCCCCTTATATCTAAAGCAGATCATTCTTTTTTTTTTTTCTTTTTGCGTCTTTTTGTTTTCGTTTTTGTTTTTGTTTTTGTTTTTGAGATGGTGTCTTGCTCTGTTGCACAGGCTGGAGTGCAGAGGCACAATCTCAACTCACGGCAACCTCCGCCTCCCAGGTTAAAGTGATTCTCCTGCCTCAGCCTCCCAAGTAGCTGGAACTACAGGTGTGTGCCACCATGCCCAGCTAATTCTTTGTATTTTTAGTAGAGACAGGGTTTTTACCATGTTGGCTAGGCTGATCTCGAACTTCTGACCTCAAGTGATTTGCCCTCCTCGGCCTCCCAAAGCACTGGGACTACAGGTCTGAGCCACAGCACCTGGACTTTTTTTTGGTCTTTTGTTCTTCTACAATGTGGAACTAAAATCTAATAGTAGAATGGTTGAGAAAAAAAAAAGTTTTCATGGTTAAACATGATTATTTGCATTACAGCAAAAACTTGTAGAAATTTTTTATTAGAACAGTAACCAAGAGGTTCCTTGAATTCATTCAGAACAATTCTTAATAACTTAATTGAACTCAGAACAGCTCACATGGTGCTTGGGTCTTTTCATCTTCCTCTTGAGAGCCTTCTTCAAAGAAAGAAGAGAAAAAGAATGAAGTATGAAATGACATCATAAACTCAATAGAAGGATCATTGACAAGTCAGAATCAGGGAAAAAGATCATTAAGCATAAAAGTTTTCTTTAAGCAACAAAATTATTGGTTGACTCACTCACTCAATTCTGCCACTTCTTTGGTGGCATAACTCATTAGCTCTCTCATGTACTCTGGGCATGTATTATATCCTTCCTCCTACACAGAGTCTCTCACCCAGGCCATTAGAACGGACTTCAAATTTTTCGTGTAAAGTGTGTGTGACTAACAGTGGCTTTAAATTTCACTTACTCTGAGACAAATTAGTATTTAAGCAGATATCAGGACCTGAAAACTAAACAATAAAGAATTTGTGTTTTAATTCAGAGTGGCAAAAGAAAGTGCAATGATACATTCACTGATTGACTATAATAATGTAGGCAAATTTCACAGTATCTTTACGCTTCAAATTAGTTATATGTCAAGGGAGATATTGCTCTTGCAAAGATAAGAGATTTGTGCTATTCAATCATTAGCCATTGGTTATAGAAAGATTTAGAGAAAAACATTTACAAATAAGTGCTGTGTCGATATTCTGCTGATGTTCAGATGCTAATTACAACTCTGACACGAGATTCTAAAGTGAAAATGAAGGAGATGGTCCATATTAGCCATTATTGGGTCAAGCATGGTGGCTTATGCCTGTAATCCAATACTTCGGGAGGATGAGGTGGCAAGATATCTTCGGCCTAGGAGTTCAAGACCAGCCTGGGCAACATGGTGAGACTCCATCTCTATGAAAAATTGTAAAATTAGCTGGGTGTGATTGTGTGTGCCTGTAGTCCCAGCTACTCAGGAGGGTGAGGTAGGAGGATAGCTTGAGCCCAGGAGGTGGAGGCTGCAGTGAGCTGTGTTCACGCCCCTGCACTCCAATCTGGGTGACAGAGGAGGCTTGTCTCATTAAATCGAACAATATTATTATTGAGAACCACTAAAACTTTCAGGTTTTGTAAGTCTCTTTTTCCCTTTGGTACTCCCTAAACTCAACGTTGACAATGTTCAAGAATTTTGAGAATGCTTATTAAACGAAGAAGAAAAGTATGGTAGGTTCTGAAGAAAAAAGAAAATAACACATCCCTTAATAAAGGTTTACCTTACTCTTGAAAGAACTCTTCAGCAACAATACTCAAGATTTTAAGAGAAAAGAAATGAAAAAGAAGACAAATTTAAGACATGATTCGATAAAACCCCAACTGTGAATTTGTAGAAAGACATTTAGGTTTAGACACAAGAGTTTTAAAAATGCCTAAGAGAGCTTTAGGGAAAAAAATTATAAAGGTTTGGATACAATAAACCAAAATTTCCCAAAGTAGAACCCTAGTCCCAGTCATTGACTCTGAATGAGGGGTGACCTGTATTTTAAAGGATTAAGGAATGGAATGGAAAGAGTTTGATAGTGCCTGCTTAACATCAAAATTTTGATTAAGTACAAATTTAATCAAAATTATCAATATTTTTAAATGTTCAAGAGTTTGATGTCAAGGAAATGCAATTCTAGATGAATTACAGAATTATAGAATTCTATTATAGATTATAGAAATAAAAAATACAGATTTTCCATTCAATTTAGATGCCCTGTTTCACAGAAACAGAATCAATAACTGAAAATCCATATACTTTAGAACAGCAAAATTACATCATGAAGATGTTGACTTAAGACTTAGGCCCAGATTTTCAGAGAGGTATCTGCAATCAGTGAAAAATAGAAATTAAGGTTGCCTCTTTTACTGACCTACTCTCTGAAAATAAAGTGCTTAATTTCTGAAAGGGTCAATCTAACTCTAGTCTTTTCCATGCATTTTAACCCCATTATCCATTGTATTGTCCCCATTTCCTCCTCTTGCCATCATCTACGCTCTGAGCAGAGCTCAGGGTCACCAAAGCCGTTGGGAGCAGGACCAGCAGCACCTTGATGGAAGCCATGGTGTCCATCTCCCTTGATGCTGTAGGAACCTCAGACATAGTCCATAAAGGACTGAGTTGGGCACTTCTTACTCATATCTAATTGTCCATTTGCCCATCAGTCAGACTTGCTGAGTTGGTTTAAAAGTCTGGTCCAGCTCCTCAAAGGAAAACCATAAATTTAGTAAGATTCCTGAAAACAATTGTTCATCCTCCTCAACTGTTAGTTATAAGTATTAATAATTGTCTTTCATTAATTAGTATTCCACTCAGAACTATGGTTCTCTTTTCTGTTACCATATTCAATATGGTTCAAGTTGTCCAAACATCAATTACTTCTCGTCCTTTTCCTATAGAATGAGCCAATAGAATCATCAGGAAATCAAAGGTTAAAGTAATAGAAATATAATCACAAGATGAAAGAACAATAAGGCCTCAAGAAAGATTAGTATAAGTTATCTAACACGGCTTGGGTAAATGAAAGCAATTGCCAGTAAGAGACTAAAATCAACTTCAGACTCAGAAAACTGTAGCTATTTAGAATGTACTTGAGTTCATTATTTGAATGGACTGTGAAATCTTGAAACTAAACATAATCAGAATAATCAGTGGGTTGGAAAACAATATCATTCAAGAATCACTGAGTGAATTAAGAGTGTTCAGCTTGGAAAGAGAAGAATATGAGTAAGCATGATAGTTCCACATAGTTACATAGAACAAAAAGTAATCTTGTTTGTGTAGTTCTGGAAGATACAAAAAGAGCTATTGATTTTAAAAGGGGGATAATTTGTTGATAGTATAAAATAATTTTTATAATTATTTAAGTTATCTTAAATAATTTTGAATTTTAAATTATCTTAAATAATTTTAATTACTTTAGAATAATATTAAAATAAATTTCTTAGAATTATTAAAACTTGAAACAATTGATTGAGCTATCCAGGGAAAATTAGTTTCTTATCCCTGAATGTGCTCAGGCACTAAGAGATCTATATCTAGCATGTTAAAAAAAAAAAAAGTTGAGATTCATTGGAATAGAATCACCGTATCCAACTATCTCTTTAAAACACAGTTAATGAAAGAAAGGATTCTTTTTCCTCTGGATGAAAATTTCATATTTTGTTTTTACAATTTTGTGTTCCCTTCTTTACATCTTCAATCTTCACTAATTCGGCTACCTGTAGCCAAAAAATCCTGAAGTTTCCGTTAGCGTAAAAAAAGTCTTCCATAAACTTTTTTAATTTTCCTAACCTATTGAGCTACCCATTGTTCTTACTAAAACAATTGCTCACTTTTAAAAAAGTGTCCTGAAATTACTCTCCCTGGAGGTCACAGCTTGTCTCTGATCATCAAACTTAGTAATATTTTCTTAGTCCTTTTGTCTTTAACCTCTTTAAAATTTTGTATATTACTATATATTTCTTCCCTCTTACAGTTTTTTTTCTTTTGACTTCTGTAACACTGAAATCACTTGATTATTTTTACATCCTTTTTGTGCCTGCTTTATTGAATATTCATTTTTAAATTATTACCTACAAGGTGGTGCAGGTACCACTGTCTACTTACCCAGTATCAATTTTTACCATTTTCTTTGCAGAAACCCAATACTGATCAGGGTGGCAACATTTCCTGTTAATAAATATTTATTTTCAGATTATTTTGCTGCTGCGGGTGACCATGTGGCATAATTCCAGAAAGTTAGAGGTTGGTTGAAGTCTACTGGATAGTGCTTCTGAGAGCCACTTTATATTCAGGTGGGGAGTGGAGGAAGAACAGATACCTGTGGCATAATATTTGACCATTTACCATTGTTTCTAATTGCCTGAAATGCAGACACAATATCTTAAATCTTAATGGCCATCTTGCAATGTGGGACCATAAGATGAGGGTGAATATCAACACGTTTTGTATGGTAGAAATAAAGATAGAAAGATCCCTAGTTCCTGATAGCATAACTAAACTTCCATACCAGCCCTGGCCTTCGGACATCTTGTTGCTTAGACAAAAATAATTGGTTAAGTTTCTAGTAGTTAGAAATGCTACATAATGAATGCATTTCCAGCTGACGCTTTAAGTTTCTAACTTTGACCTTATAAATATCAATCATTTTCATCATTTCAACTGTCACGTCTACAAGAAGCATTCTTGCAGTAGACTGATTGTTAGGGTGGAACGCAAAACTTTATGTGTGCTGCTTAGATGACCAGAGGTTAAGAAAGCGAGACTGGGAAGCGCAACTCCTTATTTTCACAACTCCTTATTTTATAGGACTAGTCACTATTTTTTATTTATTTATTTATTTATTGAGACAAGGTCTCACTCTGTTGCCCAGGAGGCTGGAGACTGAAGTGCAGTGTTATGTTCATGGCTCACTGTTGCTATCCTTTCAAAATTCTTATGTTAAAATACGACCCCAATATGATGGTACTAGGAGGTGAAACCTTTGGTAAGCTATTAGATCACAAAGGTGGAGTCCTCATGAATGGGATTAGTGCCATTAGGCCAGTACATGCAAATTCAAATCATCAACAGGAAATGGAGCACTCACATCTGCCAGTGGAAATCGGAGAAAATTTCATAAAGAATGTGGCATTTCCAAAGAAGTCATAAATTAAAAGTTAAACGTCAGGTAGATAGCTGAATGATGAGTATTTCAGGAAATGTGTAAAGGAACAAAAAGAGTGAAAGAACATCCATATTTGAGACAATGAATATTGTTCAGTATTTCTGAATTATAATGTCTTAAGATAGAAAAGATTTGAAGTGAAAGGAGAAAAGACTGCATGTGTAGGCAAGGACCAAATGATAAAACCAGATGACAAAAGTTGTGTGTGCCATACAAAGATGGTGGTATTAATTATACTTTATGGAATGGGAGATAATTAACAAATATCACACAAAAAATAAGTTCATTAGAGCATCACATTTGAAAGATGATTCTTATGACTGTTGAGAAGAAAGTAGACTATTGCAATTCCCCCAAGAAACACACAGTGATAATTCAAATGAAGGGAAATACTAAACGAGATATTCCAGAAGTAGAGTAAAGATGATAGAATAAAAAAGCAAGTCAATTGAGTTTTCTGAGATTAATTTTATTTTTTGGTTTATACAACTGGCAACATTAGAATTCAGCAAGATGGGTAATCAAAAGAATAAAAAAGCAGATTTGGAGAAAAGCGTAAGGTGACTGGATAAGAGTCATGTGGAATTTTCTAGTGTCTCACATGCACCTGGATAATAGGTGCTCAACCAACATTACAGGAATAAATATTCTACTGTGTAGCTCAGGATTCGGCTTGGGGTGAAATATATACTTTGGAGTCACAAATGTATAGGTGCTTAAAGCCATAGCGGTGAATGAAATAAATCCCAGTGTGTAAGTTAGACAAGAAAGGAAGAAGACAGTTAAAGACTCTCCTGAGAAAATTAAAGGTTAAGATACAGAAAAAATCAAGGAGCCCCGGGTGGGGATGCTATCAGAGAGTACTTAGTGACATCAACAGAAGAAGTCAATTAAGATTAAGAATGAATAGTAGGCATTGTGTATGAGTAGCACAAAGTCTGCAGAAGAGAACATTATGATATAAAAGTGGAATTGGATCAAACAAGAAAGGCTTTTATGGAAAGTACAACTAGAAAAGCACAACTGAAATCCACTTAAGGCAGAAAGAAGCAAAAAATATTCACCAGAAAATCAAATAGCATGTGTTGTGGCCTATGTAAATATCTAGGACAGACAGTATGGAGTGGAATGTTGATTACAAATTAACAATTCAAAGCCAACTTGCTTGGGTTAAAATTGTGACTGTGTCACTTCCTAGTCACATAAACTTGAGAAAATTACTCAGTCTAATCTGGCCTCAGTTTCCTTGTGTATAAATTAGAAATGGTAATAGAGCTCACTTTTTTGGGTTCTCATGAAGATTGAGTCAAAATATGTAAAGGCAATTTAGTAAATGCTAGTTATTATTATAATAAATATGTGTCTAGAATGCAGTGGGAAAGAACATAACAGAAAAATTGTAATGTGGTCACAGAAAGGAACAGACAATGGGCGGTCAACATATAGATACTTTGGCACAGAAGCAAAAATGAAAGATTAGTAGAAAAAAATTTTCCTAGCTGGGAAAGTCACATGGAGACTATGATCCCATTTCGACATAAAAGGAATATATATGCACATATATATAATGATTTTTTTCACTCAGCATTTTGTTGAATGTAGTAGTGTGTTCATTTTCATTTTTATTAATAGCAGTGATCATTTTTCTTTCGTTTTCATTAATATAAATTGGTGCAAAACTAAGTTCAGTTTTGCCGTTACTTACTTTTGCACCAACCTAATATATGTGTGTGTGTATATATATATATGATATATATATGAGAGACAGATTTGTGTTCAGAAAATATTTCAAATTATAGACAAAAATGTTATTAGTGATTTATTGCTGGAAATGAAATCGTGGTGGAAGTCAGTAACACTTTTTCTTTTTATGCTCCTATATTGTTTAAACTTTAATGATAACTTTTAATATTTTTAAAACACTGTTAAAAATGAAGACCCTAGCCAGCAAGCTGTAGTCTAATACAATGAAAAGGAACTGTTCTGCAATTTACCTTAAGCCTTAACTTCCTACTTCCTCATTTGCTTCTGCCAGGTTCAGATATTGGCCTTTAAGCATCACTTGAAGTCTAGTTTTTGCTCCAGTAAACACTTGACACCTTCCCTTCTATCATCCAATAATTAACTTATTTAGCCTTTCATTCCACATGGCTCTATGAGGCTTTGACCTTTACCTGCTTTCACCTGATAATTGACCTTCATTTTACTCCTTAAAGCTGTCTTCCAAATGTAACTTTTACCTTCACCCCCTGCTCTTTAGAACTGAGTCATGATCTTGATTTTAATATTCACATGCCCAAACTTGAGACTGATAATATATGCCCAAAGTATTGTGTAAGCCCTTTTAGCCATCTTATTATTTAATCTAATCTTGACAACCTGGAAAAATAGGTACTATTATCCTTCCAATGTTGTAAGTAAATAAATTGAGGTATAGATTATATTTATCTCTTATAAAGCAGCAATAATCAAAACATTATAGTGCTGGCATAATAACAAGCATACAGACTAATGGGACAGAATAGAATCCAGAAAGAAATTCATGCGTTTATATTCAACTAATCTTTGACAAGGCTTTCAAGAACACACAATGGGGGAAAGGATAATCTCTTTAATAAATGCTGTTGGGAGAACTGGATATCAACATGCGGAAGAATGAAAGTAGACACTTATCTCACACCATCTATAACATTGCACTCAAAATGAGCTAAAGTCGAGATCAGAAACTGTAATACTACTTAAAAAAAAAAAAAAAAACATAGAGGCCAAGCGCGGTGGCTCACGCCTATAATCCCAGCACTTTGGGAAGCCAAGGTGAGCAGATCACAGGGTCAGTGTTCAAGACCAGCCTGGCCAATATGGTGAAACTCTGTCTTTACTAAAAATACAAAAATTAGCCTGGCATGATGGCGCACACCTGTAGTCCCGGCTACTTGGGAGGCTGAGGCAGAAGAATTGCTTGAACCCAAGAGATGGAGGTTGCAGTTAGCCGAGATCATGCCACTGCACTTCAGCCTGGGAAACAGAGCAAGATTCTGTCTCAAAAAAAAAAACCATAGAACAAAACTTCTTGACATTGGTCTGGTCAATGATTTTTTTGGACATGATCCCAAAAACACAGACGACAAAAGCAAAAATAAGGAAGTGAGCCTACATCAAAATAAAGACTTCTGCACAGCAAAGGAAAATAATCAACAAAGTGAAGGAAACAGCCTACAGAAAGGGATAAAATATTTGCAAACCATGTATCTGATTAAGAATTAATATCCCAAATTCATGAGGAACTCAAATAACTACATAGCCATAAACAGCCCAATAACCCAATTAAAAAATGGGCAAAGGGCCTGAATAGACATTTCTAAAAATAAAACATATAAATGGCCAACAGGTCAGTGGAAACGTGCTCAGCATCACAAAACATTAGGGGAATGCATATCAAAACTGCAATGACATATCACCTTGTAACTATTAGAAAGACTATTATCAAAAGACAAAATATAAGTTTGTGCAAGGATGTGGAGGAAAGAGAACCGTTGTCCACTATTGGTGGAATTGTGAATTGGTACAGCCATTATGGAAAACCATATGGATGTTCTTCAAAGATTTTTGGAAAAGAAGTACCATATAATCCAACAATCCCATTTTTGAGTGTACATGCAAAGGAAATCAAATCAATATGTTGAAGATATATCTGTAGTCCTATGTTAATTGCTGTTCTAGTCATAATAGCCAAGATAACCTAAGTGTCCATGGATGAATGATTTTTTCAAAAATAGTAAACACACACACACACACACACACAGGAATAGTATTCAGCTTATAAAAAGAAGAAAATTCTACCTTTTGCAACAGCATAGATGAACCTGGAAGACATTATATTAAGCAAAATAAGCCAGACACAAAAAGACAAACACTGCATGATCTCACTTAAATGTGGAATCTAAGAGTCAAACTAAAAAAGCAGAGAGTAGAATGGTAGAAGAAATGAAGAGATATTGGTCAAAGGCACAAAGTTTCGGTTATGTGGATGAACAAGTTCTAAAGATCTAACATACATAGTGGTGACTATAGTTAATAATACTGTTTTGTATACTTGAAATTTGCTGATAGAGTAGAATTGTCTTATCACAAAACAAGCAAAAGATAACTATGTGAGATGAGAGATACATTAATTAGCTTCATTGTGGCAATCATTTCACAATATATATGTATATCAAAACATTAAGTTGTATATGTTAAATATACATAATTTTTATTTATCAGTAATACCTCAATAAAGCTGGGAAAAAAGTTGGAATATTTGGATTCATCGAAAGACATCATAAAGACAAAAAAAAAGATGCAAAATGGGAGCACTTTTTTTTTTTTTTGGAGTGGGGGCGAAGTTTTGCTCTTTTATCTAGGCTGGAGTGAAATGGCGTGATCTCGGCTCACTGCAACCTCTGCCCCCAGGGTTCAAACAATGAGTACCTAGGATTACAGGTGTGTGCCATCATGCCCAGCTAATTTTTGCATTTTTAGTAGAGACGGAGTTTCACCATGTTGGCTAGGCTAGTCTCGAACTCTTGACCTCAGGTGGTCCACCCCCCTGGGCCTCCCAAAGTACTAGGATTACAGGCATGAGGCACTGCACCTGGCCGGAAGCACTGTTTACAACACATATATTTAACACTTAGTAACCTAAATTTACATGAACTCCAAAAAATAAGGAAAACAACTCAATTTAAAAAACTGGCAAAAGACATTGAATAGGAATTGCACAGAATAGGTAAATTCACATGGCCAATAAACATGAAAAGATGCTCAACCTAATTAATAACCAGGGGAATGCTTATGAGACAACAATAAAATACCACTTTTCCACCACTAGATAGGCAAAAGTAAAGGCCTGACAATGTACAAGAGTTCTTTTCTTGCATTTCCTTGATAATTAATTATGTTGTGCACCTTTTGACGTAACTATTGGCCATTTGTATATCTTTTTTTGAGAAGTGTCTGTTGAAATACATTGCCTAATTTTAATTGGTTTGTTTTTTTTCTGTTGTAGGAATTTCTTTTTTTTTTTTTTTTTTTTTTTTTGAGACGGAGTCTCACTCTGTCGCCCAGGCTGGAGTGCAGTGGCCGGATCTCAGCTCACTGCAAGCTCCGCCTCCCGGGTTTACGCCATTCTCTCGCCTCAGCCTCCCGAGTAGCTGGGACTACAGGCGCCCGCCACCTCGCCCGGCTAATTTTTTGTATTTTTTTTTTAGTAGAGACGGGGTTTCACCGTGTTAGCCAGGATGGTCTCGATCTCCTGACCTCGTGATCCGCCCATCTCGGCCTCCCAAAGTGCTGGGATTACAGGCTTGAGCCACCGCGCCCGGCCGGAATTTCTTATATATTTTTACTATTAACCTTTTACAGATACATGGTTTGTAAACATTTTCTCCCATTCAGTGGTTAACCTTTTCATTTTGTTGATTGTTCTCTTTGCTTTGCAGTAGCATTTTCATTTGATGTAATCCCATTCGTATACTGTTGATGGGGACGTAAATTGGGTCAACCAGTATGAAAAACAGTTTAGAGGTTTCTCAAAAAAATTAAAAATAGGGGTACCATATGATCCAGTAATTCCACTTCTGGGTATACACCAAAAATAATTGAAATTAGGATCTTGAAGAGATCTTAGCAATTTATGTTCATTGCAGCATTTTTCACAATAGCCAAAAAGTGGAAGCAACCTAAATGTTTACTAATGGATGAATGGAAAAAGAAAATATGGTATATACTTTTAAAACAAAAACTTTAGACAAATAAAATTTAACAGAGTTTATTTGAGCAAAGAACAACTTATTAATCGAGTAGTACTCAAAACAGAAAGAGGTTCAGAGAGCTTCGCACAGCAGCATGAACAGTGAGCTTCTTATATGACACAAAGGAAAGGCAAGCAGATGAATCACCTAATTGGCAAGAGTAAGGTGTTTGCCTTATTTGAGACTGGTGTGATGAGATATTTGCCTTATTTGTGTATGTTCTGATGAGTGGTTTCCAGTTGTATAATCAAATGGCTGTTCAAATGGCCATTTAGTTGTTTGTGACTGGTTGAAGCTCTTTTTTGTTTTTTTCACTTTTGTCAATTACAATAAATTTTTCTAAGTTTCAATCATTTGTGACAACATGGAAGAACCTGGAAGACATTATGCTAAGTGAAATATATCAGACACAGAAGGACGAACACTACATCATGCCACCTATATGTGAAATCTAAAACAGTCAAACTCATAGAAGCAGAGAGCAGATCAGTGGTGACCAGAGGTTGGGGACAGGGAGCTAAAGAAAGGCATTGGTCAAAGGGTAAAAAGTTTCAGTTATGCAAGATACATTAATTCCTTCAGATCTACTATACAGCATAGTGCCTATAGTAATAATAGTGTGCTTATACTTAAAAATTTGTGAAGAGAGTAGATCTTATGTTTTCTTATCTGAAAAAACAAAGAGCATGGGAGCAAACTTTTGGAAGTGATAGATACATTTATGGTATTGATTGTGGGGATGGTTTCATGAATGTATATCTGTTTTTAAATTTATCAAATTGTATAAATATGTATAGTTTTTTGTATGATAATCATATCTCAATAAAACTTTTTATTTAAAGAAGTTGGACAAAAGCAGACTTGGCAGGGATGTGAAACAGGAATTTTTATACTGATTATAGAAGCAAAAATTATTAAACCATTCTAACACAAGTTGGCATTATCTTTTAAACCTAAACTAGTGCATACCCTATGACTCAGAAGAATAAAAAAAATGAAGATATTGTTACTCATGTGTTATTTGAGACATTTCCAAGAATGTTGACAATAATGTCACTCAACAAAATATTGGAAGTAGTTCAAATCTCTATTATCCACACAATTCATAAACAGATACAATGTGTTCACTTGGTGAAATGGTATGTTGAGTAAAAATTAATCACATACTGTCAATATGGAGGAATCATAAAAGTAGAATGTAGATAGATACAAAAAGCCTCAACAAAACACTAACAAACTGAATCCAACAGCACATCAAAAAGCTTATCCACCATGATCAAGTAGGCTTTATTTCTTGGATACAAGGTTATATGAATCATCACATAAACAGAACTAAAAACAAAAAGAAACATCACCATTTCAACAGATGCAGAAAGGCTTTCAATAAAATTCAACATCCCTTCATGTTAAAACCCTAAAAAAACTAGGTATTGAAGGTACATACCTCAAAATAATAACAGTCATCTATGACAAATTCACAGACAACATCATTACTGAAGAGGCAAAAGGTGGAAGATTCTCCTTGAGAACTGCAACAAGATAAGGATGCTCACACTCAGCACTTTTATTTAACATAGTAGCTACAACAATCAGGCAAGACAAAGAAATAAAAGGCATCCAAATAGGAAGAGAGGAAATCAAACTATCTCTCTTTGCAGATATCTCTCTTTGCAATTGTGATTTTATGCCTAGAAAACTTCAGAGTCTCTGCGCAATAGCTCCTACATCTAATAAACAACTTTGGCAAAGTTTCAGGATACAAAATCAAAGTACAAAAATCAGTAGCATTTCTGTACACCAATAACATCCAAGCTGAGAGCCAAATCAAGAACACAATCTCATTCACAATAGCCATACATACACACAAATTATCTAGGAATACAACTAACAAGGGAAGTGAAAGATCTTTACAAAGAGAATTGCAAACAGTACTCAAAGAAAGCAGAGATGATACAAACAAATTGAAACACATTCCATGCTCATGGATAGGAAGAATCAATACAGTTAAAATGGCCATATTGCTCAAAGCAATGTACAGATTCAGTGCTGTTCCTATCAAACCACAAATGACATTTTTCCCAGAATTAGGAAAAGACATTCTAAAATTCATTTGGAATCAAAAAAAGAGCTCAAATAGCCAAAGCAATCCTAAGCAAGAAGAACAAAGCTGAAGGCATCACACAACTGGACTTTAGACTATACTATGAGGCTACAAGTAATGAAAACAGCATGGTACTTGTACAAAAACAGACATATAGACCAATGGAACAAGTTAGAGAACCCAGAAATAAAACTGCACATCTACAACCATTTGATCTTAGAAAAAGTCAACAATAACAAGCAATGGGGAAAAGACTCCCTATTCAATAAACTGTGCTGGGATAACTTGTTGGCCATATGCAGAAGATTGAAACTGGACCACTTCCTTTCACCATATACAAAAATCAACTCAAGATGGATTCAAGACTTAAATGTAAAACCTAAAACTATAAAAACCCTAGAAGAACACCTAGGAAATACCATTCTGGACATCTACCCTGGCAAAAACTTCATAGTGAAAACTCCAAAAGCAATTACAACAAAAACAAAAATTGACAAGTGGGACCTAATTAAACTAAAGAGCCTCTGCACAGCAAAAGAAACTATCAACAGAGTGAACATACAGTCTATGGAATGGGAGAAAATATTTACAAACTATGCATCTGACAAAAGTCTACTAACCAGAAACTATAAGGAATTTAAATCAAAAAGTAAAAAACAACCCCATTAAAAATGAGCAAAGAACATGAACAGACACCTCTCAAAACAAGACAGACGTGTGGCCAACAAGCATATGAGAAAATGTCCAGTGTCACTAATCATTAGGGAAATGCAAAATCAAAACCACAGGGAAAAACCATCTCACACCAGTCAAAATGGCTATTACTAGAAAGTCAAAAACATCAGATACTGGCAAGATTGTGAAGAAAAGGGAATGATTATACACTGCTGGTGGGAATGTAAATTAGTTCAGCCCCTGTGGAAAGCAGCTTGGAGATTTCTCAAAGACCTTAAAATAGAACTACCCTTTGACCCAGCAATCCCATTGCTGGGTATATACCCAAGGGAATATAAATTGTTCTATCATAAAGACACATGCACTCACATATTCACTGCAGCACTTTTCACAATAGCAAAGACATGAAGTCAACCTAGATGCCCATCAACAGTGGACTGGATAAAGAAAATGTGGTACATATACATCATGGAATACTATGCAACTATAAAAAAAGAATAAGACCATGTCCTTTGCAGCAACAAAGATGGAGCTGGAGGTTATTATCCTACACAAAATAACACCCAAGCAGAAAACCAAGCATAGCATGTTCTCACTTATAAGTGAAAGATAACTATTGAGTACACATGGACATAAAGGCAACAATAGACACTGTGTCTACTTGAGGGTGGAAGGTGGGAGGAGGGTGAGAATTGAAAGGCTACCTATCAGGTATTATGCTGATTTTCTAGGTAACAAAGTTATCTGTACACCAAACCCCCATGACATGCAATTTACCCATGCAACAAACCTGCACATGAACCCATTGAACCTAAAATAAAAGTTGAAAAAAAATAGAATGTGGGGTTAAAAAAAATTCAAGCCACCTAATACTGTGCATATATTACAATACCACACTGTAAAACACAAGCCAACTAAGCAATATATTATTTAGAAGTATATAAATATGTTGTAAAGCTATCATTTTTATGGTAATTAGCTTGATTTAATCATTCTGCAATGTATACAGATATCAAAACATCAAGTTGTACCCGATAAATATTTAATATGTATAGTTTTAAAAAATCAAAAAAGGCAACAGATAAAGAGATTCACAAATCACTTCATCTTTTTCCTTTTTTTTTTTTTTTGAGATGGAGTCTTGCTCTGTCACCCAGGCTGGTGCAGTGGCGTGATCTCGGCTGCCTGCAAGCTCCACCTCCCGGGTTCACGCCATTCTCCCGCCTCTGCCTCCTGAGAGGCTCGGACTACAGGTGCCCGCCACCACGCCTGGCTAATTTTCTGTATTTTTAGTAGAGACGGGCTTTCACCATGTTAGCCAGGATGGTCTTGATCTCCTGACCTCGTGATCCACCCGCCTCGGCCTCCCAAAGTGCTGGGATTACAGGCGTGAGCCACCACACCCATCTTTTTCCTTTTAAAGTATGGCAGGAAAGTGTCACCAGTCATGAGACTAACAAAGAACAAAAAATTATCTGGTATTTATCATGCTATCACTAAAGTGACTCTAAGGTACGGAACAGCACTGATCTGATGCCATTTCCAACATTATGTGCAACTGCTGGGTTTTTTGTTTGTTTGGTTTTGCAGATACTGTGTTGTAAAACTATTATTAAAGGCAAGGGAATACAGGAAAATTTGGATTGTTACCTGCAGGGAGTTGGACTGAGAGATAAGCATACAGTCAGCTTTGAGTTATTAATGTTCTATTTCTAAGTTGAGTGATGGATCATGAATATTCTATATAGATTTTAAGAGTTATTTCTATCAATCACAAATATGAAACATATTCTACTATAAGAAGGTCATATATACTATAAAAAGGTTATTGTCATAATAATTTAGGTTTCAGGACATTATTACAAAGCAGGAGTGATAAAAGAGAAGTAAAAACTGTTCTGTTTACAATGCAAAATACTAACTTCACTGTGAAACTAAATTATTTCACAAATTATGAGCCACTTAGAAAAAATTATCTTCTTATCAATAAATCCAGACTGTACTCTCTGAGCATGGTGGATTTGTAAGATGAGAGTATATGTCTCCACCTGGTAGAGCCAGAATTATGGTGGAGCAAGAGAAGCACTTGCCCTGGGTACAAAATTTCAGGGGGTGTCAAAAAACTCAATAATCAACAACAATGCTATATATTTATTTATTATTTTTATCAATAATTTTAATGCAACATTTGACAGTCAGAATTAACACAGAAAAATTCATAATTAGCAAACTGTTGAAATTTTAAATAAATACCAGTGCCTTACTATATTAGATACTACAAATATTTTCATACTATCTATATTGAAACTAGAGGCAAAAGGGAAAATATATTATCCTATATACATGTTTTTATATATTTTTAATGACTAATTTTTTTCCAGAACATTAAAGTAATGGGAAAATACACTGAAAAATTGAAAAGTAGATACATTGAAACTTACAAAATTATTTTTAAGTTTAATTATTTTTAATATCACAAAACCAGAATTTGTTATAATTTTAATTTCCTGGCTTTCATGGAAGCAAATACATCATAATATTTTTAAGATGACTTTCTCTGATTGTCTTGCTTTCAGTTAAGAGAATCGCCATGTTTGGATTCCTTAAGGATCTAGAACAAGAAATACCATTTGACTCAGTGATCCCATCACTGAGTATGTACCCAAAGGGTTATAAATCATGCTACTATAAAGACACATGCATATGTATGTTTATTGCAGCACTATTCACAATAGCAAAGACTTGGAACCAACCCAAATGTCCATCAATGATTGACTGGATTAAAATGTGGCACATACATACCATGGAATACTATGCAGCCATAAAAAAGGATGAGTTCATGTCCTTTGTAGCGACATGGATGAAGCTGGAAACCATCATTCTGAGCAAACTATCCCAAGGACAGAAACCAAACACCGAATGTTCTCACTCATAGGTAGGAGTTGAACAATGAGAACACTTGGACACAGGGCAGGGGACATTGCACACTGGGGCCTGTTATAGGGTGGGGGGTTGGGGGAGGGATAGCATTAAGAGAAAAAGCTAATGTAAATGACAAGTCAGTGGGTGCAGCAAACCAACATGGCACATGTATACATATGTAACAAACCTGCACATTGTGCACATGTACCCTAGAACTTAAATTTTAAAAAAATGATCACTATTCTAAAATATTTACATGACGTATAAAACAGACTAGCTCCTTTTTGCTAATACTTCTGTGACCATCTCAGAATGACTCCATGAAACTCTTTTGGTTTAATTTTCAACTGGGTAGAGAATTGTTAGATAAACTCTTAAAAGCATTGTAAAAAAATAATAATAAAATTAAATTAAAAAAGAATCACCATGTTTTTTGATTTCGCTTGACCAAATGATTAAATAAGTTTTAGTTAACTTCAGCTTGTTGAAACTTATTTTATAGGTTGCCACTGGGACACATGCTGAAAGCTGCCCTTTCTCTTATGGGTTTGTTTATTTATTTTTATTTTTGTTTTTATTTTACATGAGGGGCAGCAGGTGAGGTGTGGGTTGGGTGCAAAAGACTGATTCCCCTTCCCCAACCCTGCAACCTCTGATTGCAACTCCCTTGACCTGGACAGCACCCTGGCTTCAGCTGACAATTTCTGATCATTCCCATTCCCTTCCCAGATTCTGCCCCAGCCTCTCTCTGCTGAGTTGCTTCTCCATTTCAGAACATCTCCTAGGGAAGTTCAGTCTCTCTTTGCTAGGTAGCCCACAAGTGCTCCACAGAAAGCATGCACCTTTCATCTGCTGGGGATGGGCACGAGGTTTCTTCTCAAATGCTGCCTTCTACTCTGCTGGGCAAAAGGGCTGTTCAGCCAACCACTCACCTGAAGACATTTTTCTCAGGGATGATTTAGACAATGATTAACTGGTACTCCTCAAATTCCAGAGAGCCATATTAAACTCTTGAGCCCCTCTTACTAAGCGGTCAGTGAGGAGGAAGCATTTTCTTCAACTCATCTCCATGGGGAGAGAGGAAAATTGTCACAGCATTCTCACCATTTTCCCCCCAAAGAACCTCTCTCTCTCATCTCCAGTCTGCTTGGTATACATTACCTAAAAGTAGGTATGGCACATTAGTTTTAAATAGGTTTTCAGCCACATGGCTTGCAAGTCCTGCTTAGGCCATCTAGTACCTTGTTTGAAAGGTAAGCAGAGTTAGTTTTAACCATCTAAGGGATTTCATAAAACTGAGAGTCTCATTTTAATGTTATTACACAAGTATGCTTGTACTTTACCTCTATAGAAACATGGCAAAGAGAATCACCTAAGAGGACCCACATTTCCTCGTAGACATTATACAACTTGGAATGCCAAACTAAAGCCTGTATCCATATTCCTCTACCATAAATTCTTGGGCATTTTAGGAGTTAAAATTGCAATAGGCATCACCCGTTGTCGTTCTGAAAATTCTCTGGGCATTACCATAGATTAATTATTTAGACTTTAGGAAACATACTTCAGTAGGAAGAGAAAGTTGCATCCCAGGACACAATCAAATCTAGAGGCAAGCCAACGTGATATCCTAGGATTTACTAGAGGTTTCGAAGATCAAAGAAGTCAAACTATTACAAAATTGATGGCAAGGGAATCAGGTTAGAAATTGGCCTATGGGAATTGCAACAACCTGCATTGACATGACATAGATATTAGAACTAAGAACTGAAACCACCTGCATTAATATGACCTAGTTATTCTGAGAAAACTTAGTCTGGGAAAAATAACCCTGTAAGACCAAAAATCACTTCACTTTGTGCTTCAGGAAATTCCTGAAAATCAACTTTTCTTAGGCAACAGTCTGTTCACCTGGACAAATAGCTTATTTAAAAACATTTATGGGCCAGGTGCAGTTGCTCATGCCTGTATTCCCAGCACTTTGGGACGCTGAGGCAGGAGAATTGGTTGAGGCCAGAAGTTCAAGACTAGCCTGGGCAACATAACAAAACCTCAAATCCTCATCTTTAAAAAAAAGTAAGAAATAAAATAGCCAGGCATGGTGGCACACACCTGTAGTCCTAGCTACCTAGCCCTCGGGAGGCTGAGGTGGGAGGATAACTTGAGCCCAGGAGTTTGAGGCTGCAGTGAGCTATGATCGTGCCACTATACTCCAGTAGTCTGGGCAACAGAGTGAGACCTTATCTCAAAAAAAAAAAAAAAAAGATTAGCTTCAAGACCCTCACTTTGATATGTCCACCAGTTCTAAATTATTATGCCATGAAATTTGCCCACGTCCAATCACTTCTCTATCCTGAAAGACCTTCCTTAAATCATTTGAGCCCGTCTTTTAATATCTCCCACCCTGAATTCTTTTTTCTGAGATACTGCTAGAACTCTCTTAAGATGAAAAGATTGTCTCATTTTTGTGAAAGGTCAGTAGACAGAAACTTGCAGTGATTCTTTGTTGAAAGTTTAATTACCTCAATGCTTTCTCCTTAGGCCCCGGACAAAATTACTTTCAGTACAAAGTTTTAATATTTTCCAATTCTACATTGTAATTTCTTCCATTTAGTCTAAACGTTTCCTTTTTAAAAATGTATACATCAGGAAAGAGAATAAAGGGAAAGATTGTTTTGACTCTTGCCTCCTTCTTTAATGTTATTATGGGGGAAGAAACAGTAGTAATTCAAGAGTATTATATTCAGGGCACCCTGGTGGTATCCAACAGCGAAGTGAGCAGTGGTTTACTATGGAATTGAAAGATATGGGACAAATATACGTTGCTAAGAGCAACAATTAAGACAACAATCAAGACTGAAATTTCTACTCACCACTGTATCCAAGAGAAAGCTGTTGTTGAAAAGATTTGCAGAGGTGTGGGTGGTCAGCCTAAGTTTGGATAACATTAAAGAGCTTCCTTATGATGTCTTTGCTTCTGCTGATAAGGTTTCTCTTTAGCTCTGCCTTCTAGTGCTACGTATTTCTCAGACTACTCTTTTCCAGGGGGACATTCTTTTCTCTTTATTGGTCATCCACTGGCTTAAACTCAGTTGTTTTCTTTTCCTTTTTTATTTTTTTATTATAAGTTCTAGGGTACATGTGCACAACGTGCAGGTTTATTACATATGTATACATATGCCATGTTGGTGTGCTGCACCCGTTAACTCGTCATTTATATTAGGTATATGGGCCCGTAACTCAGTTGTTTTCTTACTGGTACTATAACTGGTCCTAAATTTACTGTAAATTTATATTTACAGTAGTGGCTAGAGTCACTTCTATTAAAGATTTATTTTGTCTCAAAACGGCTCATAGGACCCTGCTTCACCACTTTTCTGGGCACAAGCACTGTTTCCACTTCTCTTGTTTTTTGTTATTTGTTTTTGCTCACCACACCTCACCTTGGAGTGTAGAAGTCTAAAACAGGGCACTTAAAAATAGTTTCATGAACAAATATTTAAAGTGATAGATAGCTCAATTACAATGATTTGATCTGTAAAAATTATATGAATGTATTTGATTATCATATGCAATTTTAAAATATGTTCATTGATCATGTATCAATAAAAAAATTAATACAAATCTCACAAAATCCCCTAAAAACATCATTACAACTGAAATATTTAATGTTTATTTTTTCTTTTCTGTTAATGGCATTCATCCTACAATCAATGCATATTTTAATGAAGCTAGCTGTTTTTCAATATTAAAGTTATGTTATATCTTACAATAAATGAAATCATAGAATTGAGGAAGTAAATATGTGCACACCACTGCCATTCTCCCTGATGCAATAAGCAAAAACACTTGCTTCCACTAGTTTATTGGATTTAAGAATGATCACCTTGCTAACTGTATCAGAATTAGGATTAAAGTAATATAAACTCAAAAATGTGGTAATATGTTATTCGATTTATTCTATGAATAAAAATTTTTTTTTATTTTGCTAAATGAGAAAAAAATGCATTTGCCTAGAGAAGCAAGCTTGGAGAAACAGAAGAGTTACTTCCCAATATGTACTTCTTTCTAGAAGTACAAAATATTGAAGAGCAGGCAGGTCCAGAAACAGAAAAGCTGTAAATTCAACCACTTAAGGCATGAGACCACCTTATTCTCTAAGCAGGTAACGTGGAAGAATATTGATTATTTCTCAGTGTATGTTGTTTAAAAGTGGAGATTTAATAATAACTGAAATAGAAAGTATATTCTAAATTTTTCACAATTGGTACCAGTCACCATGGGTTTATTTTTTAAACAAATATTGTAAACAATTATTACATAAAAAATTTCAAGATCGTTATTAGGTATTTGTTTAATATGATTGACCTAGAAAAGTTTTAATCTCTTTTCCCTTCTGCAATTCCATTAGGAGCTAACACAGGAAAATGAAATGGAAGGATATTTAAATAGCAAATGGCTTTTATTTTCTGTGTGTCAATGCCTCGACATCTGAGGCCTTGCTCACCCTGGGGAGACCAAACCTCGCAGGATTAGCCAGTTCTTAGAGACAGCAAGCAACCCATCCAGTGAGCTTGCTTTACAAAGGCAAATCAATTCAATGTCCACCCCACAACCAGCTCCTTTGGGCTCTCACACTCCAGACCACTATCCACCTGTCCTAATCACCCCAGGGTCTCAGACAACCAGGAACAGTCTATATAACCCAGAGCCCACTGAAACAAACTAGCTAATCCTTAACCTTCTTATCCTTCATCAACCATTCCTTCCCACAGAAACCACAATGGAAGATCTTGCCCACAGTCCTCTCCTGCTCCCTCTGCCGCCTGACTGTCATGGAGGCTTCCATGTGTGACCACCCACATTGTGTGTCCCATTCTCTTGGGATCTGCAAATAACACACTATCTCTTCAGTGGTAGTCATCTTCTGATCTGTTGGTCTTACCATACCTAAATAATAATAATGCTTATATTAAAACATGTATATTTAAATATTATATATATTAAAAGTTATTTGTAATAGCAAAAAAATTATAGCCATTTACATGGCCCCCAGCAGAGGAATGCTGGAGTTAATTCTAATATATCTAATTGTATAAAATCCTAAGCAGCAGTTAAAAAAAAGAATGAGGCAGTTCTTTACAAATTGACATGGAATTATCTCCAAGACATATTGTTAAGTAAGAAACTAAAGCTGGAACACAATGGATATGCTATGATGCATACATTATGTTTAATTAAGTACACAAAATAACAGTATGTATTTATAAATGTTCTTAAACATAAAGACACCCCAAAAGGCCTGTTTGGATAATAAATCAAATAGATTATAGTATTTATTTTTAGGTAAGTCAAGAAGGATTTTTAATTTGTTCATAATTTTTAAAAATATGTTTACACTGAGAATGACTTTATATATTAATTGTGGAATTCAAAGTAAATAAAAATAAATTTTAAAAGTTGATAGCTAAGCTACATAGCTCATGGTAGTAGGAAGTAGTCTTACTTAGTAAGCAGCCAAAGTGGCCAATTCTAATTTTTCACTAGCATTATCATCAACCTACCCCTTGCTATTCAAAGTGCCTAAGACCCACCATGTTTAGGGCCAATTAGATACTAATAGCAAGATTAGTCTTATCTCATCACTCCAGCTGCAAACTCACTTTCATTTCAGTACTACGGGAACACAATAATTTTCTTCCTCATTGACTCAGTAAAACAAAATCAGAATTACAGCTTTGCAGAGGAGTATATTGAATGTAAGCCTTGAGCAACATAATACAATGCTGAGCTATATGCAACTTTTGGCTACTACTTTTAGTAAACATAATTTGTCTTTTTATTCTAACAAGTTTTCTTTGAAAAAGTATAAAAGAAACATACTAATATTTATGTGGAATTCTTTTTTCTGGAGTTTCTTCTTCCCCATCACTGAATAAAATATAAAAACAAATGAGAATATTTGCCAGCATAGTCAGCTATAGCTTCTACCAGCAATTTCTTTGTTCTTTGAATTCGTACAAGTTACTGTCCATATGATTCATGCATTTTCATGCCATATTATGAAGCATGTCTGTGCAAAGGTAGGCTTCATTAAAGTTCATTAATTATTTCTTAAATGAACAAGTTCAAATTATACAAATGGGAAAAATTTGTCATATTGAAGTGGACATCATAAGAGATGGCTCCCATGGATCTCACTAATCTACTTTGTGCCTTAACTTAAGCAGATTAGTAAATGTCATTGGCATGGATTTCTTCTATATATTTCCCCAAAACAAATAGTAAAAGATTAGATCAATATCAAATGAAAGATTAAAATAATACCAATTACATACAAGACAAAACAGGAACAAAGAACCTGTATGGCAGGTGGACTTTCAGAATTATCCGCAGGCCATTTCGATGATTAAATTGAAATGTGTGTTTTCTGAATATTTTCCAGAATCCCTTAGATTTCATATTCTAAAGAAACTTTGGGGATGCCCCACTGGGCCATAGGTATCCCAACTGGACAGCAGAGAAGACCGCATGCTTTGCTAATCCAGTTATTTCCGGTACCCTTAGAACTCAAAATTAATTAAAACCCCTGAATGAGACACAGAGCTCACAAATAGATGATGCTGACCTTTTTATATGCAGATTTTAAGAACAACACTTGAGAGAGTAATGTTTGGACTGAGATGAGTCAAGAAGAATAAGCTCAATGATGCCTCCGTCTGATTCCATTTCTCCATCCAATATCTGGGAGGAAAACAGAGAAGAAAGTAGTTCAACCAAAGCTTAAAAACTGATGCCTAACTTTTAAGTAACATGAGATTCATGCTTTCTTTTCCTTAGAGATGGAAGGGGTGCAGAAGGGAATAAAAGAAAGGAAAAGTTCTGGTTGCTTAGTGAAGGATAAAGAACATATGCTAATATTACCAACTGCATAACCATAGAGGTTCCATCTGTACTGTCCATTCCTGCATTCTCAGTATATGACATATTGTGGGCATCCAATGTTAACTGAATGAATAAATAATTGAAATCAGGTGGCATATATGTGGAATTTCTTCAGAGATGGCATGCCCTTTTATATGTTATAGAGAAAGCGGACTATATTCTAGACCATTCTAACTATAAATTCTATACTATAGTTATAATAGAATATAAAATATGAGGTTGGGTTGGAAGAATACTAAGACAAAAGACACCGAAAGTATTTTTCAGAGAGTCAGAGAACGGATGAGGAGATCATGTTGCCCCATACTTACTTATGCCTTAGATTGTGGAGGCTAATTGAAAAATACAGGGTCAATCATAAGAGGATGTGTGTACCTCAGGCCACATCTAAAGGTACCACAGCACTTCATAAGATCTCTGCAGTCATAATCATTTATACAAGGAACCCCAGAACAATAGGTGGAAATCTTAGATTGTTGCTTAGAGGCCTGTTTGCCCAGACGGGATCTAAATTTCTTTTGACTTCAGTCTTGACTGTGGCTCTGTTGCTTCATGTCAAAAGATTCTATAAATTCAGGACATGTACCTGGCTTGCCCTCAACTACGAAAGAAAAAAGGAATTGTGAGCTTTTTACCTTCTCTTATTTGTACCAGGAATTTAATTTCTTCAAAAGATATGCCTATAATCTCCTAATTATGCTCTTCTGTTAGCTGATTTTGCTCCTTAAATCATGTTTTAAAAGCACTATAAAGCACTACCAAGTATACTTTTCAGGTATCATTATGAACTGGCTGTTAGACTAAATCCAACCTGATTATTGTAATACTTTGATATATATTATGTATGTATGGAATACATATATTTATAAAATATATATTTGAAATATTTATATACATAATCGGAAAGTATATATTCAGAATATATATAGGTTTAGCATATGTATGTTTATTTGGAATATATGCATTTGAAATAAATTGGGGCCAAGGAATTACTTATACAACATGGAAAGATGTTCAACTCATGTTTTTCTATTTTAATAGAATTTTATTGCAGTGCTATGTTAAAATATTTTCATACATGTACACATTTTTTTAAATTACCAGGTATGTTCAAATGTAGGCTTACTTGGAATGCAGTATAGGACATCTAAATTGTGGATGATCAGCAAATACAGACAGTTTTAACTCATTCATTTACTCCCTTATATGTATTGGGTGCCTACTGTATATTCCAGAGTTGTCAGCACTCCAGATACAGTAGTAAATAGAAAAAACAAAAAAGTTCTATTTTGGAGTGGACAAGATAGATAATAAAGATAAACTAGTAAAATTTACAGTATATTAGACAAAGATTACTGCTAAAGAGAATGATTAAATCCAAGGAGATTCCTAAAAGTACCTTGCAATGCTAAGGGTCCCTAATTCTTTAAACCTAGTTATATAATCTACATAAATCAGTTATTTTCAGAAGTTTTTGCACACTGTATATGTTATCTGTTCACATTTACTGTCATTCAAGAAACACTGATCAAATTTCACTAGGACTAACGGGAATAGCTTTCTTCCTTTACATGAGGTCAATTAGGTTACAGGCTTATTAAAATGCAAATAAATATCATCAGTAATTAGTAAATGACAGGAAGCATTTAAACTTCCATAATTATTCTATGCCATTATAACACTATAGAAAGTTAAGAAAATTTAACATATGAATATATTAACTCCTGATGTTCCTTATACCATAGACTTGGAAACACTGTACATAAGAGAAAAGAGTAAAAATATAGTGTCAGAGGCCAGAGGCAGGAGGACTACTTGAGCGCAGGAGCTCAAGATGAGCCTAGGCAACATAGCAAAACCCTGTCTCTACAAGAAATACAAAATTAGCCAGTTGTGGTGGTGTGAGCCTGTAGTCCCAGTTACTTGGGAGGCTGACATGGGAGGATCACTCAAGTCCAGGAGATCAAGGCTGCAGTGAGCTGTCATGGCACCACTACACTCCAGCCTGGGTGACAAAGTAAGACTCTGTCTTTCAAAGAAAGGAAAAGAAAGAAAAGAAAAGAGAAAAGAAGAAAAGAAAAGATACACACACACACATACACACAGAGACACACATAATCTGTAAATTAAACACTAAATAAAACTAACATGGTTGCCTGAATTGACTTCCTAAAAAAGATAAAGGAAAAATAGTAGAATTATAGAATCAACCAAGTATTAATTTCAGCTTAAAACTGAATTTTTCTTTTTTCTATAACCCTTAGTTTCCTTTAATAGGAGAGTAACAGAATTGGAGCAGCTTACAATCCTTTTTGTGGAGGAGCTATACATACTACAATGTTTTCTTCAGTCGGTTTAATTCTGGAAAAAAAATTGATAAAATGTCCTGCATAGCTAATTTTTCTGTGACATTTTCTTTCACTATGAGTTTGTTCAATCCTGTCAATCACCCTGTGGGTAATTATTCTCCAGCTCTTGCTTGTTTATCAGATGATAGTGATGTCCCTTACCTTCCTTTCCCTCACTCCCTCTTTGCTACGTGTTCCATAGTTGCAGTTTCAGGTGGCAGAATGACATTATATTACATTACTTTTGTACATTGCACAATGTACTCAGATCAGTCCCTGACCTCAGAGTAAAAGTAAATAAATATAACTCTGCCCTTTATTTTCCACTTCATTATCTTCTCTGGCAGGCAGTGCTAGCCCAAGTTCTTTCTCCTCTTCTTTGCTAATAGAACCCTGATTTTGTTCAGGGGAGTAATGTGCCCAGTGGATCTCAACTGGGAGCATTTTGGAAATCTTTGCTGGCCGATCTGGCTGTCACAGCACTGCAGCTCCCTAACTGTATTCAGTAAGTGAGGCAAGGCTGCTGGGTGTCCTGCAATGGGTGGAGCACCCCCAAAGGAAGACAGAGGAGCTGAAATACAGGAGCCTGTCTACCTCCAGACTTCCCATTATATACAAAAACGAAACTGCTATTTGTTTAAGCTACAGTTAGTCAAGAATTCTGTTACTTACAGTTTAACATAATTCTCAATGATAAGCCCTCCAGCCATGAACATCAGGCCTCTATTTCATATCATTCTCCAAAAAGATGCAGTAAATCTCATATTCCACTTAGGGAAACAAATGCTAGAAGAAAAAGAGATAAACTAGGATCTCACCTTGCCATTGTGCATCCTGGTCTTGCCAAACACCTAAGGGAAATGGAGAATAAAGTATAAAGTAAGTGCTCTCTTCTTGCCCAAACATCTTCTTTTAGCAAATTCCAAAGTGACTTGATAATATATTGTTCTCATTCTAGGGCAATTACTATAGTAAGTGATTGGAAAACAAAGTGGCTCTTTTCGATTTGCCATACTGCAGCCATTTGTCATGTATCATCTCAGTGAATATGTAGCATAAAATTATACTTGACATAAATATTCCTTTATGTTATTGATTTTTCACTGTTCAATAGGAATATTATTTTGTCAACTATTTCATGCACTTGTAATATGGCAGAATGGATTCTTCTTCATCACAAACCCAGTCCCTCACTTATAAGTAAACAGAATAAGGATTTTCAAAAGAAAAAAATATTTTTTAAGTTTTGGATGATTTTAGATTTCAGAGTAGTTGCCAAGATAATAGAGAGTGCCTGTTTACCTTTCCCTTACCTTCCTTTTATGTTTGCATCTTACATAACCATGGTACAACTATCAAAATGACGAAGTTAGCAGTAGTCGAATATTGTTAACTACACTACAGATTTTGTTTAAATTTCCTGCTTTTCCACCAATGTTCATTTACTGTTTCAGGATTCCATGCAAGACCCACATTGCATTTATTTCTAACTTCTTAGTCTCCTCCAATTTGTGAGAGTATCACAGTCTTTCCTTGTCTTTCATGACCTGTATATCTAAGAAGAGTACTGGTCAGCTGTTTTATAGAATGTCCTTCAATTCGTGTTTGTCTGATTTTTTTATAACTAAACTGCAGTTGTGGATTTTGGAAAGAGTACCACAAAGGTGAAGAGCCCTTCTCCCTTGGATCACATCAGGGGGTGCCTGATAATCACTGTGTCTTGGTACTTACTGACGATGTTAACTTGATTACTTATTTAAGATGGTATCTGCCAGGTTTCTCCACTGTAACATTTCTACTTTTTGTTGTCTATATGTAAATGGAGTTTTTAAAAGTGACTAAACACTAGGTCAAAGATAGAACATGTCTACCTCCAGGATATTAGCAAGGATTAATCTTTGCAGTGAAAAAGTATGACTTGCTTTCAGATCCTCCATCTGAAGACAACAGGTAGGGAAGTTATGGGAGCCCTGCCCTCATCCCTTTTACTGGCCAGTGGCCATTGACTTGCTGTGAGTATTGGCTACTAGCAACTCACAGCTACCCCATTCTCCAGGTAACTACCCTTAGCAGTGGCTCTCTGGCATGAAGGTATAAAAGTCTGGCTTCCTTGCCTCAAGTGAGACTAACTCTATGGAGCAATAGGTGTTCCAGATTTTCTATGTGGGGTTAGACTAACCTAGTCTGCAAGTGAGACCACATTTTGCTTAGCCTTATTCCTTACCTACCCTGCTTCCTAAATCCCCTCTCTGGGAGAGCTCTCAATAAATATTTTTAAAAACAGTCCCATTTAAGGATTGATTTCTGAAGAATCTGACCTAACACAATACATGACTTGGAGTTATTTCCCTCTCCACCTTCACATGCAGGATCCAAGACCGCTTTTTTCTCCCTACTCAACAGTAGAGCCCAACAGTAGAACGACTCATTGGAATCAAATGCAAGAAGAGACAAGTGGTGGCAGTGGATAAGTCAAAAAGATAGAAGGATGAGCCTGAAAAGGATTCAGAGGGGAAGCCACCTGCCATCTGCCTTGGGTGTTCTCAGCATCAGGAACAAAAACCCTACACCTTGGATGGAAACTCAAGAAAAAGATGTGCATGCCCCAAAGCTCACCACATTATGAAATCAATATTGGCTGGATTGTGTTTCTTGAACTCGAAGAAAAGGATTGAGAAAATAGTCTGTGGACTCCTGTACAGAAAACTGACTGGCTGACAGATCTTTTGGTGGCAAAATTCTGGAGGATGCAACCATATAAGGAAGAGACAAAGGAAGAAGAACCAATTAAATCGAATAGCAACAACCAAACAGCTAACAGCAAATTTAGAAGAGGCTAATGCCACCAGACCTTACTAGAAGAGAGTTTCCGAAGGAGTGGGATGAACAGCAGTTAGTGTCAAATGCAAGCTCATTTTGATACTCATTAAGCTCATTGAAACTTTGAAAGCTAGTTTCAATAGAAAGGTGGCATTGGAGACCAAAGTCCTGTTAACTGGAGAGTAATTAGAAAGTGGATTCTACAAATCAAGGATTATTTTTCAAGAATTGAGTGAGCTGATATATAATTGGCTTGAGGATTAGGTAGGATTCATTTTTCTCTTTAAATAAAGAAAGATATGACTAGGAGGAAAGGGCAGATGACAAGGTAAGAGGTAAAATTAGATGTTAGAATTATCTAGTTTTATCTAGATAATTATATAGAATTATTCTGGATAATTATATAGAATTATTCTGGATAATTATTTAGAATTATCTAAAATCTAAGGTAACTAGAGTCAGGGAGAGTTAAACTTATAAAATAGTAAGCATAATGCTTAACCCTGGTTTCTCATGATGATTTCCTTGAAAGAAAGAACTTGTAATAATTTGAGCTAGTTTTCATCATATTGTGATTATGCTTCTGAATGTAGTATAGTTTTATTGTCACTCGTGATGCTAGGGTGTCACCTTGTGGTAAATGTAAGTATAGCTTTGATGCAACCCACTTTATACATCACCTTATTTCTAGATATCAATTACAACCATTTTCATGGTCCTTTTATTTTATTCTTAATGTGGCTTCCTACTTTAAGTTTATTTTTAAGTAATATATAAGATTGAAAATATATAAGACCAAATATAGGATGTAAATTACAAAAACAGAATATTAGATAAACTAACGAGAATGAAAAAAATAGGTTCTTAAAACTAAATACATGATTTTACAATTTAGCTGAAAACTTTGTAATGACACCTGAAGTTGACTTGTAAATATTTCGACTTTTAAATTATGTTTTATATTGTTTCTATGTGAAAAAAGTGGTACTTTTTAAAATAATGAAACCATAAGGATGGAGAGGTTCAAATGATACATTTACAATAGTTATTATTAATCTTATTCCAAGCACTACTATTTTAATGTTCATTGCAATAGCACAACATATAATAGATGTAAACATAACTATGAAAAAATAATTCAATCAAGTATACTCCATTCTTTTTTTTTTTTTTTTTTTTTTTGAGACGGAGTCTTGCTCCGTCGCCCAGGCTGGAGTGCAGTGGCCGGATCTCAGCTCACTGCAAGCTCCGCCTCCCGGGTTCCCGCCATTCTCCTGCCTCAGCCTCCCGAGTAGCTGGGACTACAGGCGCCCGCCACCTCGCCCGGCTAGTTTTTTGTATTTTTTAGTAGAGACGGGGTTTCACCGTGTTAGCCAGGATGGTCTCAATCTCCTGACCTCATGATCCGCCCGTCTCGGCCTCCCAAAGTGCTGGGATTACAGGCTTGAGCCACCGCGCCCGGCCAAGTATACTCCATTCTTGCTCATTTCATCTGACTCCTTTAATTCTCTTTTTATTCTATTCTAATAATTTAGTCATTATTATTTTTGCCATTATTTATGATTAGCTTAGTGTAAAAGAGAGACATATAAATTATTTACATGATGAAAAATTTCAGAACTTCAGTGGAATAGGAAGCTTCGTGTTGATGCCATTTCAACAGGATTTATTTCAGTCTACATACTTTCCAAGAATGTCGCCATCTCTAAATGAGAACTAATCCTTGCCATCTACTTTGGTGCCTCCATATTCTGGAAGAAGAACGTTATCTCCAAGGTTCACAAGAACTGATTGAATCTCTCCACCCTTTCTTTAGAGCCTGATCCAACAGCTACTACTGTGGCTGCCAATACTTTTCCTTGAGATTTTTCCGGAAGCAGAATGGTTCCTTTGGTTACAGTTTCAATGTCACATCTTTCAACCAATACTTGGTCAAAGAGTGGAAGTAACTTTCTAAATGCTTGCCCTGCCATGAGCCCCTCTATCGCGGACTTTTACTCTGCTTTCATATAGTACTGCAAGGAGAGACCTCGTTTGTCATTATCCTAATCCTGCGGGTCTATGGAATGTGTATCACTTGTTTGTATAACATAATCTATCAGTAAAAACGTTGAATTTAGTACTTCTTTTAGGTACTACCTTACTAAGTATATTTGAGCCTTACTCTCCCATGAAGATGGTCTGCTACCTAAAGGCAGTAAGTCACATCACATGTTTCTTTTGTAACCCTCTGCATAATAGGTTTTCAGTAAATACATTCTTAATTTAAAATGAATAAGTTGAAGAAGGCTTATCTCTACAATTCCATAGAAAAAATAACTTCTTTAATCAATTTAATTAGCATTCTAAAATTGTATTTTAATTGACCAAAGTGACAAGTGTATAATAAGAAATTGTCCTTTATTTCAATTAGCTATTAGAAATGCTATTCAAAATAAGCTAAATCTCTTCCTGAAATTTCAATACCACATGATTAAAATAATAAGGCAAGACTCTTGAGAAAGCATAAGAGAAATCTTAGAAATGTTAGTGTGTAGTTGTTGTTAATCTGTACTACTGATTAGAAGAACTGACATCGTACATAACTGATAGAGAAATCAATAGACTTAAAAGACAAATATGAAATGGAATCATGATTTAACAAGTCATGTGCTGAGTAGATTGTCTAGTCAGTTGTTATGTTGGAATTAGGGTTGAAATCTTAATTCTGTTACATCGTATTCTCTATGGTCTTGGGAAATAGAAAGGAAAAACACGACTGAAGTGAAAAAGACAGTCTAGTTGCTAACATGTCTCAAAACTTTATACCCATCATCGTATCAGACTTACCATTTTCTTGGTTTTGAACTTCTTCCTGGGTTGTGCTCAAAGCCAGCAAGGTAGATGAAAGAAAGAAAGAAAACATCTTTAAATCAGACTTATACTTCCCCCTCTGCTGGGGAAATTTGGGGATCCTCACTTATATGGCTTATAAAGAACAATAACAGCGTTGCTGCTACCCAGGAATGGCCTCTGGAGTTTGAGGTGGCTTTTACTGGAACATTTCCTTCATATGATTTACCACCTATTTCATGGTGTTCTATGTTACTAACAATTGTCAAATGATATATGGATTCTGCTGTCTTCCTTAACTATGACAAGAATGACAAACAACAAAAGGTTAAGATAACACAAATATAATTGCCTGATGACCCAAAAACTCTTTTGGGAAAGAATCTAGGAGAACTTTCTGATTTCTCAGTAGAAAAGGAGTCACAAAGGAGCGTCAGAGAAAGCATCTATAATGGAGAGACCCACATTAATGTATAATATCTAATGTAAGATTTAATTCAGTTCATAGATATTAAATTTAAAAATAAAGATGGATGACACCTTATGCATGCCCTTAGCAAAAAATGTTGGAAGTGAGATGTTAGAAGTTGTATAGAGGATCCAGAGAACATGTGGTGAACAATGGCACTTTTTCACAGCACCTTGAAAGGAAAATTAAGACAAACTTGCCTCCACAGAAGTAAATTAGGAAGTAAAAAAAAAAAAATGTTGCTTCTCACATAAACACAAAAGGTCAAATCCAATGATTTCCCTGAACTCAGGACTTGGCTCCTCCATTTATTACCTTTTTGACCTGCAGCATTATTAAAACTGAGAGAACTGAATTAATCACTTTCTAAAGACTTATGCTTGTCCAAACGCTGCATATCCGAAAAAAAAGTTTCTAATGGTAGAAATTGATACTTTATCAAATTGTCTATGAAAAATTACAAAAATAAAAAAGACTTTTATAAGCAGGGGAAAGGCTTGATTGAGAGAATACACCCAAGGAAGAAAACTTTCCTTAAGTAATAGAACACAGGGGATAAGTGTTTATGTTTTGAAGTCAGATGCAGTATCAAAATCTATCTTCATCACTTACTGGCTGTGTAATTAGAGCAAACTAATTAACCTCTCTAAGCTGCATTCATTCTGTTTGTCTATAAAAGAGAAATAGTAATTAACTCATATCATTTTGTGATAATTAAATAACATTACACATATAAAGTTCTTATCTTGGTACATTCATAAATATTCAATAAATATTAGTGATAATGATGAACGATATAGGTGTTCCTTAGAATGCATGCATTTCTTCTTTGGGATATTTACAGCAGGATGAAAGAAAAGATTGCCTCCCACATACTGACAGCATGTATTAGTATACGGAGGGTGAGAGTGAGTTGGTAAGAGAGCCAAGTAGAAGGTTAACACCAGAGACAGGATCCAAGGCATTGGCAGCCACGTCTTTGGCATGCAGGAGGAAGACATTGGCAGAAAAGAATCAGAGCTATTACAGAGAGGAGGCAAGATTGTGGCCAATTATCTTTTTATTTCTATCTTTTATACAAGATAAAGGCAGAAATTAGAAAACAAATAGGATAGTCAGTATCAAAAAGAAAGTTGAGAGCTGTATAGTATTCAGAATGAGATGTGGAGAGACGGTGGTGGGGCACAGGAGCACACTGCAGAAATAATAGTAGCTGCAGGGAGAAGTGACCAGATGATGACTGTAGGATTTTTTAAAGTAACACAAAAGTAGTCTTATCAGGGAACAGAACAACAGTTATTATAAACATAGATGAATTTCACATTATTATCCCTCTACTGTCTTCTCTTAAGCCCTTATGTGAGTTTCTACAAGTATATTATAGCCTTATCCAAATATCTACTTTGTATTTTCAACTTTTTTCTTTGCCCTGACTCACACAATTTAGACAGGAAGACTATTAGAATTTCAGTTTAGGAAATTTTAAAAGCTGTCTACTTCAAAGCAGTATGAAAGGAATACAAAGAACAGTCGTAGAAGTTGGGGAAAATCATTAGCTCAGCTTGGCACTCTGTTTATCCAAAGCCAAATTAAAGTGCATTGAACTTCAAGAGAAGAGCTTTAATTCCCTTTGGATTTGTGTGAGGCTTGGAATCTTTCATTTCTAATGTGAATCCTCAAAATTCCATCTCCTGAGATGGTATTCCCTCAAGGGCTCCATCTAGTGATGCAAATTTGAGAAAGAGCAGTATGTTCTATTCACAGGTAAACGTGGGCTTCTAAACTGACATCTACCATTTGTGTCGTCTTTACAGAACAATATTGTTTGCAGGTGAAAACAATATTGATGTAGGTGAAAAATGTATCTACAGTATCATTAAAACCGGTTATCTCCCAATAGATATAGCTTTTTTTATTTTCTCCTTTAAAACCTAAATTTTTATTAATCTAACTTTATAAAACTAAACTTTATCTTAAGATAATGAAGCAAAAAATATCAGGGAATCTTTTTTTCCCAAATCTTTAACTTGAAAATGAGGAGAGTGAAGTGAAGCCCAGAGTGCTTTCATGACTTTCTCAAGTACTTGTTACTCATTATGGGAGAAGAATCCAAAGTAAAACTTGGGTTTTAATTCTTGAGGTTGCTTTCTTTTCGTGTGCCATATATATTCACGACAATTTGAAATAGATGTTATATCCATGACTTTGAAAGACTTCCTTGAATAAAAGCTGATGACTTTTGCTTTGTACCTTGCATTTTAAAGTAGTAAACCTCCATCACAGCCCTTTGGGAAATGGTGGGTATACAGAAATAATCAGTGAAATGTTACGTATCCCTCAACATTAAATTGAGTCCTACAGGGATGCTAAAACACAAAAACAGGGAGATAAAGGAAAAACATTGTTATCTTTATTATTTTATTGTTATGGATTATTTATGATTGATAGCTTTATTCTCAATGACGCAGAATGTGCCTCCTCATTAGAGAAGATTTCCATCACAAGATTTAGAGAAAGCTCCTCAGTCAGATTTCCACCGGTTGTTGAGATTGGCAGGAGAGTTAGATATTCCAGGAAAGGGAAAGGTTAAAGCACAAAAGTCAATAACACTAAGTGGAACAGCAAGAGAAACACTAACAAACACTAACAGCTGTCTGATATTCCTGATCGGAAAGGAATTTTCTAAAAAATATGATATTATTCAAACTTTCTTTAGATGATGTTGATCTATATTAGGCATCAGTCCTTATATACAAGGGTGAAATATTTAAGTTTGTTTTGCTTTTTCCTCTTAATACTTATACCACACAGAGATTCTGAGTTTTCTTAGGGTCAACCACAATATCATTCAAATAAGAAATAGAAAGTAAAGGGACTGTGATTATTCTTGTTGGTTAACAAAATGTATTGTTTAAAAGGATTAGAATTTTGAGAGAAAATAGTTTCTTTATTGAGGCCAGTGCCCATTTAAATGAGGTATGCTGAGCTTCCTGATATGTCTTCCTATTTTATTAAACAAATAATCTATAGATCTAAAGTCTTATTTCTCATAAGTTATAGTTTCCCTTTATGAAAACACTTAGAATCAAAGGTATGCAGGAACAATGCAATAGCATCTAGCGGTCTGTTCTCCTGCCTTAAAATGGTTATATGTCTACCTGCTAACTCAGACATATTTACAATATCTTTACAACATATAAATACATAGATTATTCACTCTCTTTTACTCTGGAATAAACAAACTTCATTATGGAACATTGCTCAGATTCCTTTATCTATTGTTAATTCTTCCTGACGCCATAGTAAGGTTTAATTTCAAAAAGTTATATGCAATGTTTACATATTACATTTTGGATCAAGCACAATTTATATTTAATGGCCTCACTTCATTTTCAATAGGTCAGGATTGGTTTAATGGAGAACGAAAAACAAGATCCTACAAAGTGGAATAACTGCTCTAGTGGGAGCTATTTGCAAAACTTATTGAGAGGTGGCCTCCAAAAGTGTCCTAGGAAATTATAAAAATAGCAATTGACACCAACAGAGCAGATCATAAAGAAGATATTTGCATCACAAGTCTTTAAGAAGGGCTGTACCAGAAATTAGAAAGAACCCTTACAAATCAATAAGAAATGTGAGACAACCATTCAATAATAGGCAAATAATTTGAGCAGACACTTCACAGAGCAGTAAATTGAAATAGCCAATAAACACAAGAAAAGATATCCAACTTTGTTAGTCATTATGTATACAAAATGAAAACAATTAAGTTAAATATGCTTTAGAAAAAAAAAGTAAAGTCACATCGGCAAAAAATCTTAGAACACCAGAGGCCAAGTCCACTGCTTCAGAATAGGATTTGGACTACAGAGCTATATCTGCTTCCCTTGAAGTAGGCAATATACTCGTGGCCTGCAAAATTCAGAAGCCATAAAAAAGCACTTTTTGGGGAAGAAGAGAGCTTACAGAAAGGGATATATTGTTCCTCACCTGTATCTGGGGGCACAGACTTTGCTCCAAAAACATCAAGAGTTCAATTTAAGAATAAGCTAACAGAGATGTTCCTTATCTAGCTCTCATAAGCAGTTACACAAGTTTATTTATATGTAAAATTTTACCAAGCTATATAATTTAAGATATGCGCTATAGTGTACATAGGTTATGCCTGCATTAAAATGAAGAAGTGAGCCAATTAAACTCTTCCAGTGGACAGGACCCATAGGCATAAAGAATTTTGCTATATTTTTTCAGTGAAATCTCATACCAGGCTAGATTCCATGGCCCAGGATCCAGGCTGGCCCACATGGGCTCAGACTCCAGGTCTGCCTAGCTCCAGACTGGTTCCCATGGCCCCAGAGTCCCAGCCAGCCCCTGGAATCCCACACTACAGATTTACTTGAACAAACCCAGGGTCCAGAACTGCTACAGTACATTCCAATACCAGACTGGCCCCATGAACCCAAGCTCCAGGACCACTGCTATAGATCCAGACTCCAGGACAGACTTTGTGGATCCAGAACCAAAGACCCAAGCCTACTATTATATCATGGACCCAGGTCCCAGTCCCACTGCAGCTTCCAGCTGGCTGCTATGGATCCAGGCTTCAGGCTGGTCTTTGTGGATCCCACCTCCAGGCCTGCTTCTGCGGACCCAGACAAAAGGTCCACCGCAGTAGACCATGGTGCCTGGACAGCTTCTGTTTTTCCAGGTGTCAGACCTGCTCAACTATTAATCCAAACACCAAAGCCATCTCTCTAGAGATTCTGTTACATGGCCCACACAGAATCTCTAGATAAACTGACTAGTGCAGGATTTTCCCTGCTGTAGCCAGTCTATAAAGGCTGGAAAAGGTACCTGCTCATCAAATGCACAAACTCTAGGGAAATAGAGATCTCTGAGTTACCTGTAAAAGAACTCAAAATAATCATCTTGGTCAGGTACAGTGGCTCATGCCTATATCAGCACTTTGGAAGGCCGAGTTTGTAGAGTCACTTGAAGCCAGGAGTTTGAGACCAGCCTGGGCAACACAGCAAGACCCCTTCTCTACAACTTTTTTCTTTAATTAGCTGGCCATGGTGGCACTCACCTGTAATTCCAGTTGCTCAGGAGGCTGAGGTGAGATGATCACTTGAGCCCAGGAGCCTGAGGCCAAAGTAAGCTATGATCATGCCACTTTACTCAGCTTGGATGACAGAGCAAGATCCTGTCTCGAAAAATAACAGTAATCATTGTCATTAACACCATCTTAAAGAGGCTCAGTGAGAACAAGAGAACACAAATATACAATAAGCAAATATTAGGAAAATAATACATGAATAAAATGAAAAGTTCCAAAAAAATGGAAACTATTAAAAGTAAAATCAAATAGAAATTTTGAAGCTGAAGGACATAAAGATTGAACTTAAAAATATCACAGAGACTTCAACTACAGACTTCATCAATCAGAAGAAAGAATCTGTGAGCATAAAGACATGTCATTAGAAATTATCCAGTTATAGAAACAAAAAAAAAATGAAAAGGAGTGAAGAAAATCTGCAGAATTTATAGTACATCATCAAGAGAGTCAATGTATGCATTATAGGAGTAACAGAATGAGAAAAGAAAGAGAAGCAGAAAGTTTACTTAAAGAAATAATGGCAAAAATCTTCCCAAATCTGGAGAGAGAAATTAATGTCTAGATTCATAAAGCCAAAAGTAACGAAATAGACTCAATATAAAAAAATCTTCACAAGACACATTATAATTAAATTACCAAAATTCAAAGACAAAAAGAAAATTTTGAAAGCAGAAAGAGAAAAGTAACATATCACATATAGGGGAACCCCAAAAACACTTTCAACAAATGTATCAGCAGAAACTCTGAATCCAGAATAGAGTGGAATAATTTATTCAAAGAGTTAAAATTTTTAAAAAGTGGCAACCGAGACCACTATACCCACTAAGACTGCCCTTCAGATATAAAGGAGAGAGAAATATTTTCCCAAACAAAAGCTATGGTAGTTCATCACCACTACACCTGCCTTACAAGAAACGCCAGAGAAAATTTTTAAAGCTGAAAGGAAAGAATTCTAACCATAAACATAGAAACATATAAAGCTACATAACTCACTGTATAAGTCTACTTTTATGAGTATGCTACAGTGCAAATAAAAATTTATTAAATTATGCAGCACCAATCCACATAATTTAAAACATTTTATTACACAAATTGATTTTTAATTATATTCATTTCTTTTCTGTTCATTCTACTAAAATTGTATATCACTTAGTCCTTATGATGGATAAAAGTTAAAGCAGTCATTATGCATTTGGCAAAACCCATAGAATTTTACAATGCATAGTGAATCCTAATATAAAATAGGAACTTTAGATAACATAGTGTGTCCATATTGATTCATCAGTTGTAACAAATGTGCCACACCAACACAAGATGTTAATATAAAGGTAACCGTAGGGATGGGAGATGAATACATAGGAACTCTGTACTTTATGTTCTATTTTTCTGTAAATCTAAAACTGCTCTAAGAAACAGAGTCTATTAACTTTAAATAAATAAATAAAAATAGGCCGGGCGCGGTGGCTCAAGCCTGTAATCCCAGCACTTTGGGAGGCCGAGACAGGCGGATCACGAGGTCAGGAGATCGAGACCATCCTGGCTAACCCGGTGAAACCCCGTCTCTACTAAAAAATACAAAAAAATTAGCCGGGCGAGGTGGCGGACGCCTGTAGTCCCAGCTACTCGGGAGGCTGAGGCAGGAGAATGGCGTGAACCCGGGAGGCGGAGCTTGCAGTGAGCTGAGATCCGGCCACTGCACTCCAGCCTGGGCGGCAGAGCGAGACTCCGTCTCAAAAAAAATAAATAAATAAATAAATAAATAAATAAATAAATAAATAAAAATAAAATAAAACTCACTTTAGGGAAAAATATAGTGAAATTCATATACTCTAATATAATGGTAGTGCATAAATAGCCTTCAACTCTAGTATAATAAAATACAAAACTATAGGTACAATAATTTGTTAATAGATATAACAATGGATAAATTGTTAATATATATCATTATATGGATATAATAGGTATATATTATATAATAGATATATGGGTTAACAATAATAGATTTGTTACTAGATACATTTAAAATGTAAATTGTGGCATCAATAACATAAAAACATACTGTTGCGGAAAGTCAGGGACCCCAAATGGAGGGACCGGCTGAAGCCACAGCAGAAGAACATAAATTGTGAAGATTTCATGGATGTTTATTAGTTCCCCAAATTAATACTTTTATAATTTCTTACGCCTGTCTTTGCTGCAATCTCTGAACATAAATTGTGAAGATTTCATGGACACTTATCATTTCCCCAATCAATACCCTTGTGATTTCCTATGCCTGTCTTTATTTTAATCTCTTAATCCCATCATCTTCATAAGCTGAGGAGGATAAATGTCGCCTCTGGACCCTGTGATGATTGCACAAATTGTTTGTAGAGCATGTGTGTTTGAACAATATGAAATCTGGGCATCTTGAAAAAAGAACAGGATAACAGCAATCTTCAGGGAACAAGGGAGATAAGACTTGGAGTCTGACTGCCAGTGAGCTGGATGAAACAGAGCCATATTTCTCCTCTTTCAAAGGCAAATAGGAGAACTATCGCTGAATTCTTTTTCTCAGCAAGGAACATCCCTGAGAAAGAGAATGCACCCTGAAGGTAGGTCTATAGATGGCCCCCTAGAGGTGGCCGCCTTTTAAGGTCGAAGCCGGAGGGATGAAATAAGCCCCGGTCTCCTGTAGCGCTCCCAGGCTTATTAGGACGAGGAAATTCCCACCTAATAAATTCTGGTCAGACAGGTTGTCTGCTCTCAACCCGTCTCCTGATAAGATGTTATCAATGACAATGCGTGCCCAAAACTTCATTAGCAATTTTAATTTCGCCCCATCCTGTGGTCCTGTGATCTCGCCCTGCCTCCACTTGCTTTGTGATATTTTATTACCTTGTGAAGTATGTGATCTCTGTGACCCACACCCTATTCGTGCACTCCCTCCCCTTTTGAAAATCACTAATAAAAACTTGCTGGTTTTATAGCTCGGGGAACATCACAGAACCTGCCAACATGTGATGTCTCCTCTGGACAACCAGCTTTAAAATTTCTCTCTTTTGTACTCTCCCTTTATTTCTTAAACCAGCCGAGACACTTAGGGAAACAGAAAAGAACTCACGGTTAAATATCGGGGGTGGGGTTTTACCCCTATACATACAACAATATAATACAGTAAAAGTTGCTGGACAAAATTATAGCAATAATAATAACTACTACTACAATTATTGAGTGTCTGTTATATGATTTTTTAAAATAATTTTATTTTTTGAGACAGTCTTGCTCTATCACCCAGGATGTAGTGCAGGTGTGCAATCTTGGCACTACAACCTCCACCTCCCAGATTAAAGTGATTCTCCTGCCTCAGCCTCTCAAGTAGCTGGGATTACCAGGCTACTAGTCTAGTAATCAGTCTGGGTTCAAATTTTATTCTAACTTGTGTTACCACTGCAATTATTTAATCTCCCCATCTCTTAGTTTCTCATCTACAAAATGTTGTTAATTATAGTACTGCCCTCAAAAGGTAGTAAATATTACACTGAAAGAGCTTAGAACTGTTTCAATCATGGTATGGTTTGGCTGTGTCTTCACCTAAATCTCATCTTGAATTCCCACATGTTGAAGGACGGACCCAGTGGAAGGTAACTAAATCATGGGGGCAGGTCTTTCCCACGCTGTTCTTATGATAGTTAATAAGTCTCATGAGATCTGATGATTTTAAAAAGAGGAGTTTCCCTAAACAAGCTCTTTTTGCCTGCCACCATCCATGTAAGACACGACTTGCTCCTCCTTGCCTTCTGCATGACTGTGAGACCTCCCCAGGCACGTGGAACTGTAAGTCTACTAAACCCTTTTTCCTGTATAAATTACCCAGTCTCGGGTATGTCTTTATCAGCAGCATGAAAACGAACTAATACAGTAAATTTGTACCAGGAGTGGGGCGCTGCTGAAAAAATACCCAAATATGTGGAAGTGGCTTTGGAAGTGGGTAACAGCCAGCGGTTGGAACAGTTTGGAGGGCTCAGAAAAAGACAGGAAGATGCGGGAAAGTCTGGAACTCCCTAGAGACTTGTTGAATGGCTTTGACCAAAATGCTGATAATGATATGGACAATGAAATCCAGGCTGAGATGGTTTCAGATGGAGATGAGAAACTTGTCAGGAACTGGAGCAAAAAAAAAAAAAAAAAAAAACTGAACTCTCATAATGTTTTAGCAAAGAGATTGGCAGCATTTTGCTCCTGCCCTACAGATTTGTGGAACTTTGAACTTGAGAGGGATGATTTAGGGTATGTGGCAGAAGAAATTTCTAAGCAGCAAAGCATTCCAGAGGTGACTTGGGTGCTGTTAATGGCATTCAGTTTAAAAAGGAAACAGAGCATAAACGTTTGGAAAATGTGCAGCCTGACAATGTGATAAAAAAGAAAAACCCATTTGTTGAGGAGAAATTCAAGCCAGCTACATAAATTTGCAAAGCAATGAAGAGCCGAATGTTAATCACCAAGACAACAGGGAAAATGTCTCCAGGGCATATCAGAGACCTTTGCAGCAGCCCTTCTGATCACAGGCCAGGAGGTTCAAGGAAGAAAAACTGGTTTCCTGGGCCGGGCCCAGAGTCCCTCTGCTGTGTGAAATCTAGGGTCTTGGTGCCCTGCATCCCAGCTACTCCAGCCATGACTAAAAGGGGCCAAGGTACAGCTCAGGTTGTTGTTTCAGAGGGTGGAAGCCCCAAGCCTTGGCAGCTTCCATGTGGTATCGAGCCTGCAGGTGCACAGAAATCCAGAATTAAGGTTTGGGAACCTCCACCTAGATTTCAGAGGATGTATGGAAACTCCTGGATGTCCAGGCAAAAGTTAGCTGTAGGGTCTGGGCCCTCATGGAGGACTTCTGCTAGGGCAGTGTGGAAGGGAAATGTGGGGTCAGAGCCCCCACAAAGAGTCCCTACTGGGACACCACCTAGTGGAGCTGTGAGAATAGGGCCACCATCCTCCAGACCCCAGAATGGTAGATCTACTGATAGTTTGCTCCATGTGCCTGGAAAAGTCGCAGACAACACCAGTCCATAAAAGCAGCCAGGAGTTGGGCTATACCCTGCAAAGTCACAGGGGCAGAGCTGCCCAAGGTGATGGGAGCCCACCTCTTGCATCAGCATGACCTGGATGTGAGACATGGAGTCAAAGGAGATCATTTTGGAGCTTTAAGATTTGACTGCCCTTCTGGATTTCAGGGTTGCATGGGGCCTGTAGCCCCTTTGCTTGGCCAATTTCTCCCATTTGGAATGGCTATATTTACCCAATGCCTGTACCTCCATTGTATCTAGGAAGTAACTAACTAGCTTTTGATTTTACAGGCTCATAGGTGGAAGGGACTTGCCTTGTCTCAGATGTGACTTTGAACTGTGGACTTTTGAGTCAATGCTGAAATTAGTTAAGACTTCAGGGGACTTTTGGGAAAACGTGATTGGTTTTGAAATGTGAGAGCATGAGATTTGGGAGGTGCTGGGGCGGGATGATACGGTTTGGCTGTGTCTCCACCCAAATCTTATCTTGAATTCCCACATGCTGTGAGAGAGACCTGGTGGAAGGTAATTGAATCATGGGGCATGTCTTTCACATGCTGTTCTCATGATAGTGAATAAGTCTCATGAGATCTGAGGGTTTTAAAAGGGGAGTTTCCCTGCACAAGCTCTTTTTGCCTGCCACCATCCATGTAAGATGTGACACAGTACTCCATACCTTCTACCATGATTGTGAGCCATGTGGAACTGCAAGTGCATGAAACCCCTTTTCCTGTATTACCCAGTTTTGGGTATGTCTTTATCAGTAGCGAGAAAAAGGACTAATACAAATCATATATGTGGCCAGGCATGCTGGCTCACACCTATAAACTAGCACTTTGGGAGGCCTAGGTGGGTGGATAACTTGATTCCAGGAGTTCAAGTCAACCACCACACCCGGCTAGTTTTTGTATTTTTAGTAGAGATGGAGTTTAACTGTGTTAGCCAGGCTGGTCTCAAACTCCTGACCTCAAGTGATCTGCCTGCCTAGGCCTCCCAAAGTGCTGGATTACAGCTATGAGCCTTTGTGCCTGACCACCGGAAACGGTTCTAAGCTCTTTCAATTTAATCTTTAATATTTTAAGGGAAGTACTAATTAATAACACTTTGTAGATGAGAAACTATGAGAGGGGGAAATTAAATAATTTGCAGTGGTAACACCAGTTAGTTGGTAATTGGAATGAAAAATGAACCCAGACTGTCTGGCTGCACATCTCGTGCTTTTAACAGCCATGCTACCCTGAGCATTGAGACATTCTGTTACATTCTAATAGTGTGAATCTCAATTACTCTTTGGATCTGTTGTTCTCTACTTGAAATTACACCAATTGTCCCAGACTTGTGGGGAGAATTTTGTGATATGATTTATGAACGTTTTGGAGAAATACAAAGTGATTTCAGTTAATATATAATAGCCTATGATCATTATTCATTTTTTTCACATCACTGTTTCTCTGATCTATGCATTGATCAGAGGTTGATGAATACAAATATTATTTTATTACTTCTTCTATTATTGGTTGTTGTGCTAGCAGTTCAGCCAATAAAAGATAGCTAAGAATAAGGAAAACAATTAATAAGTAGGTATTAGTAAAAATTACATCAATGAAGCAGGATGGAAAAATGCAACAAATTTCACCTCACAACTAATCTTTGAGATTGAATTTTAAAATAAAGAACAAAGTCTTAACCCTGTTGGAACAAAAGAAGGAAATGTCACTAGAAAACCAAATATATGTATATGTATCTAAAAGATAGAAATCTGACAGGATCAAATTGAGGAAGAAAATCTGGGCACAAAAATAGAAATTAGAAATCAGATAAGATGGCTGATATGAGTGAGATGAATTCTGCAGACTCTGCTAACTTGCAATTAATGAAAATAAAGAGGAGTCTGGAGCCAAGGACAATCATCGTTCGGATGACTGCTTAGAGATGGAATGCAAAACAGTCAGGCAGGTTGGCCCCGTTTCCACATCCCCACGCAAACATAAGCATTTACACACACAGAGAGAGAGACAGAGACAGAGACAGTCATGCAGTGAACAGTGTAGCATTTGCTTCTAGACCGGAGACATTAGTATGAATAACTGGGTCACAGAAGTAGCACAGTGTTCCAGGTGTTTGGCAACACCCAAAAGGAATAGAAAAATCTTCATTCATAGATTCCAGCCATCTCCACTAGAACACTGTAGGCAGGGGAAGAGGAATTAAATTTGATTCTTTTGAGCAGTACATTGCCAAATGATTTATTGCTTTAATGTCCTTAGTACAATGATTATGACTTTGTTTTAGTATAATCTTTTTTTTTTTTTTTTAACATTTGACTTCTCTTCTGATATAAGCTCCATGAGAGATGGAAGTAGCTGTCTTTCAACACTATTTTCCCAACACATTTTGTATTGTCTGGAAACTCTGAACCATCAGGTTGAGCTACCACTGCAAATGGTTTGACAATACTTTTATATATATGTGCATGTGTGTGTTTGCATATATATGTACAGAACAAATCGCACCCATAGCCATCTTATCTGATTTCTATCTTTGGGCCCAGATTTTCTTCCTCAATTCAATCCTGTCAGATTTCTATCCTTCAGATTCTAACCATCTCTACTCGAACACCGTAAGCAGGGGAAGAGGAATTCTCAAATGAAAATGTAAAACTGCAATCAAAAGTGACAACCACACAGTGCGGAACAATCTCATTAAAGAAAGACACCAGCGGCCGGGCGCGGTGCTCAAGCCTGTAATCCCAGCACTTTGGGAGGCTGAGACGGGTGGATCACGAGGTCAGGAGATCGAGACCATCCTGGCGAACACGGTGAAACCCTGTCTCTACTAAAAAATACAAAAAATTAGCCGGGCGAGATAGCGGGCGCCTGTAGTCCCAGCTACTCGGGAGGCTGAGGCAGGAGAATGGCGTAAACCCGGGAGGCGGAGCTTGCAGTGAGCTGAGATCCGGCCACTGCACTCCAGCCCGGGCGACTGAGCGAGACTCCGTCTCAAAAAAAAAAAAAAAAAGAAAGAAAGAAAGACACCAAATAGACAAATAATAAGAAAAAATGAATGAATAATTATATAAAAAGCACAGGTACTGAAAAGAAAATGAGAAAGGAGTCAATGACTAGTGATAATATAGTTGCCCTCATTGAAAATTCAAGAGAAACCAAATGACAGACCATTTAAATCAATAAACAAGTTCAGGCCGGGCGCGGTGGCTCAAGCCTGTAATCCCAGCACTTTGGAGGCTGAGACGGGTGGATCACGAGGTCAGGAGATCGAGACCATCCTGGCGAACACGGTGAAACCCTGTCTCTACTAAAAAATACAAAAAATTAGCCGGGCGAGATAGCGGGCGCCTGTAGTCCCAGCTACTCGGGAGGCTGAGGCAGGAGAATGGCGTAAACCCGGGAGGCGGAGCTTGCAGTGAGCTGAGATCCGGCCACTGCACTCCAGCCCGGGCGACTGAGCGAGACTCCGTCTCAAAAAAAAAAAAAAAAAGAAAGAAAGAAAGACACCAAATAGACAAATAATAAGAAAAAATGAATGAATAATTATATAAAAAGCACAGGTACTGAAAAGAAAATGAGAAAGGAGTCAATGACTAGTGATAATATAGTTGCCCTCATTGAAAATTCAAGAGAAACCAAATGACAGACCATTTAAATCAATAAACAAGTTCAGGCCGGGCGCGGTGGCTCAAGCCTGTAATCCCAGCACTTTGGGAGGCCGAGACAGGCGGATCACGAGGTCAGGAGATCGAGACCATCCTGGCTAACATGGTGAAACCCCGTCTCTACTAAAAATACAAAAAACTAGCCGGGCGAGGTGGCGGGCGCCTGTAGTCCCAGCTACTTGGGAGGCTGAGGCAGGAGAATGGCGTGAACCCGGGAGGCGGAGCTTGCAGTGAGCCGAGATTGCGCCACTGCACTCCAGCCTGGGCGACAGAGCGAGACTCCGCCTCAAAAAATAAAATAAAATAAAATAAAATAAAATAAAATAAATAAATAAATAAACAAGTTCATCAGGTAAAAGATTACTGAGGGATTTAAAATGATTTTTGCCACATAGTAAGTACTATGTAAGTATTAGCTAGTTATACAACAGTGACAAATAAAAAAATGGAAGTTTAAAAATCCCTGTTTACAAAACCGCAGCGTAAGATCTTCAAAGGAAAAAACATAAACATTACTGAAGAACATAATGACATAAATAAGTGGAATCATAAGTTATTTTCAAGAATGAGAAGGAAGAGTATTGTGAAGATATTAATTCTCCTGGAATTCTCCAAATTTAGTGAAATTCCAATCTAAAATCCTAACAGAATTGTTCCATGAAATTTACAAACTCATCCTAAAATTAGTCTAAAACTTTCAATGGGTGATCACTGTGTACTTCAAGGACAAGTATCTCAACTCAAATAATTTAGGATTCTAGCTGTAACATGAAAAAATATGGCTAAATGCATGGCTGATCTGGTAAAAATAAAAGGAAATGTTCATACATTTAACAAAAATAAAGACAAAGCAAAAATCCAGGGAAGTAAGTAAAGCCTAAAATTTGGTCCTGTCCTGAGGGTATGTGTAAATCAAGGATAATCTGAGCTTTCATTGGTGTAGCCAATGTGGACAAAGGACAGCCACAAAGCCCACACTCAAGTTGGACTAATGAAAAAACGGTCAAATTGAAGACTAATTCATAGAAACTCCTCCAGCACACATGCACCTGGGATACAATAAAACTACACCCTGATTGTGATGGAGAGCTACAAGCAAACAAACAAGCCAAGAAAAAGGGAACAACAAATGTATTAAAGGTTTCAACCTTGGAAATGAGAGGAGAGAGGGAAAATAATTGCCATTAAGAATTCATAACCATAAGCCAGACTTCAAACATGTTTGCAACATTTAGTCCCCAAAACTTCAACCTGAAATTTTGTTTTAAAGTGATACCTTCAGTTTGCATGTAAGAAGCAAAGGAAAACCTTTACTGTAGAGGAAAGCAACTTGCACACAGATCCCAAGGAATACTTATAGATAAAATCCTCACAGCAGAAGGTTATAAGGGAATTAAACACACACACGTACTTAGCATGCACACACATGCACAACGAGGAAACAGGATGCCACAAGTAAACACCTGTAGAAACAAAACACAATAATCTGCCACTACCTAAAAGAGGCCATGGATTTTCTTTTCTGTTTGTTTGGAAAGATGGAAATATGATAGAAAGGGGAAGAGAAAGCAGGGATGCCCACAATAGATCCAGAAATAAGCATTAATCATATATGTGTTGGGAATTCGAGTGCTCTTAGTAATGCAATGAAGACATTAAAATAATTCATATATGCCAGTGATATAAGCCTCAGAAAGAAGAGCAAAAGTTACTATGGCCTAAAAGGCTCAGAAGTGAGCAGGACTTAAATTGGGCTTAGAGGAAATAAGATTTGCACAGTTTCTGAGAAATGAAGGGATATTTCAGGAAGTATGAGAAATATACAAAGGTGGAAATTCTCAAGGAGTCCCTGCAAATAGGGACAGGCCTTTAGACAATCACCCAATAATTCCACAAAAAAGAATGGCAGAAAATACTTCTAAAGGAAGATGATTGACAACCTCCAGAAAATAAACTAGAAAGGGGCAGGATCACATGTAAACACAGTGCCATAAGTCCAATTGGTCAATTGATTACTACTTATAAAGTAAATACTGAGAAATAATCAGCTAATTGTAAAACAAACATCTATTATCCACTTGGGCAAGAGGGAACTATGTTTGATTGGAAGTCAGGAGACCTTAAATTCTTTTCCTAAATTTACCACTGACCAGCTTTGAAATTAAAATTATTTGGGAATCAGTTTTTATATTGAAAATTGGGGAGGAGGAAGGTCTAGGGAGAAGGGCAGATTAATTAATGATATCACTTATGAACGCAGCTCTACAACTTTGCAAAACCAAAAGAATGAAGGACTGTGCTCATTCCTCCGGTGCTCGAAAGAGGGCGTCCACAAGAGCAGCTGAGATTTACTGGAACCGATTTGCTGAAAATCCCCGTTTTCACTTCCCGGTCTGAGTCTCATTACCCAAGAAATCCACAGGGTGGCGATAACACTGAACTGAAAGCGAATTCAGAGTGGAAATTCTCAGAAACCGTATTCTTCAATGGCCAGTGTTTACAGATTTCCCTTTCCCTGATTTTATGATGTCACCGAAGACACAGAAGCTGGCGGAAGGAAGGCGGCACACAAGGCAATGACGATGATGGCAATGATTCCCACGGGAGAACCAACCGTGATCCAGACCCTTGGCAATCCTCACAGTAATGCAAAGGAGACTTTACTAATCTCTTCCTCATTTTACAGGGAAAAAAAAAAAAACTAGAAAGAGAGAAATCAAGTAAATGATGTAAGGTAACCGAGGTAGTGAGTGACTTAGGCAGAATTCAAACCTTAGTCTAGGGTCAGTGTCATGGTTGTTTCATCACAGCCGGGTGACAGCTCTGAAGAAAGCCTGTTTGGTACTGGTACCAAAACAGAGAGATAGGCCAATGGAACAGAACAGAGGCCTCAGAAATAACACCACACATCTACAACCATCTGATCTTTGACAAACTTGACAAAAACAAGAAATGGGGAAAGGATTCCCTATTTAATAAATGGTGCTGGGAAAACTGGCTAGCCATATGTAGAAAGCTGAAACTGGATCCCTTCCTTACACCTTATACAAAAATTAATTCAAGATGGATTAAAGACTTAAATCTTAGCCCTAAAACCATAAAAACCCTAGAAGAAAACCTAGGTAATACCATTCAGGACATAGGGATGGGCAAGAACTTCATGACTAAAATACAAAAAGCAATGGCACCAAAACCCAAAATAGGCAAATGGGATCTAAACAAACTAAAGAGCTTCTGCACAGCAAAAGAAACAACCATCAGAGTGAACAGGCAACCTACAGAATGGGAGAAAATGTTTGCAATATACCCATCTGACAAAGGGCTAATATCCAGAATCTACAAAGAACTCAAACAAATTTACAAGAAAAAAACAACCACATCAAAAAGTGGGCAAAGGCTATGAACAGACACTTCTCAAAAGAAGACATCTATGCAGCCAACAGACACATAAAAAATGCTCATCATCACTGGTTATTAGAGAAATGCGAATCAAAATCACAATGAGATACCATCTCACGCCAGTTAGAATGGCGATCATTAAAAAGTCAGGAAACAACAGATGCTGGAGAGGATGTAGAGAAATAGGAATGCTTTTACACTGTTGATGGGAGTGTAAACTGGTTCAACCATTGTAGAAGACAGTGTGGCAATTCCTCAAGGATCTAGAACTAGAATTACCATCTGACCCAGTGATCCTATTACTGGGTATATACCCAAAGGAGTATAAATCATGCTACTATAAAGACATAATGCACACGTATGTTTATTGTGGCACTATTCACAATAGCAAAGACTTGGAACCAAACCAAATGTCCATCAATGATAGACTGGATTAAGAAAATGTGGCACATACGTACCATGGAATACTATGCAGCCATAAAAAAGGATGAGTTCATGTCCTTTATAGGGATATGGATGAAGCTGGAAACCATCATTCTGAGCAAACTTTCACAAGGACAGAAAACCAAACACCACATGTTCTCACTCATAGGTGGGAACTGAACAATGAGAACACTTGGACACAGGGCAGGGAACATCACACATAGGGGCCTGTTGTGGGTGGGGGGGGGGTGTTGGGGGAGGGAGAGCATTAGGAGAAATACCTAATGTAAATGATGAGTTAATGGGTGCAGCACACCAACAGGCACAGGTATACATAACAAACCTGCATGTTATGCACATGTACCCTAGAACTTACAGTATAATAATAAAAAAAGACTTTTTCCTAGGGAAAATTAATAATAATAATAATAATAAAGCAGATATAGTAAGAATATTCAATATCTTGATTAGAAGCAAGTCAGTGGATTTTTTAAATGACATTCTGAAGTTGTTTACAACCAGTATTTTTTATTATACTTAGCAAAAAAGAAAGGTAAAAGTTACCAATGCACTATAAGTGTAACCTGTTATCAAAGGCTAAATTACATGCTGCTTATGCCCTAGGTCAGTGGTTCCCAAACTACAGTACCCTCTAGAATTGCCTAAAGGGCTTGTTAAAACATAGACTGCTGCCTGCCAGCCACCTTCTTCTCCTTCAAATTTCTGATTCATTAGGCCCGGGGTATATGGTCCAAGAATTTGCTTCTCTCACAAATTCCCAGGTGATGAAATGCTGCTGATCTGGGATTGCACTTTAAGAACTCTTGCTCTAAGCTCAGGACAGAGAAACCATTTCTAACTGACATTTTTCTAGGTGTATACAGAGTTATACCAAACAAAACCAAATGTAACAAAAACCAAAATCAAACAAATATACAGCAAAATTTTTAACTGACCTACTTCTCAAGGTCCATTTACAATTTGGTACAAGGGTGGTCAGGAGAGTTAAAAATATATATATAGGTGCATTCACAAATGACATCTACATTCTCTCAAAGGTAAGTGAAAGCTCAAAAGCTAGAGTCAAGGCTAGTCCTAGACAAAATGAAAAGGGAAAAAAAATTTGCGCTCAAATTGTCACATGTTTGTGAAGGAGCATGGTATAATGGAATTATTACACCTTTTGTTGCCAGGCCATCCAGTCTTTAAGATCTAGGTCTGCCATTTACTAAATATGGAATCTGAGGATTTACCTAACTCTTTGAGGACATTTGTTTGACTGTATCCTGGTTTTCATAATACCTATTAAAAATGATGTTGAGAACACTATCAGATAACGTATACTAAAATGCCTAGTGCATAGTAGAACTCATAGGGCATAATGCCTAGCACTCACAGAAGCCACCATACATTGCTTTAGGGTCCTATTATGTGCAAGGGACTCCATTAGGTTACTTAATCCTTGCAAAAGTTTTTTCAGTCATCATCATGGTAACCATCATTATTCCTATTTTGCAAACAAAACAAAAAAAAACCAGAATTACAAGATAATCCAGGCAAAAATTCAAAGTCAAACCACAATAGTTTGAAGCCAAATGTTTCTACAAAGATGAGTTATCTTATACCTCTTATAGTTCCCATTTCAAGTTCCCTGGCAGTTATGAAACAGAAGTTTCACTGCAGAATAACTTCCTCACTCATTCAATATTCCATGCCTTGCCCTCCTTAGCTTTACTTTTTTCTAAGTAATGGTCACTACTTTTATTTATTATTCCATCAGGACCTTGTTGGCAGACCTAATTAAGCAAACGTAAGATGCAGGAAAGTTTATTTTGGGTAACTTATCTCCATTTTTTCCTTCATTGTTCCAATAATTCTTTAGTGTTTCTGCTCTTAGATTTGTTCCCAGAGGGAGAGTGGGATCTGATCTTGAATTTCTTCTACAAAGTAGATTCTCATCTTCTCTTACTATTTGTTCTACACAACAGAGGCTGTTTTATAAACTAGTTTACATTATACTGTCAGTGATATAAAATGACATAAATGCCTTTTTGAGGACATTTTCATCCTTACCTACACTGCCTTTATGCCAATGAACCTTGCCATCTCTCTCAAAATATTATGTTTGTCAAAGTGTCACTCAAGTGTCATTTCCTCCATGCTTCTTTGCCTTATCCCCAGATTTTTCTTTGCTTCCAAATACCTACAATACTGCAAGTCACTTTTTTGTGTTCTTTACATGCTTAACTTCCTATATTAGATACTGCTTGTCTTCTCTTTTCCTCCACTAGATTGTGTTTTTTCTTGTGTGTGAACATTTACTCCCTTATCATTCTTTTGGTGCTCACTTTTAGCTGGGCCCTCTTCAGGTGCTGCAGAGAGATTGGTGAGAAACCAGAAGTTCACAATCCAGTGATGTCAAAAGAAGCTTTGAGAAGCTGGGAGAGGCTTTGGAAAAAAGGTAAAGTGTGAACACAGTCTTGAAAAAATAATGAAAGCTCTCAGGTGTGCAAACAAGAAACAGCCTGTCAAATCATATGAAGCCGTGACAGCAAATGAGTAAAAAGAGATTTGTAGAGGAGGCAATACGTTTGCCTATAGATGGAAGACCTGACACAGGAACACGGAACTCCCGACGAATCCTGTGTAGACATGTTTGGCATCACTAACCCGTCAAGATTCTCCTTCATCCTGAGCTTAGATGTGACTCCAGGGCTTTTTTTTTTTTTTTCGAGAGAGAGTCTCGCTCTGTCGCCCGGGCTGGAGTGCAGTGGCCGGATCTCAGCTCACTGCAAGCTCCGCCTCCCGGGTTTACGCCATTCTCCTGCCTCAGCCTCCCGAGTAGCTGGGACTACAGGCGCCCGCCACCTCGCCCTGCTAGTTCTTTGTATTTTTTAGTAGAGACGGGGTTTCACCGTGTTAGCCAGGATGGTCTCGATCTCCTGACCTCGTGATCCGCCCGTCTTCGCCTCCCAAAGTGCTGGGATTACAGGCTTGAGCCACCGTGCCCGGCCGGAGCTCTTCTTAATGAAACAGTCCAGGCAACCACGGTTAACCCATTGAAGTTTTCACAAGATATGAAATCTCTTTACCAAAAACACTAATTAAAATGTATGAGTTTCTATTTGTTAGAATTTCAGTCTGCTTGTGGTATATATTTTACAGTAGGTGAGGTTTTGATGTGAGTAACTCAAATTAGTTCTCATTGGTGACAGCCTTCTGGTATATACGTGAGTAAGATAAGGGTAACAAGATGCTACTGTTGCTGAAGAGAGGGCTTGAGCCTGGAAAAGAGGAAAAAATGATAAAAGGAGAAAGAGACCTGCCATTCCAGCAGGGAGGCCAAAGCAGGAGATTCCTTGAGGCCAGGAGTCTGAGATTAGTCTGGGCAACAAAGCAGAACTTGTCTCTACAAAAAAAAAAAAAAAAAAAAAAAATCATAGCAGGTGTGGTGATGCATGGCTGTAGTCCCAGCTACTCAGGAAGCTGGGGTGGGAGGACTGCTTGAGCCCAGGAGATCAAGGCTCCAGTGAGTAGTAACCAGGCCACTATACTCCAGCCTAGGTGACAAAGCAAGACTCTGTCTCAAAATGAGACAAAAAAAAGGCGAAGGTGGGAAAAGAAAGGGCATGCTGTGTCAAGCTTGGGGAATTCGATTACCTTTTTGCTCCATATCATTCAGAGGAGTGATAACAAACAGGCCGAGTTAACTAGAGTTTTAGTTGAGCACCTGAAATAACATTCCTGGGCTCTGTAAGAACCTTACCTTTTGGTAAGTGTTTCAAAATTTTGCTACATTATTCATTTGATTCTGTTTGGTACATATTGCATTGCTCCTGGAATTATATCCCCAAATAAATAGCAGTAATGTATATATCTTTACTGTCCCAGTGTTCACATGCAATATTTCTTAAAGCTCATGACTGCCTCCAGCCAATCTTGAGACCTCCCACTCACTCCACTCTTTACCATCTGAAACTACAGAGTTGTATGTGACTGAGATACCCAGTTGTCTTAGTCAGCTCAGGCTGCCATAACAAATATAAACTGGGTGCCCTAAAGAACAAGAATTTATTTCTCACAGTTCTAGAATCTGGGAAATCCAAGATTGAGGTACCACTCCACTTGGTACCCCAGTGAGGGCTCTCTTCCTGGCTTGCAGATGGCTGCCTTCTTGCGGGTACCATCCCACTTGGTACCCCAGTGAGGGCTCTCTTCCTGGCTTGCAGATGGCTGCCTTCTTGCGGGTACCATCCCACTTGGTACCCCAGTGAGGGCTCTCTTCCTGGCTTGCAGATGGCTGCCTTCTTGCGGGTACCATCCCACTTGGTACCCCAGTGAGGGCTCTCTTCCTGGCTTGCAAATGGCTGCCTTCTCGCTGAGTCCTCACCAGGCAGGGAGAGGGAGGGTTCTGGTCTTTTCCTCTTCTTATAAAGATACGAATTCCATCATGGTGGCCCCATCCTCATAACTTCCTCTGAACCTAATTCCTTCCAGAAGGCCATACCTCCAAATACCATCACATTGATGGTTAGGGCTTCAACATATGAAATTTGGGGAGGAAGGGAAACTAACATGCAGCCCATAACACCTGTCAGTATTAACTTAGCTTTATAAGGCACTCATAAGTTATTGAAGTCTTTAGACATTGTTTACAAGTTACTCCCCAGAGAGCTGCTGAGAAATCAGCATTATTATGGCCTTTTAAAGATAGGGAAAAGGAGGTCAAGTGTGGTGGCTCACACCTGTAATCCCAGCACTTTAGGAGCTTGAGGCAGGAAGATCCCTTGAGCCCAGAGGCTAAAGTCTAGCCTGGGCAGCATGGCAAGACTCCATCTCTACAAAATATTTTTAAAATAGCCAGGTGTGATGGTGCATACTTGTGGCCCCGGCTACGCAGGAGGCTGCGGCAGAAGGATCCCTTGAGCCCAGGAAATCAAGGATGCAATGAGCCTTGTTTGCACCACTACACACCAACCTGGGTGACAGAGTGAAACCCTATCTCAAAAAATAATGAGAGGAAAAAAGGCCTTAAATTTAGCAGGTTATATTCTGAAGGGCTCACAATCAATAGCAGAGTCTTTTGATAACTAATGTCTCTTTTGCCTTTTGGTCATAAGCATTGTGATTGACCAACGGAATCTAATAAAATAATTTATTTTCTTAGTTATCTTAAAATTCTATTAAATCTCCACAATATGCTAGATGTTGCATGGATTACAAATCTGACATATATTAAGATGAGTAAGTGACAAAATATGCCAAATGTATAATGGCCCATATTTATCTCATATATTTAATGTGTTTTATATTTTGATTTGGGTGTTTAGACATAGTAAGATATTCACATTATGCCCCTCACCCTTATTTCGCCCTGTTCCCCAACCTGCCAGGTGACCACAGGAACCGTAACCAATGACAAAGATGTCATACTCTCTGCTTTGAGGCCTTAGGCTTCTTGGTGTACCACTAAGAACCACTCCAACTCCTCTTCAGTTCCCAGTTCTATGGTTTTATCATAGCGATTGGTAGATTAATAAATTTTTAAAGTAAACTTGATTTTTAATGACAGAAAATGCATTTGAATATATACTATCCATATATATATACACACACACACATACAAACATTGTAAATGTACAGAAAAATCCTGAAAGGTTAAAAAAAATGCTTTTAGAATATTTAGCTTTTTCAGTAAATAATTTCAAATGTACAGAAAAGTTGGAAGTAGAAGAGGAGTACAAAAATAATCCAAATACTTGCCTTTTACACAGATTCACTTAGTAAAATTTTACACCATTTGCTTTATTATCTCTCTTTTTTTGCCTGAACCATTTGAGGGTAAGTTACATAAATCATGGTCCTTTACCCGAAACTTTTCAGGATGTATTTCCTAACAATCATAATCGTGTCTTACATAACTACAGAACAGGTGTCAACTTAAATAAATTCCACATTATATCACAGTGTTAAACATAATGTTTTAATCTACTATATGAATTCCAGTTTTGTCAGTTGACCCAATAATATCTTTTATAGATTTTTTTCATCTTCCAGCTCACAGATCCAATTTACTACTGCATTTAGTTGTCATGCCTTTTTAGCCTCCTCTAATCTTGCCTATATTTTCAGCTTTTTTTTCTTTTATAACATCGGCATTTTTGAAGAATATAGACCCACTGTGTGTTAATACAGCATTCCTCATTTGGGTTTTGTTTAATATTTCCTCATTATTAAATTCAGGTTATGCATTTACAGCTGGAATCCTATGCAGGTGATGTTGTATCCTCACAGGATACCTCATCTAGAGACACACGATGTCCGTCTACCACTCACTGATGGTGTTAATTTTGATCACCTACCTAATCAAGGTGTTCTTCAGTTTCTCCACTATATAATTACTATTTTTTCTCTTCCAACTAATAAGAAATTTGTGGGGAGATACTTTGAACCCATGGAGATGTCCTGCTGCTCATCAAATTTTCTTCCTTGATTTAGTGTAAATTGATTAATCTTACCTTGATCCAGCTAGTGCCACGATGGTTGCTGAATGCTGATTTACAACTCAGTTTGGCTTTCACATTCACCAGTCAGCAGTTACTCAGCATTTTGTTCTTAAGCAAGATTCCTCTCTTCTCTCCATTTATTTATTTTTTTATCACCATGACTCTCTAGCCTTCTATATTTTCATTACTGTATCTAATTATGTAAGTCATTACTCTACCTAATTATGTAAAACAAACTTTTAATAGTGGTTATCTCTGGTGAGCGGGATTTGGAGAAAAGGCTTTGAAAGGGAGATTTTCACTTTTTATAAACTCTTTACTTTTTTTTTTTTGAGACAGAGTCTCTCTCTGTCACCCAGGCTGGAGTGCAGTGACGCAATCTCGTCTCACTGCAACCTCTGCCTCCTGGATTCAAGCGATTCTTCTGCCTCAGCCTTCCGAGTAGCTGGGATTACAGGTGCGTGCCACCACGCCCAGCTAATTTTGTATTTTTAGTAGAGATGAGGTTTCACCATGTTGGCCAGGCTGGTCTCAAACTGCTGACCTCATGATCCACCCACCTTGGCCTCCCAAAGTGCTGGGATTACAGGCGTGAGCCACCACGCCCAGCCAAACTCTTTACTTTTTAAGCTTTCCACAATAGCGCATATCCCGCCCCCTTTTTAAGATTGAATGAAAAAAAATTTTTTTTTTTTTTTTTTTTTTTTTTTTTTTTTTTGAGACGGAGTCTCGCTCTGCCGCCCAGGCTGGAGTGCTGTGGCCGGATCTCAGCTCACTGCAAGCTCCGTCTCCCGGGTTTACGCCATTCTCCTGTCTCAGCCTCCCGAGCAGCTGGGACTACAGGCGCCCGCCACCTCGCCCGGCTAATTTTTTTGTATTTTTTTAGTAGAGACGGGGTTTCACCGTGTTAGCCAGGATGGTCTCGATCTCCTGACCTCGTGATCCGCCCGTCTCGGCCTCCCAAAGTGCTGGGATTACAGGCTTGAGCCACCGCGCCCGGCCGAAAAAAATTTTTAAACGGTAAAAGAAAGTATTTCCCCGGGGACACTGTAGAGGCAGAAGGAAGTAATAGGAAATTGGCCTTGAGACAGTGGACACTGTTAATACCTGTCTCTTATTTAAGATATGCACATAAGAAAGGCAAATTTTTGGAGTTATACTGATGGCTCATGGCCTGTAAACTAATCTTCTTGTGATCAACTGGCTGGGTGTACATATTAACTAGTTAGAATTAGCTCTGTAGTGTGGGGCTTAACAAGTGGTAGTTACTAAATTAACTGTCACCAAGACATCTACACTTATTACAGAACTTTATATGGTTTCGAAAAAATAATGAGGACATAAGTCTTCACAAAATGAGATATCCATGAATTGTCAAATTATTTTATTTTCTTTAAATGAAATTAAATCAAATCCAACCGGCCACTCAAATAGGCTGACAGAAAGATATAATTTAATATTATATTTCAATATTGTTCTACCTCATTTCCATAATCAATTAATTTATCTCTGTAAAGAAAACTGACACCTATTTTGTTGTCCTCTTCCCAGCATACAAAAAGAAACCATTTTTTTTAGCCTGAATGAGAGATGTTTCAAGGACAGGACGCTTCAGAAAAATCAGTGGCTGGGTGGAGGGGCGATAAGTTCCCTGAGTTCCTCAAGAGCTGAATATGTGAGCTGAGCACAGGGGACATTTCTAGCCTGTGCCTTTCAGAAACTGAGTCTTCTTGGAAATTTTTCTTTCTTCCAGAACAGTTCCAAATCCACTCATTGACAGGGCTACTCAGAGTCTATATTAGCCTCACAGAACTTGGAGTCTCAGATAATGGAGTAGCCATGTGGGGCTTAAACGGAGATATGAGGTTTTTCTACGGGTGGGAAGCCATGAATTGCTCATTCAAACCAAATCTTCAGTCAAGCCTCTTCATCCTTGAAGCCATTCCATTTCTCCTTTCTCCCTGACCCTTGGGTCATAGTCCCCTGCTCACATCCATCCATGTTTGGGGAAGAATGAGAGGGTAGTGCCACTCTCCTTGCTTTTCATCCATTACCAGGTGAAGGTTTAGACGGTACTTTCCTGTTTCAAATTTCCAGTTTATTATTGTCTAAAAATCTTTCCCAAGCACAACCAGTTCTCTGTTACAGAGAAAGTACCTGGAAAGAGCTGGTTAGCTTTTCCCAGTTCCTGAGCACAGTGTGCAGAGCTGTGACTCAAAGTGAGTCAAGCAAAAGAGGTGTCAATTGCATGTGGCCTCTACTGAGACAAGAGTGGCCCCACTGGAACTCCCTCTCCTAAAGAACCCCAAAACACACTCAGCTTTTTCATCAAAGCACTTACTGTGTGGTTAGTTGTGAGCACGTAAATTTTCCTCAAAAGCACAATAAAAGAAGGGTGACTGCATACCCCTAAACTCTAAACAGCTATCTTATACATGTGTCCCTTCTGATGATGAGGGTAAGCACACATTCACTGGGTATTTTGGTTGTGACAAGTATTATTCTAAGAACTTTATGCACTTTGTCTCATTTAATCATCACAACAACCTTATAATTATTATTTTTTAAGAGCTGGGGTCTTGCTCTGTTGCCTACACTGCAGTATAGTGGTGCCACCAAAGCTCACAGCAGCCTTGAACTCCTAGGCTCAAGTGATCTTCCCGCCTCAGCCTCCTGAGTAGCTAGGACTACAGACGTGCGCCACTGCACAGCTAATTTCTTTTCTTTTTAATTTTGTAGGATCAAGGTCCCATTATGTTGCCCAGGCTGCTCTCAAATTTCCTGGCTTCAAGCGATCCTCCCACCTCAGCCTCCCAAAATATTGAAATCACAGGCATAAGGCACTATGCTTGGCAAGAGGTTCTATTACTATTATTTCCTTTTACTGATGAAGACACTGAAGAAACGAAATGGAGATTTGTCCAAAGTTGCACAGCTTGTAAAATTGAAACCCAGGACATATGACTTCAAATTTCCTTTATCCAGTCATCCAGTTTGCCTGGGACTAAGGCATTTCCCAGGATGTGGGACTTTCGGTGCTAAAATTTCAAAATGATACTGGTAGAGCTGGTGTTGCTATGGGGCCAGTCTTTTTCAGGTCCCAGGCTCTCTCCGGGTGCCTCAGGCCACCACATTGGCAGCAGGTTAAAGTCTATTACAATTCAATGGCGTTACCAGCAGCCAAACATTCACAGAAGCCGGTTCTCTGGTGAGAATGAGAGAACGGTATCCAGTGTGGATATCCAGGGGCCCCGGTTACCCAAAACTTTGAAAAGCAGCATTCAGAGATTTTAATTGCCACCTTAATTCCCCATCAACTCTCTCATGGGCCTTGGGTCAATCCACAGAAAAGGATCTGTTTGCCTGCACCCTGTCTCCTGCTATGGAAGGAAACAGTTTCTTTTACCAGCTTCACTAGTTGAGAGAAGTTTGGCAAAGGGATTGGGTATAGTCAGATTAGGCTTTGCTCAGCTTTGCTCCTGCCCATACCAGGGCTGAATGGGCCCGTTAACCTTACTATGAATATAGTCAGCTTTCCCGAGCTTCCTGGCAACATTTGGGATGTTTACCTACAATCTTCTCTGGTTTTAAGTACCCAGAACCATCTGTCAAGGACCTTGAACTAGTCTCAGAAACACATGACTTGAGGGCACTAGTGGCTTCCTGAGGTTGACACCCTCAGGCGTTCTAGAGGTCATCTTCCTTTCTCAGCTACCTGCCACCTCATTATTGAGCCTTAATCAAGACAGACATGTCTTTTCTCTTGGGATGGAAATTGTGTCTCCTAAAAACACTCTGAATTTCTGGTAGGTAATCATCTCCAGCTTAATCTAAGTGGCCTTTTCCAGGTTCTATCATCTGTCCCATCATGTTAAACCATGTGTCAGATGGCATGTCCAGGTTTGGGGAAATTATGTTTGCCTTGTGCCCAGGATTCTAACAACATGACTCCACCATCTTCAAGCAGAAGTTTAATTTTTAACAATCCATTCTGAAATGATGGTCTTATAGTCATGCTCCCCAAAAAGGACTCTCCAGGTAATTGCTCAACACTAAAATGGATTGTATTTACCCTAATTTAATTTCTGTATCTTCTGCTGGACAATCTTATATGTGTAATTGTGTAGTAACTTTCAAACAGTCTCACCATAGTACCCTAGTCACATATCACTAGGGACTTGTGAAAGTGCACACCCAAATCTACACCAGAGTCACAGCTAGGCTGACCAGTCATCCAGTTTGTCTGGGACTAAGGCATTTCCCAAGATGTGGGACTTTCAGTGCTAAAATTTCCAAATGATTTGGCTTCAGTGCTAAGAGCTGTAATCTACCCATGGCTCTGATATGGACCACACAAATACTTTGGTAATTCCAGAGGCAGGGGAGCCGGGGGGAAGGCACGTATAAGAGATATGAGTCATAGCCCACATATTCGTGTGTGGTGAAAAAAAGTCATATAATGTATCAGTCAGGGCCCTGGCAGGAAAAAGCATGATAAAAGGCAATTAATTGAGAGTTTTAACAACAACAAAAAAGTACCCTAAAATGTGTAGGGAGGATTAGGGGAGATCAACCAGGAATGATGAAGTACCCTCAGGGCTAAAAACAGGGAAGCTTAAAGATCCTAGGGTTTGAGAGTGCAAAGAGAGGAACGCGTCTCCAGAACCCAACCCAGACCAGATAGGACCCCCAGACAGGATTTGCTGCCTTCAGGAAAGGGACTCCATCAAACTATAGGGAGGGGTCCTTGGAAATAAACATCCCAATTCATTCCATTCTCTTCTTCTGCAGTGCCCTCCAATGACTGGACCCAACTGGAAGCCAGAGCAAAGAAGTCTGTAGAAACTGTTCAAAGTGGTTAATTCTCTGGGGCACAGAGCAGGGAGAAAAAAAGGTAAAGAATGGATGTTGGAGACAAAAAAAAAAAATCAGCCTACATTATTTTCTTTCACTTAAAATTAATTTTATTTGGGGGAATCCATCCCAAATCCATCCCCTCCTCTTCACACCCATCCCATCTTCAATACAGCATGCTGTTTAGTCTTTAATCTAGATTCTGACCACACTTACTGATGAGATGAACGCTGTCCAACTTGCAGGAATGCCCAAGTCCAGTGGTTCTGTGGCTCTGCACCACAGTGTTCATGGGAATCTTTGCTAGAATTGAGAACCTTGAGGAACACGGTGCTACTCAAATGTGCCTACTATGAAGATATCCTCCACATTTCGAAGTCCTTCCAGGGAGCACAAGAGGAAACAGCCACAGTCCCAGTTACATAGATGAGCTTATTGTTTTTTCCCCAGGCTTGAGATTCTCCTTAACTTGAATTCTGCTTTTGCAAATCTTCTTTCAGACACTAACTCTTTTCCCCTTCCACTCTGAATTTCCTGGCATAATTTCTTCAGTGGGCTTGGATTCTCACAAAATTAAGAGGGCGGGGGAGGGGGTTCTTCTGGAAGCAGCTTCTGCTTTCAGTCCTGCAAACTACCAAATGCCAAAAACTTAGCTTTCTAGAATAAGGAAAAAGAAAATCACTGAAACGAATCCAGTTAGTCAGAATTCTCTCTGACTCTTCTATTGCAACATGAATAACATGCAATTTAATTTACATAATCAAGTTGGAATTTTAAATGGAGTTGGGGTAGCATAGCAGAAGGGGAAATTGATGTTAATTCTAGCTTGTATATAAGATAGAAACAAGAAAAAAATATACACATAAAATATCAATGTATATAAAAATAGAAAAACAGTCAAAGCCTCGTCACTTGTCTGATTCCACATACATCCTTTCCCCTCCACTCTTTGCCTCCATAGTTCTGAGCCTCAGAACTTGACAGAGATGGAGGGAGGCAAGAGGATTAAGGTAAGCATATAATGATGTAACTTCCCCTATAATATTTAAACAAACTTGCCTCTCTGAACGTGTACTTAATTACTGTCCAGAGCTGATAGTCTCACATAATCTGCATGGATAAGGACAAGAGGAATGAATGTCAGTGTAGAGCTGAGGAGATGGTCCTGACTTTGGACCCTGATGAATCTCAGTTTGAATCCCTATTTTATGACCTACTATCTTTATGATCATAAGCAAATTGAGTAACCATTCTGAGTTTTGGTTTCCTCACCTATAAAATTACAATAACACCAAACTTACTGAGCTGGTGTAAAGGTTAGAAATGATAAATACAACGTCCCTGTTTAGTACATAGACCATGGTTAAGTACCAGATGAAGAGTGCTTCCTGTTCATATTCAGGTAATTATCCCACCCTCAAAACCACAGAATATAGCAAACCAGAGAAAGGCCTGAGAAGTTGATGGATTAAAAAAATGAACTGGCCAAGTGTGGTGGCTCAAGCCTGTAATCCCAGCAGTTTGGGAGGCTGAGGCAGGTGAGGTAGGAAGATCACTTGAGGCCAGGAGTTTGAGGAACAATAGCAACATAGCTGTATTCCCAGCTACTCGGGAGGCTGAGGCAGGAGAGGCAGGATCTCTTAAGCCTGGAAAATACAGTTTGCAGCGAGTTATGATGGTGCCACTGCATTCCAGCCTGGGTGACAGAGCGAGACCCTGTCTGTAAAGAAAATAGAAAAGTAAAAGAGAATAATGAACTGGACTGAGAGTTAAGGTCAAATTAAATTATAAGAGTCTCTACTCATAAGATATGTTTGTCTCTTCTTTCCAGTTTTTGTTTGCAGGAAATGAGAGGGATCCTCGGATTACCAAATTTACTCTCAACAGGGGTTGGTCCCCATCTGGAGCAAAAGGCATTAGTAACCCCAATCCAGCATTTTCTCGACAGACTTCTAACTCAAAGAGTACTGTGGCCTATTTCTGCAGGTATGTACAGCTTGCTTAAGAGTTTCAGCCATAATAAAGGTCAGGAAAGTGCCAACTAATCTTGAAGGACCAGGATACACTGAGATCAGAAACCAAGGATAAGGTGTGCCCAGTTATACCTGTTGAGTCTTCATTAGTGAATCTTATTTCCTAATCTATAAAGAAGGGTTGAGTGATGGAATGGAGTGTGGATAACCCTCCACAGCAGATTCCTACTCCTGTCAAATCCGGACAGTCAAGTCCTAATTGAGTATATTTTAATGACCTTTTCACAGACAGCCCAGACTACATCCAACCATTAACCAACTCCCTGCCCACAAAGATTGTAGTTACCTCAAAGGGACACCTCAAAGTCATTTTGTCACATGATGGAATTTCTCACCCCTCACATTTTGATGCTACCAAACCAAGTTCCTTCTTGGTACAATTTAACTTGTGTTCTTCTGTTTTACACTTATTAGATACATTAAAATAGCTAGTTATACACATCAATGCAATTCAAATAAAATGGCATTCTTCTATTTTCTTAGGCCCCAGTATGCATAATGGGTCCTTTTAGATGTCAACTTCCATATTTTAGGGAAATATTTTATATTTCATAGTAGTTATAGGTTATGAATCCTGAATTTGAAAAGAAATTCATGAAATCGACATACAGGAGAATGGGAGTAGCCACAGTCAAACAGTGTATGTCTTTACTGGAACATACTTTTTAATATTGCCTTGTATTCTAAAATACAGGTTTTTAGCTTGGTGGGTCTTTTTTAGGATGGCCCTCAAAATAATAATAATAAATGTATATAAATCATCACTCAACTCACCACCAACAAAAAAAGTAACCCCCTCAGAAAACAAACCAAACCATTCCAGTTGATTCTTGCAATCTTGTCTTTACAAATTAACCTACTTGAATTTAAGTTTATCCCTTTGATATTTCAAGACTCCTAGTTTTGTTTCTTAATTTTCCATGTAAAATTTCACTGTGGGTATTTCTAGAGTGGTATAGCTTTAAACGCTAAAACATTTATCTTGAAAAACTCTAAAACTGATCTGTCTTTATCAATAAGACCATTCTATTATTGATTACTTTTTCATCTTAAATTTAATAAAAAGTCAAAGAGAAGAAAAAGCTGGCTTAAGAGTTAATGTTGCAAATCAGTGTAGGCTGCAAAAAAAGAATACCAATAGAATAAAAATTATTTTACTAAAACTATTTTAAAAAATATATTTTATGATTTAAAGTAAAATATCACTAGGTTGATGTGTTTCTGGAAATTGGCAACAAGCTGATCTGTAATTGGAAATGGTAGTAAAAAACATGCTAGTCAAGACATAGGTTCCATGGTCTGAACGTTTGTGTCTCTCCACAATTCGCACGTTGAAGCCTAATCACCAAGGTGATGGCATTAGGAGATGGGGCCTTTTGGGGACATTTAGGTCATGAGCACAGGCCCTCACCAATAGGATTGGCACCCTAATAAAAGAGACCCGAGGGAGCTTGTTAGCCTTTTTGTCCTTCCACCATGTAAGGACCCACTGAAGGCAACATCTATGAAGAACAGGCCCTCACCAGACACCAAATCTAATGGTGCCTTGATCTCCAATTTCCCCGCCTCCAAAACTGTAAGCAGTACATTTCTGTTGTTTAGAAACTACCCAGTCTATGGTATTTTTCTGTAGCACCCCAAACAAACTAATAGGTATCCCGTCATAATACTCGTTTTTGCTTAAATTCTGCTCCCTACCATCCCATGCTTACTAAAAGACCAATAGTGATGGATGCAAGGGATCTGGCAAAAGCAGAATAAAAGGAAATAAAAAACTAGAAATATTTTGCTCACAGTACAGTAAGATTTCTGGAGATCTAAATCCTTGGAGGAAGCAGATATTATACTTCTTGTTTATATTTAGTCCATAATGTCAAAATAAATAAATATTCAGGTCTACATTAGCTAATACTACTATTTTGTGGTCGTGTGTGTGTGTGTGTGTGTATGTGTGTGTGCATATGCACGTGTATTTATTTTTTGAATATATATATATATATATATATTCATTTGGAAGTTAAAACTCAGATTGGAATTTTAAATCTTTCTCTCTTGGAATTTTCTTAGGAGCCAGTTTTCTTTCTCCCAAATTTTCTCATTCTCAGTTTCTACTCCAAAGTTCCCATGTTAAAGGAACATCAAAATCCAATTAAACATGTCTCCAAAAAATGAGTATTAAATAGATCATTATAGTGAGCCACTAGGGATGCTAAAGAGATCAAATGAAAGTCTGACTAAAAGGAAGAGTTCAATTTAAAGAGAAGAGAAGGAAGAATTTTGAAGAGCAAAAACCGAAGAAGAGACACATTGGATGATTTTCCTCCCTATTTGCTGTGTGAGAGTGCATTTTCCTGTTTGCTGTTTGAGAGTGCATTTTTAAGAATTATCATATCTACCAAGAAATAAAAGACTCTATATCTTCTAGACAATAATCTAGATTTGATAGTCTCTGAGATTTAATTCCTAAACAAGTATGGACATAAAGTGAGGTGACAAAGAAAGTTAAAAGAATAAAGAAAGTGGATTAAAACAGAAAAAAAAGAGAAAAACAGTATTGCAAAAAGAGACAGAATAAAGCTTTTTTAGGAAGAGGAGAATACATTTTATTCATTGCTTCAGAAAGTTTCAAAATGCTTCAAATAAAATTGCACACAGCTGTTTGGTTTCCTCTCCAGAGGACCTAATTGGAAAGATCTGAACATTATCTTCTGTGGCCAGACAGCCTTGCTTTATTTCTTTTCTTTGTTTTCTTAAGACAGGATCTCACCCTGTCACCCAGGCTAGAGCACAGTGGCATGATCACGGTTCACTCTAGCCTCAACCTCCCAGGCTCAAGTGATCCCCCCACCTCAGTCTCCTGAGTAGCCCTGAGTAGCTGGAACTACAGGCATGTGCCATCATGTCCAGCACAGCTAATTTTTGTTAGTTTTTGTTTGGTTGGTTGGTTTTGTAGAAACGGGGTTTTGCTATGTTGTCCAGGCTGGTCCTAAACTCCTGGGCTCAAGCGATCCACCTGCCTTGGCCTCCCAAAGTGCTGCCTTGCTCTGGTTTTGAGGGGACTCAATGATAGAGCATGGACATTTTGTCAGTCAGAATTTTATGGTGGCAAGGGCGCTGAATTGGGTATAAGGAGACTCAGGTTTTGGTTCTAGCTTCGCCACCAAATACATAAATTAGTTTGAGAAAGTTGGTTAATCTCTGAACTGCAATTCCTTGTTTCTAAAATGAGTGGGGTTGAGATGGATAAATTTCTTTCTAGTTCGAATTTATCAGATAATCTTTTCAAGTTCTTCCACCAAAACTGTATCCATCTGCTAGTCTTTAAATAAACACTAAGAACACATCTAAATAGTTGAGAAAATAAGTAAAAGCAAAACAAATGCAACAAAGTCACTTAGAAGCCGGAAGTTTTATATAAAATCAATATACGTTGAAATATCAGGTTTTTTAAAACTTCTCAGAAATTGCTTTTTTTTTTCTACTGCTTAATAATTTCAGGTCTACAGGTGCAACATTTTCTGAACTCTAAATCCAGCTTCCCAGAGGGGAGAGTAAAGTCACAGCCAATTCCCCACCATATTCTTAGTTCTCTTAATGAAAAGGAATAAATCCTATAATACACATTCATTATGGTAGGCCAATATATGTGAAAGTTAAATAAGAAGCATAGTCTATAAAGGCAGTGGTGACATGGAATGGATATTGTAAATTCACTTTGTTTACATACCCTAGAGATTATCAGTGACATCATTATAGAGTTATTCAGAATTACAGCATTATGGTTCATGTTTGGATATTATATGTTTGGATATAATATCCAATTACATGTTTGGATATAATACCCAATTCTTTGGATATTATATGTCACAAAGGAAGCTCAAACCAGCCCAACAGGTAGCATTATCCTGATGGGTAACCACAGACTGATGTATGGTCTACCTTTCAGGACCGAGACTTTTTCCCAATGGAATCCTGAAGAATTATTCAGGCTAAACTTCTAATTGTCTAGAAGGCTTGTGCTACTCAATATGGTAGTCATCAGCCACACTGAACTCTTTAAATGTGAGTTCAAATTAAGATGTCTTAAAAGTGTAAGATACACACTTTGAAGACAGTACCAAAAAAAAGAGGAATGTGGAATGCATCATTCATAGTTTTACTCTTGATTAAATGTGGAAATAATATATATTTTATATTGATTGGGTTAGGTAAAATCTATTAAAATTAATTTCATCTGTTTTTCACTGTTTTATTGTGGCTGCTTGAAAATTTAAAATTAAATATTTGGTTCACACTTGGGGCTCAAATTTTATTTCCATTGGGACAGTGTGGGTCTATACCATAAATGCATTCAATACAGGGGCATTCCTGTCCTGTTTTGCATGATGTTCCCAACACCGAATTGGAATGATTAATAAATGTGCTGAATGCACTATTACTGAGTGCCAAACAGCATGATAACCAAGGTTCACTCTCCCCCTGAACATTGCTAGAGACATCCTGAAATACCTTTACTCTCTTATTCTTGAACTTTTCTGTTCCAAACTGATCATTTCCCTCATGTTCTTTTTTGTATTAAGTTTAGATTAATACTTCACTGTTTTCCACTTTCAAATATGCTAATATACAATGCTTCTTCACTTTAAGCTCCAGTCTCTTGAATAACTTGAATTCTCCTCAATCTCCTTAGTCAACTAATTGCATTTTCTTCTTTAGGGTGATATGCTAGTCTCTTGTCAATTTAGCATCAACCTTAGCTTCTTCAAATGCAGAGACTACATTTCCCAGAATTTCCCTCCTGGCCTGTATATTTCCAAGTTGGAATCTGCAAATGAGAGGCTTTCGCTCAAAGTTTAGAATGAAGAAGAGGAGACCATTATATTCCAGAGTCAGTTACAGAAAGATGCATGGGCATCGAAGCTGCTTCCAGATGAACTTCTTGAGGACTTACTGCATCTGTGGTGCTGACTGAGACAGCAGGTACAGAAGTAAAGCTAATGAAGTTTAAATTTCAGGGCTCCTATCTTGCACAGACCCTTTCTAAGACTCTGGGAGCAGTCCTAGCAATTTAGTATTCATAACTTTATTTTATCTCAAAAAGGACTCTCTAAATTGTATGAGTTTTAAGTGTCACAAAACCTCAATCCAGCCCTGAATTGCTGAGAACTTCCGAAAGATCTTGTGGCTCCAGTGGCTTCAGGAGAACTCCTGAGAACCACTGTCTTGGGGACTGGAGTCTGAGATCTTCAACGGAGCTTCTCTGAATTTCCCTCCTTCAGCCCTTCCAACGGTTGTGAAAGCTTTAACTTCCTCCATGCTAGGAACAGAGTGGCATTTGTTTTTATGATCAAATCAATAATTGCTTAAAAATGATTGCTGTCAGCAATTAGATTATAATTCTTTGTTGACTTAAACTTAATAAATGATGATATTGTCTTACAACAGAAATGTTGATAGTGAAAAATAATTTAACATCACATCAAAAGACCTTATGACCAGCTCTATTCTGGTCAACATTGGATACTCATAATGGTGTACTTGACAAAGTATTTGCTTAGCAAATATGAGTGTATGAATTAGTGAATGACGGAATGGATAAATTTATGTGTATCTGTATCCAAGTTGCTTCCTAGTTATGATTATTAAAACAACATAGATCATGTTTGTTCTAATTTTCTTTAGATTTATTTAGCCCAGTACCAAGAACTTCCAGCTGTTCACTGCTTTTTTTGGATGACAATGATGAGTAGTTTTGGGAGCCAGTCCAGCACAAATTCGAGGAAATCCCAGGGTGCATCTGTAATTATTTTAGGGTCTTCCAGAGGTTGGAGACCACACCTGTTAGTTATGAATTATTTCCAAGGATGAATTTTTTTTAAAGGCTTTACTGTTGGATCGGTTTGAAGAGTTCAATCTCTTTTTTCCTGTAATGTAATTCTGAAAGGTAATAGCAATGATAATCATTTTGCTGAATAAGAAAGTCAATGGTCAGTCCTCACCAGAATAAATCATTCTTATAATTTAATTGTAATTAAGAGCATAATCTTTCGAATTAAGAAATAATTTAATCATTCTCAGAATTAGACCAGCATTTTAAAAGCATCTGCATTTATATAACATCATTGTATGCTCCATATTGAAGTCAAACTAAAATATGAATCTAACATTTAAGAGTTTGTAATTTTTAAAATATTGATGAATTACATAGAAAAGCTCAAAATTCCATAATTTGTCATTTTTTCAAATAATTTATTTTCTTTGTGCTTTTTGTGGATGAAACAAGAAAGTAAGAATTCAGGGAAAGTTTCATAACTGATAGCAAATGTACAGATAAGTAATTGAGTTTGGAAGAATTTGGTCTGTTTTCATTTTGTAAAAACTTATTATGTCCAAACTCTATGCTACATACTGTACTAACCAGTGGAGATACAAAGATGAATTACACTTGATAGTTACCCTACTGATGTAAGGTAGACATCGACATTACAGATACATTCCTGGAAAAAATTTGGTAAATTGTTTCAGGGAACAGGCAGTAACTTAAAAAACAAACAAAACGAAGGAGCTTTAAGTGGACCGGACACTGGAGTTACACATGATAATCTCATCTACTTTTCATGCCACCTTTGAGAACGTCTCATAAAGAAGGAAACCGACTCTGGGACATTGAATCTCTGTCCCAAGTTAACCTGGTCAATAAAGAACAGAGCCAGAATTTATATCTCGTCTGTCTGAACCCTAGGGGCCAAATAATCCTGTATTCCAGACAGTCTTTGGGTATAGATCCCAGACCCTTTGGCCCTGTGTTTAGTACCATCCAGTCCATTCTCAAAGGGCCATGTGAGCTCTTCAAGTTGGGAATAATGTTGATTGTGTGATCTGTTTCTCTATACTTCTCATCCTGGAGGCTAAGAGGGCTCAGTTCCTTAAGCTTTCACCAGCTGGCAGAGGCAACTGGAGCAGAAGGTAGGACGTGGATTTATTCAGCTTTTTTCAAGTACCTTATTAAATATATATTGACAGCTCATTATTTGTCGCAGTTAAATTGGTGTAAACTCTGAATTTACATTAAATCTGTGAGGTCAATTTCCTCATCTGCGTGTTACAGATGAAATGATCCGTATATTACCTTTCAGGAGTAAGTTGCCAAATAGTCTTAAGGTTTTATTATTCCAGTTCTTAATGGCTGTGCTACGAATAGCTGCTGGGGCTTCATATATGTTGAATGACTGACTAGATGCAAAGGATTTAAAAACAAGTGTTGGAGACAGTAAAGCGCAGAGTAGTTTGGGTGCCCTATTTTACCTCTCCTATAGGTCAGCTGCGGGTGTCAAGATGGGTTGAGGGAGGAGAGCCCCGGCACCCCGCTCCAACAAAGGGTCAGCAGCGCAGGCTCCTCGGAACGCTCCAGACGACAACCCAGGCGCCTCGTTCACCCTGGCTTTCCTTGGCTCTGCAACGCGGCCCGCGCGCTCGCGTCCCGGCGGATTGGAGCCATGGAAAGGGCACCGGGCGCCTTTAAATGCTAATGAGAGCCCAGGGCCCGACTCCCAAGCCAAGTTTCCCCACCCTCTCCCCTCGCCCGCCCTTCCCTCCCGGGCCGGTGCGCCGCCTAGAAAAACTTGTGCGGGGCCATTTTTGGGGCAGTAAGATCCAGCGAGGAGCCCAACAGCGAGCGCGCAACCCAAAGCTCGAGCCGCCTCCGCCGCGCGACCCCACCTCGGCCGCCGCCGCCTGCGCCGCGAGATCCGCCCCGGCCTCCCCGAGAGCGAGCCCGGGCCGCCGCGACCACCAGCCGCGCTAACCGCCGACCAACCGCCACCGAGGCGCCTGAGCGAGAGCAGAGGAGGAGGAGGCATGAGCGAGGCGGGCGAGGCCACCACCACCACCCTCCCGCAGGCTCCGACGGAGGCGGCCGCCGCGGCTCCCCAGGACCCCGCGCCCAAGAGCCCAGTGGGCAGCGGTGCGCCCCAGGCCGCGGCCCCGGCGCCCGCCGCCCACGTCGCAGGAAACCCGGGTGGGGACGCGGCCCCCGCAGCCACGGGTACCGCGGCCGCCGCCTCTTTAGCCACCGCCGCCGGCAGCGAAGACGCGGAGAAAAAAGTTCTCGGTGAGTCAGGCCGGGGAGGGCAGGGGATGCAGTAGTGGGGCGGGCCCGGCCGGCCGCGGAGCACGTGTGGGCAGCTCGCGCTACGCCTCCCACCCGGGCTGGAGAAGCTGACAGCACGGGGTCCCCGGGGGTCTCCGGGTCCCCAGTTCCGGCCGCCGCTGGCCGCCTCCCTTGCCGGCGCTCCCAGGTGAGCGCGCTGCGCCCTGCGCTCCTCGCTACCGCGTGCACCTACCTTCTGGTTCCGGGCCAGAAAGTTTAGGTCTTAACTTCTGTCTAGCAGACGGGCACTGTCGCGGATTGCCGTGGTGGAAAATGCCTGCGTTTGGAGAGGAAAGGAGAGGCGGTCTGGGAGAGGGGACCTTGGGTAGAGATGTATGTGGACGTAGGGGAAGGACGGACACGTGAGCCTGGCACTTTGGGGTCTTTGCTTGGGATCTGGGAAAGGAGAGCATTTCCTTTGGGGAAGAGGAAGGCGCTAGAAGGAAACGGGGAGGGAAAGATAGAAAAGCTTCTTGCCAGAAAGGGTCGGGTGTCTGTCCCTGTCGCCCTTCCCACATGGGCATGGGAAAGACGCCATGCTCCTGTCGGCCACATGCCAGCAAAGAGGTGTTGCAATCGTCTCCGGGAAACTTGGATCTTAGTCCCACGTCCTCCTCCCCCTCTCTGTGCCCACTGCTGCAAACAGCCATTCAGTGTCCACCAATGGCTACACGCTTCCCTCTTCCCGGACTGTGGGAACGCACGTGGTGTAGCAGCTGAAAAAACTTCGTCGGAAGTAGGAGTATGACGTTAGTTCAAAACATTGTTACCTTGGCACTTGTAACCTAGGAAGGGAAACAGGAAGATGAAATGTTCAGATTTGGGGGTGGGGGGCGGGCAGTGGATGGAAAGGGTTTCTGTGATGGTTGTTGGTTTAGCCATGTAACTTAAGCGTTCTGTTCTTAAGTAACGCCCTGTGTGAGTTCTTAAACGCTTGCAAAGCGGGTGGGTGGTGAAGAACCTCCCTAAAGGGTGTGTGTCCATATCGTTCACTCTTTTAAACAGGAACACAGGGACGTTAACAGATGGTGTGGTGTAGGATGCTTCGGAGACATTTTCACTATTTGGGGTGGGTCATGTTTGTCTGATCTCTCTGAGCCCTGCTTCCCCTTTGGGAAGAAAGTTGAGGGAACAATGTGAGAAAAGTGTAACACCTTTCAATATTCCCCACCTTGAGAGGACTACTTTTCTCTTTTTTTCCCAGGGCTTTTACTAAGTCCCTACCAAACAATATGCTAATTGTAACCTGTGTAGGTTAAGAAACAAAATAGGCCTCATTTTGCTGGACTAAAAGTTGCTTAAATCTAGTCAGTAGTACATTGTGTTGTTGTTTCTAGCAAGTATTTATTGGAACACTTTCTGCCAGATGTCTGACAGAGACAACCTTGTGTTCTCCAAAGCACTGTTAAGATAACATTCTTAATGATACCTTATTTTTGTAGAAAGCTTTTGCAGTTTTTCACTTAATCCTGTACTCTTCTGAGATTGGGAAAGCAGATACTACTATCTTTAAAGATAAAGGAAACAGGTAAATGAAGGTTGATTTTCTCAACCAACTGCCTCTGCAGATCCCTGGTGATGAGTCTGATGACTTATCTTTCCACTCTTACTGCATCTCTCTAAAAATGAAGGACAGCCCTTTCTACATGACACCTCAACACTGTTTGTCTGTCTGGTGTGTCCTGCCATCCCCTTTCCTTTGCCAAGCAAACACATGGAAGCCTAGCATGTGCTAGGCACAGTGCTGACTAAAATGGATATGTTCTAGTATTTGCAAATGGGCCTTGAGTTCATAGGCACATAGACCAGGAAAAATTGTTTTCACGAGTGCAAAAAAATTTTCCTTCTGATAAATATTACGGAAATCTATGGTCTTCCTCCCCAACCCTTCCCCTTAGTGTATATGCAGTGGATTTATGGTTTAAAGCAAGAAGTCGGAATGAATTTGATCATATGAAGTCCTTGGAGAAGTATTTGTGGAATTACAAAACTTTTTTTAAAACTACATTGGAGAGTAAAAATAACCTTCAGCCTGGATTGAGGCTAGACCTGAGAATTATTTATCATCTTTTCCCTTTATTGTTAGTTTTGCCTTTTTAATCAAGATTATTCCATCAACAATGCTAGATATTAAAAAACAGTTCCAGTCTTTATATTTTCGCAGGTAATTAATTTTTTGGGCAAATAAAAAGAGGCACTAAAAGCATATTATTTGGAATATTGCCTGACTTAACTGCATATGCATGTATCAAAAACGGGCCTCTTCTGTGTACATTTGCATCTAAAACATCAACTGTTTTTTTTCTCCTTTGCCTTGCTGCTCCAGTTAGAGTGGCCTCAAGCCTAAGATTGCCTGGGTTTGATTTCTCCTTTGGAGAGATGAGAGATCTTTGGAATTAAAGCTGGAGAATGCCTAATCAATGTAGACTGCATAACTTTGGAGATATAAAGACATGTTTTTTGTTTTTGTTTTTCTTTCCCCCCCACAAAGAGAGCTAAAGTATTTTCCCAAGTATATCAGTCTAGCAAAATTCAGAACTAACCCTGCGTACAACAGAGCAAGTCCTAATTACTATTTTAGTTTTGAATTTAAAAGTGAAGCCTTACTGTTTATCCTTGGAAATTATAAACTTTGTATTTTATGAAGAGACAGCATGGATTGATGTTAATAATTACTTTCATTCTCTACTGAGCCTTTTTTCTTTTTTTTGTCTTTAAGGTAATCTATTATCAGGTTTCCTGTTTCATTAAGTCTTGATACTTGCTTTTTGCACTTCCTGAATTTAGAGAGGGACCTTTCCTAGAAGTACTGAATTTGTCATTCACAATTGATTCCAAAGATCATATTTGAAATAGTTGAGATAAATGTAAACCTACAAAATACAAGTTACTTGAAGTTTTATTTTGTTTAGATTCCTTCTCTTAATTCTGCTAAAAGCAGGCATTGTAGAGAAGTGGTCCTGCTCGTGAGGTAGAGACAGTGATCACAGTAAAGAGGGGGATGTTATGGAAAACGCTTAAGTTTGATTGGCACAACTGTAAACAAAGAAACAAACCCAAATTCATCATGTGGTTTGAAAAGGCCTGTTATGTCTCAGGGTGGTAAGTACCGAACTGGATTGAGACAGCAACAGTTCTATTATTATTCTTGACTCCTCTGATGGGCTCCCATTTGGCAACTGGACACGTTGCTTTACATCTTTCTAGAGTGCCTGTTAACAAAGAGTCACCTTGTTTCTCATTAAAGTTTGCCTAATATTTCGAGGTATGAAAGTGATATATTAAGCTCTTTCACTGTTTTATCGTAGCCCCTCTTTTGAACTTACAACATTTGTCTAGCTTAAAACTTGTAAGATTCTTCTTGAACATTTTTTTTTTCCTTCAGTGTTTCTCAATTTTAATGATTACAGAATTGTATAGACATAATCACTGCTTATCTTGTGACTTTCCTGAAAAGTTGAATAAGGAAGAAAGGTTTAGTCTTCTGAAAAGTGTTTCCTTAGAATATCTTGGCTTGCTCCATTTTCTTTTTCTAATGTATTTTGGAATTAAGCTTTTAATGGTTTCTTTAGGTATGTTTAGGCTTTGTCTAATGTTATCAAGATCTTAGTGATATGAGCTTTATCTCTTTGTAGGTCAGATACTAATTTATCTGCTTAATCCTATTTTAGCCACCAAAGTCCTTGGCACTGTCAAATGGTTCAACGTCAGAAATGGATATGGATTTATAAATCGGTATGTGTTTGTGTATATTTGCATGTTTTAAATTATACTTGTATTGTGGCACTAACAGTTTTAAATCCCTTATCATGCTTCATTAATGGCTTATATAAATTTTTTAGGTTTCTAAGCACTGTAAATATTCTTATTTCTAAGCTACTGATTTGTTAAATATTACTTAAAATACATTTCCAGGACACTAATAAATAACTTATTTCGTAAAGTCTAGTCATTAAGGAAAAAAAGGAGGGGGGACAAAATCAGAAATGGGAAGGGCCTTAGGATAAATGAGACAATATCCATAATTTCACAGATGAAGAAATGGAGTCTTAGACTGGTTAAGCTGCTTTCCTAAGGTCACCCAACTAGTGAGTAATTGAGCTGGATCTTTAACCCACTTCTGGTCCAGTCCTATGTAGAAACTGTAAACTGTAGCCGCTTTTAACCATACAGGAATGAGAACACAACTACAAGATGTTGGGATTATTCTGAGGTTTTTACATGATATCGACATTTTCTTTGCTTTCCCACCCTTAAAGTTCCTCCAATTTCTTGTCTCCTTTGGTGGGGTGGGGGTGGGGGGCTGTTTTAAGTTTCAGTGTAAGGAGAGCCTAGTTCACAGCTGTGCCCTGTCCTTTTAACTGTCTTGCTTTGCTTTTGCTGGGAGGAAAATCTAAGGCTCTGATTACACACCATGTGATTCAGAAAGAGACAGAGGAAGGGGATGTTTCTGTATGTTGAGTCTGTGAGCTTGGATCTAAGCACTGTGGCAATGTGGAGGAAGAAGGTGGGTGGCTTGTGGAGTTAGAAATGTTTAACAAGGATTGATTTTAGGTGTCTGAATTGAGTGTAGAAAATAAGTGAAAATATATGTTGTGTTTTGAGGACTTGGGATTTAAATTTATAAGACATAGGTTCTTTTAAGTTTTTCCACATACCTACTACCTTTAATTGTGAGCTTTTTGTCTTTCAACAGAAATGACACCAAAGAAGATGTATTTGTACATCAGGTAAGAGGGATTATAAATATTACATTTGCTATGTGAGAAGGGGGTATGTAATCTTCTGTCATCCCTTTCCCAAAAATAAGTCCTATGGATTATTATTTTAATCTAAACTCTTTCTGTGATTTATTTTGCAACAAGAGCTCGGTTCCACATTTTAAGATTAATAAGTTCTTCTGTCCCGTCATATTAACTGTTTTCAAATAGTTTTATTTTTGTAGTTTTATAAAGCAGTATTTGGTTAGACCACTTTCTAATTTTTAAAGGCTTTGAGTCCTTAGGCAAAAAAAAAAAGTCTGTTTCCATATTAGCATCCTGTTCTCCTGATGTGGTTCCTCCTTAGTGTTTGCCTGGAGCCAATCTGGCTTCTGCCTGGGTAGGTGTTGGTTAAAGCTCCTCTATCAGAGCAGCTCTCAATTGAAGTAAATAGCACAGAGAAGCAGATAGTAAGATGAGAAAACTTCCAGTTTCCAGGGTAGCCCTCACTCTTGTTAAATGAGGCATGTTAGGACATATCCAGGTCAAAAGATGCAAATTCCCTTAGATTTGCAGGAAACAGAGGCAATGGGTAAGATATGGAGCTTCTCTGCTGTTGGTACCTCAGTTTTTCTTTGCTTTGATAGCCTAGGATATTACTTATTTTGTTATTAATATGTCCTAGACTTCCTTTATAAAATAGGCTAAGAGAAGGAATACTATCCTTAGTGTTCTTTTTGTTTATTTAGTTTTCAGTGAATTGTCTGAAATATGCGTTCTCAGAGTATAACAATAAGGAAGATAGAGCAGCAGGTACTAATGCCAGTCCGTTCTCTTGCAATGCAGAAATCCAGAATACATCTGATTTTCTGTGTTTTTGTTTCCTTCTGTTTAGGTTTGTGTGTGTATTGGAGTGGCAGTAGGAGTTGGACATGGTGGTATCTAGCTATGGTTTCTATTGTTTATATTTCTACTTGACTGGATATATCTCAGTTGTACCTAGATAATTTGAGTAGATTTATTTTGTTCAGATACAGTGACTTTTAGGGTCATAATAGAGTTGTTTATAATACTTAGAGGTTTGAGGTTCATAGACCTTTTGGGGTAAGAATGCTGAAGACTGCTAGAGGTAAAGGTCCTCAGAAGTTGCTGTAGTGGTGGCTGGCTTTATTAGCCTGTGAGTATATGACCCGATTCCACGGTGAGGTTGTGTGGTGAGTCACCTCTGTGTTGAGGCCTGCCCAGTTTAACAGGAAAAAGGGAGAGAGCCGGCAGGGAGGGGCTGTTTTTGGAATGGCTGAATGTTCATGCTGCGTGCGCATATATCCTGTCCTGAACTGCCTTTTTTCCTCTATGGGTGAGGTCTCTGCTCTATTGGCTCACTATTTCTTTTCCCTCCTACTCAGAGTTAGGAGATGGGCTGGATTACACATGCTTAATCGCTTTGTAAAATAAGGTTGACCTAGTTCCATAGAAACTCAAGCCCCTTTAACTGTTTAGAGATACCAGCCAAAGAAATGGAAATGCATTGCAGGAATTATTTTCTGCCTTCATTGATTGAAAAAGAGAGAGCAGTATCTATTCATAAGGAGATATTTAGATGTAGATGTTTAATGAAGAATAGCATCTTCACTAACCTTTTAATGTATTCTCAGGAAACATAGGATTTGTTGACATATGAATTGTGTGATGGGGGAAATGTTGAATAAATATCATATAGGTAGAGTACAGGGATATGAATTACCTCTCCTCCACTTCCCCCATCATCCCTGGGGCTGTTACATTTGTGACTTCAGATAAATCACTTTAACTCTTAGCCTCATGTTAACTCATCTGCAAAATGGGAGGGAGGAGGGGGGAGGACAGATTATTGCTAATACATTCTGATTCTTGAGACAATTTTGTTTACTCTGTCAGAAATATTTATCCCCTTGGCATTTTAATTTTTTTTCTTTATCACTGCCTCCTTTCCCCATCAAGCCTAGCTCGCATTTTAAAAATCCCTATTGAAGTTAGTAGTTTCTGTTGTCTACAGGAACCTCTATCCCTAAAATATGTGTTTGTGTGTGTATGTAAGATCTCACAAAAGCATTTTTTTACCCTTGCTGATGGAGCTACAGCTTCATCTTTGGTTTGAGGTAATTAATACAGCTGATATGATCAGGTGATCAGCCTGTGACAGTAGTGTGTAGTCACTGCACATACTGCAATTATAGGAAAAACATGTTCTGTTTAATCTACCTGTCAAGATGAATAGCACAAATCAAGAAAGTAATGTGGAATATAGTTTTATAGTGTTTTTTTTGTTGTTGTTTTAGAGCTCCAGGTTAGTGGGAGAATGATGGAAAAATAATAATTGATCAGTAGTTTCTTCAGGTTCACTCTGGTGTACTTGAAAGCAATGAAATCTCTGGCCAATATTGAAATACACTTTGAATAAAATTTTCTGTTCTCTTTACTTCGAATCATATTTTCTGTTCTCTTTCCAGACTGCCATCAAGAAGAATAACCCACGGAAATATCTGCGCAGTGTAGGAGATGGAGAAACTGTAGAGTTTGATGTGGTTGAAGGAGAGAAGGTGAGAGGAAATTGTGGTTTGGTATCAAAAGGGCTGGCACATAGTTTTGTTGCACAGTAAATTGTCTGTCAGCCCCTTATTAATTGACATGACTTTGGAATTTTTGTACAATAGCAGGAAGTGACTTTTATACAGAATCTTTTTTTTTTAGATGGAGTCTCCCTCTATTGCCCAGGCTGGAGTGCATTGGCGCGATCTTGGTTCACTGCAGCTTCCGCCATCCAGGTTCAAGTAGCTGGGATTACAGGCACTGTCCTGTACTGCCACGCCTGGCTAATTTTTGTATTTTTAGTAGAGACTGGGTTTCGCCATGTTGACCAGGCTGGTCTTGAAACTCCTGACCTTAGGTGATCCACCTGTGTCGGCCTCCCAAAGTATTGGGATTACAGGTGTGAGCCACCGCCCCCAGCCAGCAGAAATATTTTTGGCATTGTCATTATAAACATTCTGCAATAAAGATACTTTAATTCTTATTTAATAAATGATCAACTCTGATTATGGAAAGAAAAGCTGATTTCTCAATTTCAAAGTAACTTTTATTTTTGTACCAAAGGTATGTATTTTGAAAAGCAGTTTAAAATTTAGCTATCTTATTATTACAACTGCTTTGCAGCTGGACGCGGTGGCCCACACCTGTAATTCCAGCACTTTGGGATGTCGAGGCGGGCGGATCTCCTGGGGTCAGGAGTTTGAGACCAGCCTGGCCAACATGGTGAAACCCGTCTCTACTAAAATTATAAAAATATCTGAGTGTGGTCGCACGCCTGTAATTCTGGCTACTTAGGAGGCTGAGGCAGGAGAATCGCTTGAACCAAGGAGGTGGAGTTTGTACCTCTGAGACATTGCACTCCAGCCTGGGTGACAGAGCAAGATTCTGTTTCAAAAACAAAAAGAAAAGAAAAAAAAAAAAACTGCTTTGGGGCAGAAGATTTCTTTTATCAAAGTAAAGTTTTCAGGCTGACTTGTAAGCACTTCTACCTACAAATAATACATGGTAAAGTATATTTTAATCTCAATAAAAGGAAATTGAAATTGAATATTAATCATTTTGTTTTCTGTTTGGTTTGGATTTTGGGAAGCTGAAGGTATCCTGATAGACCCTAAAATAGCTTTGTTCAGGTGAATTGAATCCAAGAAGTTGAGGGATTATCCTGAAGACTAGCTACAGAAGTTTTTAATACTGTTATATATTTAATTCCATGTCAGTAGTATCCTTTATGCTTTGTGTTTAGTCTGTTATAGATATTAGTAAAACAATGTTGAGTTAGATTATAAACATGCTAAAACTACATATAGCCCAACTGCCATGGCAGGTAGTCATGGCAGCTGAATTAGAAATTAACTGAATGAATGACAGGTTAACTCCCTGTATGTGTTCCTCCCACATACACATAGACCATTCCATAGTTCATGTTCCTAATGGCTCTCAAACCATTGTGTTTTAAAAGAAAACACTTTATTTCATTTGATGCAGAAATTTAAGTGATTATCTTTACCAGTGTGAGCTCCGGGGTATCTTGTAAGTCTTTTAGATTTCCAGATCACTCACCGGCACATGCCGGTCTCTGAGGATCTCTGATATCCCGTCCAATTTTTAAAAAATTGTTTTGGGTTGATTTTTCTTCTGTATGTTTTCAGAACTCGGGGTTTTACAAATTGACGTAGGATGTGAAATACGTTCTCTGAAATCTTCTTGGTCTACATTTTTTTTTACATTTTTGAAACATTATCCATTTGTCCATATGAGAATAAGAATTCTAAATCTGTTTCAAGGATAGTCTAAAGAAGGAAAGTGTAAAGAAGGACTACATGTGTGGAGAATGTTATTCATCAAAGACCCTTTCTTCTTGTTGCTGCCAAAATGGGAGAAGTTTCACTCATTACCTTTGTGCTGAACAGAGAATCACGTGAGCCCATGAATAGGGATTCCTTTGGTACCTCCTAGACTAACACAGGTTTCAACACACTCTAGGAAAGTAGCAGTATCTCAGATACTTCCCACTGAGGATAGTCTTCCTGGTCTAGCATTACTTCTACTTGGACAGTTGTATATTTGCTAGTTTATGTTCTTTAAAGAGGTTACACTTTGCTTTTGCGATTGGCATAGCTAGACAAGAAAGCAAAGCTCAGGTTGTGGGAGCACACAAGCCATACATGTTTAAATCAGGTTGTGAAGTGCCTTGCTCACTTGGTTTAAAACCTAGATCTGTTTTTTAAAATCACAGTGGGAATTCTTAGCATGTTCTGCCAGTCTTATACTCTTGCAGTCCAAGGCTGTTTTGTGAGTTAGCTTATGTTCTTTTTAATTTTGAGGCCATCTTTTTATTTTCTTCTCAGGGTGCAGAAGCTGCCAATGTGACTGGCCCGGACGGAGTTCCTGTGGAAGGGAGTCGTTATGCTGCTGATCGACGCCGTTACAGACGTGGCTACTATGGAAGACGCCGTGGCCCTCCCCGGAATGTAAGTTGCTTCTGTTACTTACTAGTGATTGAGAAATTCTTCATGCATGGAATTAAGTGTATGTACTTGGAGCAGATAAATGCCTTATCTTCTCCTGGAGACAAGTGATTTAAGTGATTTTTATTTTTTCTTTAGAGGAAACTTTTATCTTATTTTTTAAAATGTTTATTATTTATTTCCATAGGTTTTTGGGAAACCGGTGGTGATTAGTTACATGAATAAGTTCTTTAGTGGTGATTTCTGAGATTTTGGTGCACCCATCACTGGAGCAGTATACACGGTACTCTAAAGGGGAAATTGTGGTGCTCAGAAGTTTTAAAGAGCTACTGGTCTCATTAGAAACTTGCCATTCAGAAGTTGTATCAGTTAGGATATATTTGGCTACAAGTAATAGACATTTAATTATCTTGGAACAGGAAGACTTAAGGGAGACAGTGCTGAGGTTTTAACAAGGTTTCTCTTCATTTGGCTCTTTTTTCTGGCCAGAACCTAGTCACACATTCACTGGCAAAGGGGAATGCAATTTCCATCATTGACTTAACCTTGTTCATTCCTTGGTGCCGACACTGTTGACCTCTAAGAAAATAAAAATTTCGTTGGTGAAAGAATGGGAAATAACTTGTGAATAGGCAATAAAAGTGCAGGCCATGGAACTATTAACTAATTTGCCTTGGTTAAGAGACTGTTTTATTTAGCATAGCATTTTTCCATTATTTCAAAGGAAAGAAGCAATAAGTGATTCTGTGGATTTTTAGTTCGGGGAAAGAGTTTGTAAGCAAATCTGGCTGGAGCTTTCTTGGGAGGCTCAGTTTATAGGAGTATTCTCAAGGCATCTAAAATGGACCCAGTATATTTGTGGTCATGAGGAACTTACTAGATTTGAATCAGTTCTTGGTGTTTCTAGAATTAGAACCAGGTACTGGCACATGGAAGAAAACTCCGAATGTTTGTCAGCACAAGATTGTGACTATCTCATCCAAAGAGAAACTCAACAGAATTCAATATCTGCAGATTGAGAATGACCTTTCTTTATGTTTTGATAGATTTACATCTTTCTGTTTACCTAACTGCTTTTCCTCTTTATTCTGCCATCGTCACACCCTGCCCAAATTAATTCTGTCAGATTCCTTAGGACTTCTCTCTTATTTCTTTGTTTTTGCTTATCTTATTTGATTTTTAATAAGCTATGAGGGGGTAGCTAGGAAAGAGCTGCTGTAGCGTTTCCTACATGTTCTCTTTCAAGTTCATCAGAGTCACAGAGCTCTAACTGTGATTATTTTGACTCCTAGGTTAATTCAAAAGTAAAAGTGGTAGAAAAACATTCAGTGAAAAATTTTTCTTAAAGACTTCCCCTCCAAAACCTGAAAATGCTAAAGTTATGCATATAAAAGATATTTAGAAACAAAATTGTTAAAACGCTTAAGAAACAAAATTATTAAAACTCTTAAGTGTAGACATAAATGAGCTTTTTTGTCGTAATGTCTAAGTCCCAACAACTTGTTCAGTATCTCTCAAAAGAGCTTGTTCAGCAGTGCTGGTGCCATTATTATGCTTTGTAAAACTCTTAAAGATTTGATTGTGTGAAATGCAAAAGAGAAAGATAAGCCTAAGAAGAAAAACAGTTTATGTTGTCTCACACTTAATATTTTGGTAAGCATTTTCTGTGCAAATAAACATTTACATAATTGTGAATCTCATCTTTGGTAGAGGTTTTATGAAGAGTAGAAAGGCTTGATTTTTTTTGAAGTTAGACTAGTTGAGGCTTTTTTGGAGGGGGAGTTTGGTTGCACATGTGGACTTGTTCTGGAAGGGTCCAAAGCTGAAATACACCTGTAAAAAAAGTAATGGGTCATTATTTTGCTTTTTTTATTTATTCATTTTAAAATCTAGTTACTTCCCATTAAAGACAATTGCATATCCCCTTTAAAGTCAGATATGAAATCACACAGCCTTTGTAGGATGTTTGGTTTTTTAAAATGTAAAATGGTAATATATGATATAATTTAGAGGAAAAATATAAAATGAATCAGTAATTTCCTTTGTTAATAAGTTCTATATTTAGAAACCTCCAGTATTAGGGCTTATTACTATCAGAGTATGGTTAAGCTTTACTCTTAAACATATAAAGGGAGTCATGCCATAGGTCGGTGGTTCTCAAACTTCTTGGATTTGGGATCTGTTTTTTTTTGTATTTTTTTTTTTTTTTTTAGTAGAGACGGGGTTTCACCGTGTTAGCCAGGATGGTCTCGATCTCCTGACCTCGTGATCCGCCCGTCTCGGCCTCCCAAAGTGCTGGGATTACAGGCTTGAGCCACCACGCCCGGCCAAGGGATCTGTTTATATGCTTACATGTTATTGAGGATCCTAGAGCTTTTGTCAATGTGTATTTATATTAATAGTATATTAGAAAGTAAAATTTAAAGTATTAATTGATTTAAAGTAACTATATGTTCATGAAAATAACAGTATTTATGGAAAAAACTATTTAAATTGAAAAGAGTGGTATTGCTTTATACTTTTGCAGATCTCTGATGTATGGTTTAATAGAAGATAGCTGGATTCTCACATCCGTTTCTGCATTCAGTCTGCTGAGAGACCACATGTCATTGTAGCCTTTGGGAGACCATATACTTCTGAGAGAATGCCTGGGAAAGGCAAATAGCATCTTAGTAATATTATGGCAATAGTTTGACCTCGCTGACCCCTGGAAGTTTTCAAAGATCCCATCCACACTTTACAGACTGTTGTAGGAAGAATACCACTTGGGTCAAATATGTTGGTAACATCATAAAATGAATTCTTTTTTGGCTTTTCCCTGACATTGCCTCAGTGGATGGTAAATCCTGGGAGACACGCATTTGATGGAGCTAAACATTATAAGCTTTGCAGATACTCTTGGGGTGGTTGGTTAGCTGATAACCAGTTCTAATTAGATGAATATTAAATTGATTGTAGATTGATTGCTCTTGCTTTTCTGCTTCTTGGTATTTTATCTGCACAGATCTACTCTAATCTTAATGTAGTTTATCCCAGGAAATCACATGATAATCTGGGTTAAATGCATTTTGTCTGTATAATGGAAAGGATTATTGCTTTGGGGAGATTTTCTTTTGGTGATACTCATCCTAAATGGTGTTCTTTGGTTCTTTCCTTGCTAAAACTTCTTCTGAATCTCTGTTTCTTTGCTTCGCTAGTACGCTGGGGAGGAGGAGGAGGAAGGGAGCGGCAGCAGTGAAGGATTTGACCCCCCTGCCACTGATAGGCAGTTCTCTGGGGCCCGGAATCAGCTTCGCCGCCCCCAGTATCGCCCTCAGTACCGGCAGCGGCGGTTCCCGCCTTACCACGTGGGACAGACCTTTGACCGTCGCTCACGGGTCTTACCCCATCCCAACAGAATACAGGTAAAATTGCAACTGAGACTTCTCTTCAGCAGTCCTCACCCTTCCGTCCTTCTCTGCCTCCTCTTCCTCCTCCTCCTCCAACACCAGCTGCCAGAAACCTTGCTTATGGCTTCCTGATGCTACAAAAGCTTGAGGCAAGGCCTTCAGTCTGCTTTTTCAAAGCAGTCATTCCGGTAACATTTCTAAAAGCAAAACCACGTGTTCCATGCCTGTAATAGGGAACCCTCGTGGCTGAAGTTTCTAGTTGATAGAAGGATGAAAAAATAATTAAGGTAACAAGACAGGTGGAGTGTGTAAGAGCTTGGACTCTGAAGTCAGGCTTAATTTGAATCCTGTTTCTGCTACTTACTTGTGAGGTTTTGAGTAAACCAAGTTTTGGATTAAGTTCATCCATTAAACGGGGGCGTTAAATGCCTGCACCATAGGGTTGTGGTGGTTAAATATAAAGGATTTAGCAAAAGATGCCTACAGCATAAATAACGTTTATAAAGTATTAGATTTAAATGAGATAGTGCTGATTTTTAAAGGCAACCCACCACAACGGAGGTTGTTGATTATTGATTCTGCTTTTTTACTGCAAAATATTAGTACAGCTGTTGTGAGTTTGTTTTGTGCTTAATAAACCTTACATCACCTTTGCAGTTCCTAGGGAACTTGGAAAACTAGGGCTAGGTTATCATTTTTGTTATCACTAGCCACAGCTTTTTTCTCCTTAGTATCCTTGGGGTTTCTTTTTGTTCCCCCCACTAGATGTTTTGACTGAACATTGTGTTCAGTCTGTTCTTTGCTACCCTTCTCCTGTCCCATCATGCATGACTGTGTTCTTTCTTGTTTTTTTCCTTCTACTCTTCAACAGCTGCTCCTGACAAATGTGCTAAAAATAACAAGTAGACTTACATATATGGAGAGATTGGGTACATGAGACATAGTAGCTTTAGGGCAGCACTCTGGGCTTCTAGGAAACAAGGACAGGAAAAGTCAGTGAGATTGTAATATGCACTTATCTTTAGTGTCTTAATAGTGGTTTCCTGAAATACTCCTCCTTAGTGTTTGGCATATACACCATATGTCACGTTTGCTGAAAGCATGGTGATTCTTTTTCATATCTTTTGAAATAAAATGTATTTCACCTTAGGAATTGAAGTTTCAGAACAAAGTCATTCCTTAGTGCCACGTAAAACATGATGTGCAGAAGCTAATCGAAAGCTTCTTTTGAACGTGCACACTTATTCCCATAACCTAACTGCATTTAGTTGTTGACTGAATGACTGACTTTCCTACCTATTCCATGTCAGAAGTAAAAGTTGTCTTGATCCTTTAAACAGTATTTTTTAATAATTTTAATAATTAAAAACAGTATTTTTTAATAATAATAAAAAATAATCAGTATTTTTAATAATAATTTTTAATTATTTTTTAATATCTACTAGTTCCCTGACTAAGCAGTCTGATTGAGCCAGTCAAGATCATCAAAAGAAAATTCCTAAAGCTCTCATCCATATAACTAAGCTACTTCGAAGTTGTCAGTGTGATGTCTTAAAAATATGGATCTCTAGGATGGTAAAATTACTGAGATCAAATAGAAAAGTCTTTGCCAATATATTCTATTACAACACTATGAAATTTATTGGGCATAATAGAAAAAAATAGGAATATATAGGCCTGTGGTATTTGCCTTATGCAAGGACATAATATAGCATGATTTATTAGTGACTGAATGACTTCCATTTTTAAAGAAAATAGTTCTATAGGTTTGAAAATTAAGTAGAATCGTTCACTGAGCTACTAGCTACTTGTTGTCTTTGAGAAAATAATTATATGATGGAGGGAAGGGAGCAACATTGTGGCATCTACCAAGTGACAGATACTTGGAATCAGTTCTTTAGTTCTCTCCATAGCCTGAGGGAAACAGCGGTTTCCATATTTTTTGTTGTTGTCACAAATGAAGGAATTTGATTATTTCTAAAAATCAGCAACTTTTATTTTACATGGACAAGAAGTGGTAGAACTTAATTTTAATTCATTTTGTTCATGTCACCCAGTCTTTCTGCCAGACTCTCATCCTTTAGACACCTTAACTGATGTTTCTGTCAGTCTTTTTTTGTGACTCACAGTTTCTGAGGAAGAAATGGCCGAGCTTACTTAGGAAACTAAAGAGAGGCTCATGTGATGGGGATGATGTGAGTGAAGCGGGGGAGGGTATGAGGTGAGATCTCAGGGGAGGTCAGTCATGCTGGTGGACCACTGTGAAGACTTGACCTACTGTAAATGTGATAATAAGCCAGTAAAGGGATCTCAACAGTAAAGAAACACTTAAGAGATTATTGGACTGTTTTGTTGGGACTAGACCACAGAAGGCAAGAGGTAAAAGGAGGGAGAACAGCTGCTGTAATCTCAGTAGAGAGATGCACATGGGTTGTTTTAGAGAAGCTGTCAGTGCAAGGTCTCACTAAATGATTAGATTTGGAAGATGTTTTAAGCATATAGAGGTGTCGTCATTTCATGATGGATTGAATGAGGAGTGTGAGGAATGGCAATGTATTGTATGAGGAGTAAATAATACCTCTCTAGTTTTGATTTAAACAAATATGGGAATATTGAAGAAGATTGGGTTTGGAGGGAAAGGTGAAAATTCTTTGGAGGTCTTTTTCTCATATTAAATTCACTTAAGTGGAGGTGTTAAGTAGGCAGAAAAAAATAAAGTAGAGGGAAGAGGTAGGAAGTGGCTGGAGGATGGAAGGTGTAGCCTTAGATACAGTGGTTGACAGCATTTTGAGGAGTTCATTAAGTTGTAGTTGAGAAGAGACCTGAATGGAGCAAGGGATCAAGTCCATCAGGTCCCAGGGAGAGCGTGAATGGGAGTCTGAAGGGGAGAAATGGGATTGTAAATAATGATTTGGAGGTTTTTTAAATTTATTTTTATGTATTTATGTATTTTTTTGAGATGGAGTCTCGCTCTGTCGCCCAGGCTGGAGTGCAGTGACGTGATCTCAGCTCACTGCAAGCTCCACCTCCCGGGTTTACCCCATTCTCCTGCCTCAGCCTCCCGAGTAGCTGGGACTACAGGCGCCCGCCACCTCACCTGGCTAATTTTTTTTTTTTTTTTTTGTATTTTTAGTAGAGATGGGGTTTCACTGTGTTAGCCTGGATGGTTTCAATCTCCTGACTTTGTGATCCACCCGCCTCAGCCTCCCAAAATGCTGGGATTACAGGCGTGAGCCACCACGCCTGGCTGATGTGGAGTTATAAAACAGGATATTTAAAGCCATAGGGGCAGGATGAGACTAACTAACTATAAGGTGAGTGAGTGTAGGTGGAAATAGGATTCCAGGATCAAGTTCTGGGACACACCAACAATTAAAGATTAGGAAGATGAGGATTGTCTAGCAAAGGACAATGAGAAGGAGCAGCCAAGGAGAACGTATTTCAAGAATGAAATGTGTTAAATGCTTGTTGATAAGTAGAGGAGATTAAGCTGAGAATTGATTATTAGATTTGGTAACTTGGAGGTTAGTGGTTTAGTGAAGACAAAAGTTTAAATAGAATGAACTTAAGAAACAGCAAAGGGTGAGGAGACATATCCCCCATTGAGGTTTCTGTAGTGGTGGTCATGGTGTTTGGTTTTTCTCTAGTATGTATGTCTGTAAAGAAATGGGGTAGTAGCTGGAAGAAGATACGAGATCAGAGCAAGATTTTTGCATGATTTGATTTGCTTTTTACAATGCAGAGTTGCCCGTCTCTCCCTTACCCCTTATCTCACCAACAACTTATAAAGCCATTAGATGGGCAGATCAAGGTAGGTATGTGTGTTTGCCATACACGCACATACATGCACATACATAGACACACATATATATATATAACATTGTGTGTATGTGTGTTCCATAGTTCTGTCTATTGAAAGTTCCTGAAAGCAGTGATACCTTAGTAACAGCATTGAGCATACCTGTCCCCCAATTTTTTTTGTTTTTAAATAACATTCTCAAACAAAAAGAATTCCCTTTGGAGAAATGGCTGATTTCAGAGCTGGGACAGAGAAAGTACAATATGAGCCTGGAACATCATGTGCCAGAAAGGGAAGAAGTACTCACAGAATGCTGGAAACATGTCAAAAGGATATGAGCCAGCTTGAAGGGGTTCCCGTTGGCCAGTAATGATAGTAACAGATTACAATTCATTGAATAAAATAGAAAACCATGAGTCCATAAAAATATAAATAAATAAACCAATATATTGAAAAATATGATAAGTAATAGTATATTTACACACTTTGTAAGTACTTCCTCACAAAGGACTCATTAATTACAAAGAAGGAAACAGTCAACTTACAGAGGATGACCCTGGTGGCAGATAACCACCTTAACCACTTATCAAAGTGAACGTTGTCAGTAATGGCACAAATTGGAACTATATGCCACCTCACAGGATGCAGTGAGGAGAATGCAGTATCACTTTTGCTGGGGATGCAAAAACAAAATCTAATCATTAGTGAACACCAAATAACCTAAGTTGAGGGATATTTTACAAAATAACTGGTTTGTAATCTTTAAAAAAGCATCAAGGTCATGAAAACCAACGTGTTGGCTCATGCCTCTAATCCCAGCACTTTGAAAGGCCGAGCTGGGTGGATCACGAGGTCAAGAGATTGAGATCATCCTGCCAGACATGGTGAAACCCCATCTGTACTAAAAATACAAAACATTAGCCAGGCATGGTGACACACACCTGTAGTCCCAGCTACTTGGGAGGCTGAGGCAGGAGAATCACTTGAACCAGGGAGGCGGAGGTTGCAGTGAGCTAAGATCCCGCCACTGCACTCCAGCCTGGCGACAGAGCAAGACTCCATCTCAAATAAATAAATAAATAATTGCTCCAAATAAAAAGATATAACTTACTTCAGTGCATAATTCTAAATGGTGTTTTTGCTATAAAGGGCATCATTGGGACAAATGGTGAAACTCGAATGGGATTTGAGAATTACATGTAACTTTTCTGTAACTTTGTGCTTATTTCAAACTTTTAAGAAATTGAAAAGTATGCGTGCTGTTTCACTGGGTATTTATGCTTGGATGGAAATGATAGAAAAAGCAAAAATATATAGTGAAGGATAGAGTTAACATGCTGTATCTATTTGATGAGAATAGAGAGGCTGTTGGTTGCAAATATGAGCTTGGATCACTTACCCAGAGTAATGAGAGACAAGAACATTCTGATGTAAATACAGGGAGCTTGGTAGATTTGCTAGTGAGAATGTGGAAACTGTCTTCTGACTGTTTCTCTTTTCTTGACAAAATATGAAGGATAGTATTTGGCTCCTAGGAGGCGGAAGGGATGTTTTGAGATAAGAAAATAAAGTTAAGCTATGGCTTGTATGGTAAAGAATTGCAGGCATTGTTGGTGGGTTTTTGTTTGTTTGTTTGTTTTTTAAGTTGTTCTTTCTTCCCCTTGGAAGTAGTACAATAAGTTAATTTTATTCCACTGGGCCGGGCGCGGTGGCTCAAGCCTGTAATCCCAGCACTTTGGGAGGCCGAGATGGGCGGATCACGAGGTCAGGAGATCGAGACCATCCTGGCTAACACGGTGAAACCCCGTCTCTACTAAAAATACAAAAACTAGCCGGGCGAGATGGCGGGCGCCTGTAGTCCCAGCTACTGGGGAGGCTGAGGCAGGAGAATGGCGTAAACCCGGGAGGCGGAGCTTGCAGTGAGCTGAGATCCGGCCACTGCACTCCAGCCTGGCGACAGAGTGAGACTCCGCCTCAAAAAAAAAAAAAAAAAATTTTATTCCACTGGCTTAAAGTAACTTTGTTGTAAAGAAAAATAAAAGAGTATTTTATTTAAAGAGATGAATGAGATGTATCCGATTTCAAAATGTTAAATTGATGCACGAAAATAAAGTGAGGTGCTCTGGGATTAAGCAAATGACTGTTCTAGTCAGACTAGGTTTGTCTTCCTTTGCAGTCGTTCACAAAGATTTACTCATAAATAGTTTGTGTTACCGCTGAGAGTGCCTAGCTTTGTAATGAAGCATTTTATTTTTTACTTCTAAAAAATGTTCTGAACATAGCTGTATGCACTGTATCTTATCCCCTGTGCTGTGACACTCACTGTCAGCTCTCATTGCCTCTCCAGGCTGGTGAGATTGGAGAGATGAAGGATGGAGTCCCAGAGGGAGCACAACTTCAGGGACCGGTTCATCGAAATCCAACTTACCGCCCAAGGTACCGTAGGTATGTCGCATTTTCCACTCATTGCTCATTAAAGGACTTGTGTGCACAGTGGTAGAATGAGGACCGTGTGGTTCTGTTTTAATGGATTCGTTATATATCTAGAAAATGGGAATGCTTTGACTGCATGCCAGAGTTTTCAGGTGGTGGTGTGACATTTCCCCCCTACTTAATACTAGATTTTTTAGTTATCTCTGCGCCAAAGCATCATTTTGTATTCTGGAACTATAATATGATGTAAATTAGTACTTAATTTTTATCAAAATAAATCAGATAAATGATTGGTGGGCAATTCCGTGGTAATGCTGCAAATGGAGGAAGAATTGAGTGTCAGAGGGTGTTTGGGATACTGAATATTAATCCTCGAGGCAGTCCAGTAGAGGGGTTAAATCAGATATAATCAGATCACCTGAATTTATCTTCCTGCTCTACAGTTCATTAGATGTATATTCTTGGACTGCATTGCAGCCTGCACAACAGAGTGAGACCCTGTCTGAAAACAGAGATATTCTGTAGTTGGGGATTAAAGGTACTAATGCAACTAAGATAATTAGTGTGGTACCTGATAAAGGCCTCAATATGTATTAGATACTTTTACCACCATTGAGGCTAATATTAGTGAATGCTGGGTTATTGTATTTGTGCTTTATTCCTTTTGAAGACTGAGTTAGGCTAGACTCCCTCCCTAAGATCCCTTTGAAGCCTTTTATACTATAAGCCTGCCCATTCTTTTATCTTACCCTTTGTGGTAAGTGGAAAAACTACAACTTCCTTCCTGAATGGTGTTTATGCTACCTTGAAATGTGTCAATATGGGTTTATTAAAGGGAGAAAAAGTATATTATACTGGGAAAGGATTCTACCAATATAATTGTAAAAGGATTGGATCCTTTTTCTTCACAAGGTTCCCTCCAGTTTTAGGCATAATCAAGAATGATTAAGTACTAAGGACTTTCAAATAAAAGAGATGGCATAGAAATGTCTTATTGGAACAAAAAGGATGCAGTAGCATGTGTGAGGTTCAGCTTCGTCAGTCCCTGGCTATGTGATCTTGGAAAGTCATAGTTGACCTTTTTTAACCTATAAAAGCAGCACTTTTATACAGCTCAACCATTATCGTCTAAACTTCTTGGTTTTCTCGTTATAAATCTCATCCACAGAATTACCATTCAAATTAAATATTTAATTTGAAAACCGACTAGCACAGACTCTGACATATAATAATGTTTCTTCTCATGTTTCATTCCCTTAGTCTCTACTAAATTCTGTTCATGGAAGGCAGATGCTAGACTACTCTTCTCTTTTTTAATTTTCCTATTCTTAGTGCTTATCAAAGGGTCTGATAGGAACAGAGTATGTGTTCAGTATGTGTATGTGCACTGCAAATATGTATTCAAATGAAAGGGGAAAATGATGGAAAACTAAGTGTGTGTTTTTTGTTTTTTGTTTTTTTTTTCATGAAACCTCTATTCCTTTTGCTGCATTGGCCTGTGAATAATTCTAGCAATAAGTACTGATCACTTGACTTTTTTTTTTTTTTTTTGAGATGGAGTCTCCGTCTGTCACCCAGGCTCCAGTGCAGTGCCACAGTCTCTGGTTGCTGCAACCTCTGCCTCATGGATTCAAGCAATTCTCTTGCCTCAGCCTCCCAAGTAGCTGGGATTGTAGGCACGTGCCACCACACCTGGCTAATTTTTATATTTTTAGCAGAGATAGGGTTTCACCATGTTGGCCAGGTTGGTCTCAAACTCCTAACCCTGCCTCAACCTCCCAAAGTACTGGGATTACAGGAGTGAGCCACTACGCCTGGCCCTGAACACTTGACTTTTTAATTTTTAAAAATAAATAAAACCTTATTTTCTGGAGAAGCCCTGTCCCATTGGCACTTGTTCTCTTTTGTTCTGTGTTCCCTCCAGCAGGGGACCTCCTCGCCCACGACCTGCCCCAGCAGTTGGAGAGGCCGAAGATAAGGAAAATCAGCAAGCCTCCAGTGGTCCAAACCAGCCGTCAGTTCGCCGTGGATACCGGCGTCCCTACAATTACCGGCGTCGCCCGCGTCTTCCTAACGCTCCTTCACAAGATGGCAAAGAGGTCAGTCCAGCCAGTCAGGGTGGATTGTCTTTAATCCTGTCAAACTAGCATTCTAAGAGTGGTTTTATCACATGATAACCTGACACTTAACAAATACAAAAACATTTTGCTCAAGATCCGTATATATAGGGTATGCCTTGCGCATAACACAGACCAAATATTTGAATCCAGTTGACATTCTCTGAAAGAATGACCCATACTAATGGGGATTCAGAGCTCATACATTTAGGGCTCTTCAAATAAGAGAGGCATTTATCGAGAGGAAGCCGCCTCTGAGCATGAGTTGGAAGCAGTTGTATGTCACAGACTTCATGGAGAGTAGTGGTATTTAGTTTGCCGTTTGTAAGCTGTTCTTCTATGGTACTCATTTTGTTTTGTTTTTTGTTTTTGTGGGGTTTGGGTTTGGTTTTGTTTTGGTAGAAATGCCAGGGACTGAATATGGTACTAATTTTTGACTCATACATAAGAGTAATTTTTTGCATGCTAATTTTCCTTCACAGGAAAATTCAAACTTTGAAGAACTTTCAGTCTTGAACTTTCCACTGTCATGTGACTTTATCTGATTTATGGCTTTGTTTTGCATTTTAGGCCAAGGCAGGTGAAGCACCAACTGAGAACCCTGCTCCACCCACCGAGCAGAGCAGTGCTGAGTAACACCAGGCTCCCCAGGCACCTTCACCATCGGCAGGGTAAGAGCTGGGGCAGCCCAGTCTTGAGTTGATATTTTCTGTTTAGTATTACTGGTTTCTCAACAAGAGTACAAATTAGTCTAAACTAGTTCTGCAGTTCATCTGTGCCAACCCTTTGTCTCTGTTGGGATTCTGTGGAAAGAGTGATTTGGTGGTTAAATATTTCTGGGATTGACCTCATTTTGATAAGCTTTGGTGAGGGTATAAGCATTCAGACAGAGTTGATGACACTCAACTTCTTTTTTCTAGACAGGCAGTTTTTTAACTGCTAGTACCACTTAGGAAAACTGATGCTAAAAGTTCCTAACAAAGGCCTGGTTTTAGTAATCAGAAACAGTTTCAGAACCTGTTAAGTAATCAGAAACAGTAGAATAAACTAAAGGGTTTTTTTTTTTCCTTCTCTTTTCCTTTGATAATCAACTTTATTTATTTTGAGGCAGTGCAGCATAATGTATAAGAGCCAAGGTTTTTCTATCCAATGCAGGCTCTACTGCACCTCTCATTTGCTGGGTGATCTTGTGTAGTTTATCCTCTGTCTCAGTACTGTCTGCTACTGGTAAGAATTAGGATACTAATTATATTTACTAGGGTTGTTGCAAGGATTATTAAGTGAAATAACAGGAAGTGTTTACAGTAGGGTATGGTAAAGAATAACCTCATAAAAGGATAGCTTGTTATTTTCTTGTCATTTTCTACTTTTTTCTGTCTTTTAAAGGTCTTGGACATTTTATTTACATAGAAAGAATTATAGCTAGAAAGATCAACTCAGTTATAAGTTCTGGGCTTTTTTTTTTCCTATAACCCTTTTAAGTGAGACTTTAGTTCTTATACTTCTTGGTTATCACCCTTTCCATTAGCTTTTAGTTAAGAAAGAGGTTGTAAACTCAGTGTCGATGCTGTTTTTCAAAAATTGTTAACATTTCATAAATGAAGTTTTGGGATTATTATAAGTGCTTGTGTCTTAAGGCCATCTGCTTTTATATCCAATGATGGGGGATTTTAGTCAGCCTTTAATTAGGTAGGCATTTGCTATGAGGGCAATATTCTGTTTTATCTTGGGTAGCATGGACAGTCTGTCACAGAAATAAGTTCCCTATTCAAACTTGGAATTAACTGATTTAGAGTAGCATATTAATCATAAAAATGATCATAACCTTTTATGGAGTAACATTATTTCTAGGTATTGTTTCTAAGGAAATAATTTTAAATATTAGGAAAAAATATTTTTACAATTTAGTCTGTCTGACATTTGGTAAGTAGCTAACTAATTGTGGTATATTCATATTAGGAGATAGGGTGCAGCCACTAAAATGATTTTGAGTATTGTTCATTAGTAATGGTAATTTTCATTTATACAATTTTATAAAATTTTTGCTACTATGTACTGACTTCTGGTTTATAAAAATACTTTATTAAAAAGGGAGAGTTTCAATTTAATTAACATACTGCTTACAGATCTATACAAGATATGTTTGTATTTAGAGCATTTGAAGTACTCTTTTTCTAATTATATGAAAAGCAGATAATTTCTGCCTTTTTATTCTTTAACTCATTATTACTTTGTCACTCTTTATAAGTTTGATTTTAACTTTTCCCAGGTGACCTAAAGAATTAGTGACCATTCAGAAATAAAGCAAAAAGCAGGCCACAACCTTACCAACACCAAAGAAACATTCAAGCAATAAAGTGGAAGACAAACCAAGATTTGGACATTGGAATGTTTACGGTTATTCTTTTAAGAAACAACTACAAAAAGAAAATGTCAACAAATTTTTCCAGCAAGCTGAGAACCTGGGAATTCTGCACAGGAGACAAGAGAGCAGCCTCCCCAGTTTCAGCAACCGCTAGGTTTATATTTTTTTTCCTGGTTTTTACTGTTTTGGTAATATATATATTGAAACAAGAAATATTAATACTGCATGGGGAGAACCCCAACCAAAGAAGTCTGAAATATATAGTAAATGCTTTTTTTTCCGTTTTTGTTCATTTTGGATGCTGGTGCTAAACCTCCAAGTGTCATGATTTAAAAAAAAAAAAAAATTTATGTCCTTATTTATTTCTAGGATGAGGGGAGGATAACATTTTTGCTTTCTTATGTGACTCTCTTTGAAAATGTGCAGTAAGAAGTTCCTCAAAAATAAAATTTTTACCCTTCAAAGGACAGAATGTTTAATAGGAGTGTATTTTTGCCGACCTTAGCCTGTGTTTGTCTTCTCCACCACTTCTTTTACTTGACTTGATTAGTGGTAAATTCAAAGCCAAATGTAAAGTTAAATTAACACTATTTCACAAATTTAGGCATATAAGCTTGAGATGATAAAAAATTGGATTCCTGTTGAAATCTACAGCTGGAAATTCACAAGTTCATGTCTGAGTTCAGTAGTAGGCATGAATTATTTGGTACTGTCTCTTTGAGTAATCTTCATTCAGTGGGGTGACAAGGGTATACAAGGGAGTTCTTGCCTTTTTGGGTTCATTCACATTTCTCCCCCACTCCCAGCCATGGTGCCCCTAAGTTGAGAAAAACTATAGGAGCTGTCAGTGCTATGTAGTTATTTTTCAGATCTGCTGCAACAGTACATATTGAGTCTAGGTTTGTGGTAAACATTATTCTGGTGGCTAGGATGGAACAAACCAGCAAAATACCATTGTTTCAATGACCAGGCACATACAGAAAATAAACAAATATGGAATTTAATTCAGATGGCAATAAGTGCTGTTAAGAAACAGATATGGTAGGAGGATAAGGACTGGCATAATTATACGGGTATGTTGATTTTAAATAGTGGGGAGGGTCTCCTATTTAAATGGAGTCCCAAGGTGAGGGATCATTAAACATTTTGAGTATCTGCAGGGAAGAACACTGCAGGTGGAGGGGACATTGTTTGCCTAATAAATGGCAAGCAGGTGAATGTGAACTGTTCAAGAACCTTGTATTATATTGAAGTTAAAAAGGTTGGTAAAAATTGGTAATAGGCCAAAGCAAAAAAAATCAACTATATAAAAAAGTATTCTATTAAAAAAGTCTCCTATCTTGGTTCCAGTTTCCTCCAGGTAACCAGTTAGCATATCTTAAGAATACATCCATTTCACATATTTCATGTGTGTGAGTCCATGTGTGTGTGTATGTGTGTGTGTGATTGGCAGACTAATGGAAATTTGAGAAGAGGAAATGAGCTTAAATTGTGCTTATGTTAACAACTTAAAAACAATCATTAGACATATCCGTGTTTAAAATTCTATGGATAATTCAACTATACTATTTAGCCAGTCTTCTTTTTCCTAACTTCCCCTTCTCTGTTCCTGCTCACTTTAAAGCTATTCTAGTATAGAATATTTCAAACATACTTTTTAAAATTTTTTAAATGTACCATATACTTTTTGGCACCGACTTTTTTTTCACCTAATATTTTTCCTATTATCAACATGTGTAGAGTCCTCTCATCATTTGTATTGACTATATAACATTCCATTACATAACTATCCATAATTGTACTAGCCTTCTATGATGGAATATTGAGGGTATCTTAATGGCCATTGCAAACATTTTGCCTGATACAATCCCAATATCCTTACTTCTAGATACTATTATCTGTTTCAGGATTGTAGCTATTCTATTTCTGGAGAAAAAAAATGGAATGATGAATGCAGAGTTGGGGAAAACACACTGGTTGTAGGTACAGAAAGAACAGAAATTGGATGTGATGTGAGGATGGGCCGAAAACACGTTATTTCACAGCAGCAAACCAGGGACCTTGGATTGCTTTATCAAGAAATACAGGCTACTGGGGTGAGACCACAGCCAGAAATTAACCGGAAGGCTCTCTGTCATACTGCAATCACAACTTAACTGTGTGGTTGTTCATATTTGATGGCACTGCACCTATTAGAAAACAGCACTATGCGGATCAGTATTTGAGTGCCTACTATGTGTAAGAGTGATGCTGGGTGCTTTCAGATCACAAGTAAATCAGCTGTAACAGTGTTATAAGGGCTCTTGTGTTTATTGCAAAGATGCAAGGTTTGAAAGATTTTTGCTCTTGGAGTGGATAAATGTGTTTATAAAGACCAATGTTTTGAGATTTTAAAGAAACATTTTAGAGCTAAATTAGATTGAAGCTAGTTTCGGGTAAAAAATGGGAAAGAATCTCTTAAGAATGATTTTGTATATTATGGCATAAGCATCTTGTTTAATAAGAAAAAGTCTAGAAAGGATACAGGTGCTGATATAAATCTCTGGAAATGTGGTGACCTTGTGCAGCAGCAGAAATAAGAATTCATCAGCTTTGTGATTTTCCCATAATGCTTTGTGAAAGCATTTCATTTTAACTGATGACCTAGCTCCAGAATCACCCAGGCTTTCAGAATGGGGATGGTAAGCTCTAATGAATGATCCACACTGGTCAAATAATACAGGGAGCTTAGTTTGCAGATCCCTCCCTATGTTTCTAGTTTGGACAGTATTCTAGTAAAAGGGGTATAGAATAGAGGCATGTGATAAATAAGAGACTAGAAATCACCACTTTGCTATTGCCATAGTATTGTTCTTTTATGCATTGATCTCATTGTTAAATTCATGAAGACTTGCACATAAGGAGTTCCAGGCAATGCCTGCTGTGCCTGCCACATGGACTTGGCACCACTGGTGAAAACTCCCTCTTATCAGTTGAGAACAGAATTTCCCGAGTAATAAAAATTGTGGGAAGAAGTTTTCGTGTGTGTGTGTGTGTGTATTTTTAAAAATTCCTAAGATGTTTTCCAGCATGGCTGTTAAGGGCCTAATTGTGTCCCCCTAAAACTCAGATGTTGAAGTCCTAACATCCAGTACCTCAGAATGTAACCATATTGGGAGATAAGTTGTTTTAAGGGGTGAGAGATGAGTTTAAAATAAGTCCATTTTAGGGTGAGGTCTAATCCAATACGACTGGTGTACTTGTGAGAAGCAACACCAGGAGCATGCATGCACAGGGGGATGACCATGTAAAGAAGCTGCAAGAGAAGGCCATTTGCAAGCCATGGAGAGAGGCCTCAGGGTGAACCAAACCTGCCAGCACCTTGATCTTGGACTTCCAACCTCCAGACCTGAGAAAAGGATTTTCTATTGTGTAAGCCACTAATCTGTGGTATTTTGTTATGGCAGCCCTAGCAAACTACTACAGAGGCTATGTCACTTTACATTCATGGCAGCAGCATATGAGACCTGGTGTCTTAACATATTCATCAGCATTTGGTATTGTCACTGTTATTTGCTTAACTTTTATAGGTGAGGTGATATTTATTGTGGCTTTAATTTGCATTTCCCTAATAGCTAATGATGTTGAATATATTTTCACATGCTTATTTGCCATCTAGCGTCTGTGGTGAAATGTCTTTCCATGTCTTTTACCAATTTTCTGATTGGGCTGTTTGGTTTTTGTTACTGTTGGAATTTTGGGAGTTCTTTATGTAATCTAGATGAGTTCTTTACTTTTTTTATTTTTATTTATTTATTTATTTATTTGAGATGGAGTCTCGCTCTGTCGCCCAGGCTGGAATGCAGTAGCACAATCTCGACTCACTGCAACCTCTGCCTCCCAGGTTCAAGCGATTCTCCTGCCCTATCCTCCATAGCTGGGACTACAGGCACGTGCCACCATGCCTGGCTAATTTTTGTATTTTTAGTAGAGACTGGGTTTCACCCTATTGGCCAGGCTGCTCTCGCTCTCTTGACCTCGTGATCGATCCACCTCGGCCTCCCAAAGTGCTGGGATTACAGGTGTAAGCCACCGCACCTAGCTGTCTTTACCCTTTTAACAGTATCTTGTGTAGAACAAAAGTTTTTAATTTTAGTGAACTCCAGTTTATTATTTTTTTTCCTTTATTGATTGTGCTTTTGGTGTTCTGTCTAAGAACTCTTTACCTAGCCTCGGTCTTAAAAGATTTTCTTCCATGTTTTTCTTCGTCTTTGTGTATAAGATATGAAGTTTAAGTTGAGGGTCAGTTTTTCACCTGTGTCTGTCCAGTTGTCCCAGCACCATTTGTTGAAAAGACTGTCTTAGTTGCATAGCTTTTCTATAGCATTGCCAAAATCTAGTTGGCTCTGCTTTTGTGGGTCTTTTTCTGGAGTCTCTATTCTGTTCTACTGGTCTTGTTTGTTATCTCTCTGCCAGTAACATATTGCCATAATTACTGTAAATCTTAATATCAGGTAGAGTGATTCTTCCCACTTTATTCTTTTTCACAATTGTTTTAGCTATTCTAGTTATTTTGCCTTCCTGTGTACATTCTAGAATAAGCTTATCTGTTTCTAAAAAAAAAAAATCTTGCTCAGATTTTGATAGAGAATGTGTTAAGCCCTTGATTAGTCTGGAGAGAATTGATGTTGAGTCTTCCAATCCATGAACACATACATCTATTTATTCAAATCTTTGATTTCTTCCGTCAGCATTTTACTTTTCAGCATATATGTTCTGTACATATTTAATTAGACTTATACCCAAGTATTTCATTTTTAGTGATTGCAAATGGTACTATAAGCTTTTACTGTTCATAGCTAGTGTATAGAAATAGATTTGTATATGTTGACCTTTTATGCTGCAAATTCACTGAACTTAACAGTTTTAGGAAATGTTTTGGTAGATGATGTTATCTGCAAGTAGGCACAGTTTTTTTTTTTTTTTTTTTTCCTTTCAAAATCTGTGTGCCATTTATTCATTTATTTTCTGTTCTTTATTTTTTATTTTTATTTTTATTTTTATTTGTTTTTTGAGACGGAGTCTCGCTCTGTAGCCCAGGCTGGAGTGCAGTGGCGCGATCTCGGCTCACTGCAAGCTGGGCCATTCTCCTGCCTCAGCCTCTGGAGTAGCTGGGACCACAGGCGCCCGCGACCACGCTCAGCCGATTTGTTTGTGTATTTTTAGTAGAGACGGGGTTTCACCGTGTTAGCCAGGATGGTCTAGATCTTCTGACCTCGTGATCCGCCCGCCTCAGCCTTCCAAAGTGCTGGCATTGCAGTCGTGAGCCACCGCGCCCGGCCTATTTTCTGTTCTTACTGTGCTGACTGGTGAGGACATTCAGTGTTATATTAACTAAGAATAGTAGAGTGGATAATCTTGCCTTTTCCCCAATACTAGGGAGAAAGCATTCAGCCTTTCACCATTAAGTATCACGTTAACTGTAGGTGCTTTTGTAGATCTTCTTTATCAGGTTCAGGAAGATCCTCTCTGTTTTCTAGTTCGCTGAGAGTATTTATCATGGATGATTATTAGATTTTGGGAAATGCTTTTCCTGCTTCAGTTGATACGATCACATGATTTTTCCCCTTTAGCTTGTTAATATGGTGGGTTAGATTGATTTTCAAATATTGAACCAGCCTAGCATTCCCTGAATAAATGCACTTGGTCATGTTGTATAATGTTTAAATATATTATTGGATTTAACTTGCTAATATTCTATTGAAGTTTTGTACTCCTCTATGCATGAGGGATACTGGTGTGTAGTTTTTCTTTTTTTCTGTACTGTCTTTGTTTGGTTTTGGTATCACAGTTAACAGTAGCCTTATAAAATGAGATGGAAAGTGTTCCTCCCTCTTCTATTTTTTGGAAGAGATTATGTATAATTGATGTTAAATTTTCTTTAAATGTTTGGTAGCATTCTTCAGTGAAACCATCTGAGCATAGAGGATTTTTTTTGAGAATTTTTAAACTACAAATGTAACAATTACAAGTCTATTCAAATTATCTATTTTATATTGGGGGAGTTTTGGTAGTTTGTGCTTTTTAAGGAATTCATTACCTCTAAAGTATTACCACATGTATGTATGAAGAGTTATAATGATTTTTTAGATTTTCCTTTTATGTCTTTGGGGATGGTAGTAAAATCTCTGTTTCAGTACTGATATTTGTAATTTGCATCCCTTTTTTTCCTATCAGTCTCATAAGAGGTTTTCAATTTCATCAAACATTTTCAAAGAACCAGCTTTTTGTTTTAATGATTTCTCTCTGGTTTTCTGTTTTACACTTTATTGACATCTGTTCTTTATTATTTCTTTTTTCCTGCTTACTTTAGGTTTATTTTGTTCTTTTTCTGATTCTTAAGACTGGAGCTCAGATTATTTATTTTTGACTTTTTTCCTATTCTAATATAAACACTTATGCTATAAATTTCCTTCTCAGCATGGCATTAATTGTGCCCACAGATTTCAAATGTTGTATTCATATTTTCATACAGTTTAATGTATTTTAAAATTTCTCTTGAAACGTCTTCATTGACCCATTAAGAAGTATGGTGTTTAATTTCCAATGCTTGTTGGTTTTTCTGTTATTCTGGTATTAATTTCTACTTTTATTTCATCATAATCGGGGAACACACAGTGTATCATTTTGATGATTTTAATTTGTTGAGTTTTGTTTGGTTTAGGATTAGTGAATGTTCCATGGGCTCTTAAAAATAACTCTGCTATTGTTTAGTGGTTTTAGTGATATTATTAAGTTATTTATCCTTGGACCAACAGAAAGACCATCTAATCATGTAGGTCCAGTAGTTTCTGCTCTATGAACATGATAACTGCTGAGTTTTGGGGGATACAAGGGAACTGGGGCCATATGCTGACTGGCGTGGCCAAAAGACCTGGTTTGAACCAGCCAATTAAAACACCTCACCCATTTTGAAACTTGCCTTGTGGACTCAAGTAAATCTAACCAAAACCTGTCTTGACTACTGCGGAAATCAGAGAAATTCGGTGAGGCAAAGTGAAAGATTATAAAAATGTTGTGAAAAATGTTGAGAAGCATGGTATGAAGTTATCTTTAAATTCTCTTGCATAAATGAACAACACATTAAATACCAATGTTCTCAACATTGCTTTAGGCCTCCACAACAATCCTCGCTAGTCTCTTTTGTTGCCGTTTAGGAAATGAGAATGTTGTGGATGCTGGTTACACAAATGTATTTTAAGACTGAAATTCACAGAAAGTAGGCTAGATGGAGAATAAGCTCAGGAGCTGCAAGATCTAGGTTCAGGTCTAAAACCCTCATCATCTATAACCTCAGGCTGCTCACTCAAGAATGTGGTTTCAGCATATTTGAAAGGAACAATGTGGTTTTCAACTAAAGGTAAAGGGGAAGACATTTCAGACTATCCCAGCTCTCCCTCAACTAGAATATGCCATTGTCTTTTTGTGGATGGCTCTGTCCTGGTCTCATCTAGGGATTATGTTTCACTGCCTGAGACATGTAATCTATACCTCTACATAATTGTAGGGCAAAGGATAGTGGAGGCCACAGCCAATGTAGAGTAATCCAAGCATGTGCCAATGACATTGTATCATAAGTATAGCCGACCAAAATAGGTAAGAGAGAAGCTAAACAAGGATCAAATACCTTGCTCGTTCTGGTCATTTAGTTTCTATTTAGAAAAAGTGTATTTAAACTGTGGTATTAGATCCTTTTTGACAAGTACAGTTTGAGATAACCCTGATGATGATGTGAAAGTAAAGTGTGCTGATAATGACTTTTTCCTTATTATTTTTATTCCTAAAGTCATTTTCTTGACAGACTCAGAACTTTCAGAGCCTTTCCTCCTACTTTTTCTGCTTAGTCCTTTTCCTTTTTCTTTTTAAGGTTAAATTTTAAGGTTAAATGACTGCTCATGGCATGTGCAATTGTTAATCATTTCCATCATCCCCAACAAGCAGCATTTGGTGGGTATTGAGACCTTCCTTTATGAAGTTCATTGTAGTTGGGAAGGTTTTGATGATTAATTTTGTGTGTCAACTTGACTGGCCACAGAGTACCCAGATTAAACATTATTTTGAGGTATGCCTGTGAGAGTATTTCCAGAAGAGATTAGCATTTGAACCTGTGGATTCAGTAAAGTGATTGTCCTTCTCAGTGTGTGTGGGCATCACCTAATCCACTGAAGCCATGAATAGAGCAAAAGGCAGATGAAGGAGGAATTTGCCCCTTTTTCCCTGCCTCACCACTTGAACTGGAACATCTCATCTCATCTTCTCTTGCCTGAGACTGGTATTTATACCACTGGCTCCTCTGACTCTCAGGCCTTTGGACTCTGACTGAATTAAACCATTGGCATCTCTGGAACTCCAGCTTACAGACGGCAAGCAGTTCTCAGCCTCTATAATGAGCCAATTCTTTATAATAAATCTTTTATATACATCATATATAGATCATATATATACATCATATATACATCATATGTACACATATATACATCATACATATATACATCATATATACATTTTATATGTGACATGTGTATAATATATACATATGTATATATACGTTATATATGTGTATATATATATATATGCTACTGGTTCTGATTCTCTGGAGAACCCTAATAGAGATTTTGGTATTGAGAGTGCTTCTAGAGGAACAGAATTTTAAGGATGAGTTTTCAGAATTGCTTCTGGAGTTCCCAGAATTCACTCTAATCTGATTAGATTTAAAGATGCTAATGACTACTTCCAGTAGTAAATAAAGCATTGATAGTGTATGGCATGAATGATAGTGTATTGATAGTTTATGGAGATATGCAAAATCTCTCTACTGGGGTACTCCTAGTTCACCACTTACAAGGAAGCAAGGAGCTAAGTGACTATGTATATGATACTTTCAATCATTTTTGGAAAACTAAGGAAAATAATGATGTTAGTTGGTTGTTCCTATGTTGCTAGACAAAGTAGTGAAAGAAAAGGATGAGCTTAGGGATATGAAATCCCAGCTTAAGTACTACATAACTGTCTCAAGAGTTTTTATGTTTGAGCTGAAGGAGACTCATCTCCTGTAGCTGTAGGACTGAAATTGCTGAAAATCGAAGGCAGAACCTCATCCTGTGACTGGCCGAGTACACAGCAAGTTGAATTCCCAGCTTTGCATGGTATGTTGTATTGAAGTGAGGGCATTAAATGGAAAAGCATGGGATCCTATACATTAGGATGTGGCTGTGTGGGAAGACCCTGATGAAGCTGGGGACATTGAGTCCCTCAATTCTTATAGCATTCTTTACAAGTAGAAGAGGTCTTCCTAGCCCCAGCAGAAGTGGTCCCCTCAACTCCAGAAGAAGCAGTCCCCCCATGCTCAATACAGTGGCATCCTCACCCCCAGTGGTATTAACCCTGAATTGCCTAAGAAAACAGTAATTGCGTTCCCTGAGACAGTGGCCCAGTGAAACAATGCTGATTCTCAGGTCCCATCCCCAACACCCTTATTTTCTTCTAGACCTACAACTAGACTCAAGTCCCAGCAGGTCCCTAAGGGTGAGGCAGAAAGTATGACCCCTGAGGAGGTGCACTACACTCCAAATGAGCTACCTGAGTTTTCTAATTCATACACACAAAATCCAGGGGATATGTGTGGGAATGGATACTAAGAGTATAGGATGATAATGGAAGGAACATAAAATTGGATCAAGCCGAATTTATTGACATGGGCTCACTAAGCAGAGATTGTGCATTTAATGTTGCAGATCAACTCAAGGAGTTAGAATGAGCTTTAAAAATTAATTTGATTGATTGACTAAAACATTAATCAAAAGGTGGTTCACCATGAGCGAATTGGAAATACAGAAAATGCCTTGGTTTAGTGTAGAGGAAGAAATCCAAAGGCATCGGGATATTAGAATTAGAGTGAATGAGTCATTTAAGACATATCACACTGAGAAGTCCAGAAGACATATCTTTCAGCAATACTGGAAGAAATAAATTTGTGAAGGAAGTTCTGGCATCCTTGAAGAGTTCTCTGATTGCTCTACTCTCTATCGGCCAGACCTCATAGTGGGAACTGCAGTCACTGAATTGGGAAACCTAAATGCAGTAGGAGTAATTGGATCTTGGGGTAGCAGGGGCGAAGGCAAGTTGGGCGTAGTTACATTAGAGGGCATCAGAGTCAAAGCAGTAATCAGAATAGTCTGACTTGTGTAGACCTGTGATATTAGCTAATTGCTTATAGTGCTCTTAGAAGGGAAACAAATAGAAAGTCTACTACATTTTTTACCTGTTTAAGCAGAAAAGTTCTAGGTCAAGTGAACAAAAATCTAAGCTGAATCATATAAACAGAGAGTCATGGCTGGCTCCTCAATCGATTACCAGACGAGCCAATTTACAGACCCAGAGCCCCTTAAATGAAAGGGAGTCCAGGTCCTTTTGAGGGAGGAGCCTGGTACCCTATCAAAAATGTATACTGTTAATCTTTCTCCAAGCCCTCCACAAAGAAATCTACTGCCTTTTGCTGGGGTAAAAATCACTGGGGAAAATAATCAGACATTTGGGGGATTACTGGACACTGGTTTTGAAAACACTGATTCTGGGAGTCCCAAAATATCACTTTGACCTACCTGTCTGAGTAGGGGCTTATGGAAATCAGGTGATCAATGGAGTTTTAGCTCAGGGTCATCTCACAGTGGGTCCAGTGGGTCCCCAGATCCATCTGGTGGTCTTCCCAGTTCCAGATGCATAGCTGGAATAGACATATGCCATTAGTAGCTGAAAGAATCCCACATTGGTTCCCTGACCTGTGGAGTGAGGGTTACTATGGTGTGAAAGGCCAAGATGAAGCCATTAGAACTGCCTCTACCTAGGAAAATAGTAAATAAAAACAATACTGCATTCCCTGAGGGATTGCCAAGATTCACGCCACCATCAAGAACTTGAAGGATGCAGGGACAGTGATTCCCCCACATCCTCATTCAGCTCTCATATTTGGTCTGTCCAGAAGGCAGATAGATCTTGGAGAATGATGGAGGATTATCACAAGCTTAACCAGGTGATGCTTACAGTTGCAGCTGCAGTATCAGATATAGTTTCATAGCTTAAGCGAATTAACTTATCCTCTGATACTTGGTATACATCTATTGATCTATCAATCCCTTTTTCTCCATACCTGTTCATAAGATTCACCAGAAGCAGTTTGCTTTCTCCTGACGATGCCATTAATGCACTTTCACTGTCTCAGCTAAAGGGTAGGTGTACGAATCCATTTTCAACTGCTATAAAGAACTACCTGAGGCTGGGTAACTTATAAAGGAAAGAGGTTTTTGGTCTGCATTTTGGTCAAAACCATTCAACAAGTTACTAGGAAGTTCTAAAATTCTCCCTGTCTTTCTATCTTTTCCTGAGCCCTCCAAACTGTTCCAAGTTCTGCCTGTGACTGAGTTCCAAAGTCACTTCCACATTTTCAGGTATCTTTATAGCAGTGCCCCAATTTGCCAGTATCAATTTTCTGTAGTAGTCAATTTTCACACTGCAATAAAGAACTACTGAGAGTGTATAATTTATGAAGAAAAGAGGTTTACTTAACTCACTTCCTGTATTAATCTTTTCTCATGCTGCCAATAAAGACATACCTGAGACTGAGTAATTTATAAAGGAAAGAGGTTTAATTGACTTACAGTTCAGCATGGCTGAGGAGGCCTCAGGAAACTTACAATCATGGAGGAAGGGGAAGCAAACATGCCCTTCTTCACGTGGTGGCAGGAAAGAGAAGTGCCAAGGAAAAGGGGGGAAAGCCCCTTATAAAACCATCAGATCTCATGAAAACTCACAAGAACAGTAACATGGGGGTAACCAACGCCATGATTCAATTACCTCCCACTGGGTCCCTCCCGTGACATGTGGGGATTATGGGAACTACAATTCAAGATGAGATTTGGGAGGGGACACAACCAAATTTTATTAGTTCTGCATGATTGGGGAGGCCTCAGGAAACTTACAATCATGGTGGAAGGCAAAGGGGAAGCAAGGCACATCTTACATGGGAGTAGGGGGCAGGGAAAAGTGCACCACTTTTAAACCATCAGATCGCGTGAGAAGTACCTTACTATAATGAGAATAGCATAGGGGAAACTGCCCCTATGATCCAATCACCTCCCATCAGGTCCCTCCCTTGACATGTGGGGATTACAATCTGAGATGAGATTTGGATGGGGACACAGAGCCAAACCATATCAGTAGGTCAACTTGCCAGACCTATGTTTTAATTTAGTTCTCAGTGATCTTGACTGACTTTCTCTTCTTCAAGATATCACAGTGGTTCATTACATTGATGACTTATGTTGATTGAACCTCATGAGCATGAAGTGGGAACTATTCTAGACTTATTGGTAAGAAATTTATATGTCAGAGGGTGGGAAATAAATCGAGTCATGTTGAGACATATCTTCTAAGGTGAAGGATATGTTGTTGCATCTGGCCTCTTCTACAAGCAAGAAAGAGGCACAATGCCTAGTGGGTCTCTTTGGATTTTTAAGGAACATGTTACTCATTTGAGTGTGTTACTCTGGCCCATTTACAAGTGAGCTGAAAAGTTGCTGGTTTTGAGTATGGCCCAGAACAAGACAAGGTTCTGCAATGGGTCCAGGCTGCTGTGCAAGCTGCTTTGCTACTTGGGCCATATGGAGCTTGAAGTATCAGTGGCAGATAAGGATGCTGTTTGGAGCCTTTGGCAGGCTCCCTTAGGTGAATCATAGGACAAGTCTTTAGGATTATGTGGAGCAAGGCCCTGCCCCATCATCCACAAATAACTATTATTCTTATGATAAACAACTCTTGGTGTGCTACTGGGCCTAGTAGAGACTGACTGCTTAATTATGGGCCACGAATTTAACTGGACCTGAGCCCCCCACCATGAACTGGGAGTTATCTGGCTCCTCAACCCATAAAATTGGGTATGCCAGTAATACTCCATCATCAAATGGAAGTGGTATATACATGATCAGACTTGAGCAGGCCTAAAGGCACAAGTAGGTTACATGAAAAGTGGCCAAAATGCCCACTCCGACTATACTGCCTTCTCTCTCCCAGCCTACACTTACAGCTTCACTGGGAGCTCCCTGTGATCAGTGGTCAGAGGAAGAGAAGACTTAGGTCTGGTTTACAGATGGTTCTGCACTATATGCAGGCACTACCTGAAATTACACAGCTGCAGCCCTAAAGCCCCTCTATGGAACATCATTTGAAGGACAGTGGTAAAGGGAAACCCCCCAGTGGGCTGAACTTTGAGAAGTGCACCTGATTGTTTACTTTGCTTGTAACAGAAAATGGCTAAACATGTGGTTATGTACTGATTTATGGGCTGTGGTCAATGGTTTCACTAGATGCTCAGGGATTTGGAAGGAACATGATTGGAATATTGGTGGCAAAAAATATTTGCAGAAGAGCTATATGGATAGACTTCTCCTGTGTCCCATGTGAATACTGACCTTAGCAGAGGAAGATCCTGACTCCTAAGGCAAAATGCAACAACTGCTTTGCAATGGAAATAAGGAAGAAAACATGTCTGGAATACAGTAGATCCTTTAGGGCATCTCTTAGATTACATGCTCTGTGATTAAGGTCAGTGAAACTATAGCAACCCAGTCTAGGGAGGAGGACGAAGGGGGCAGATCCTTCAGAAATGAAGGTTTTGGTCACACCACCTGATAAAGAATCATGACCAGCTGAGGTGTTGCTAAAAGCAAAGGGAACACAGAAAAGGTAGCGAAAGACGGTATTACAAATACCAGCTACAACCACTTGACTGCTTACAGAAATAAGGACTGTAATTGTCATGAGTACTTCCTCCTTATTTTGCCATGAATACATTTGTGTTTATGTGCATCTTTGTTTTCGTTCCTCTCCAATTCCCTTATCATGTAACGTAAGATATATTCATTGTATAGACGTAGTGTTTAAGTACAGTCGTTCCTCCGTATCCACGGAGGATTGCTTCCAGGACCTCCTGCTGATACCAAAACTCACAGATGTTCAAGTTCCTTATATAAAGTATAGTATTTGCATATGACCTATGTACATCATCCCATATACTTTAAATCATCTCTAGTTTACTTATAACACCTAATACTATGTAAATGCTATATAAACAATCGGTATCCCATATTGTTTAGGGAGTAATGGCAAGGAAAAAGTCTACATATGTTCAGTAAAGATGCAATCATCCATTTTTTAATGAATATTTTCAATCTGCAATTGGTTGAATCTGTGGATTTGAAACTCACATATATAGAGGATTGATGTTTATTTTATATCATATTATTTAAGTCATGGGATATTGTTTGCTAAGTAGCATATTCCTGCCAGTACTTATCAAAGAATAGAGCGCAGAGTGGGAAACTTGACTTTGTGTAAAGGGAAAAATGAATAGTATTTTGAATGTGATAACTCTTGAGTATTTTGACAGATGATAGCAGTAAAAACAAGTAATTATAATGATTACTCCTGTCATTTTATGTACTAAGATCATACTATTTATTGGTTTTTATTTTATAAACTAAACCACACTGATATCATCATAGGCTGCATTATGTTAAACAGGTACGAACAAATGCATCTTGCACCTGAGCAACCCCTTCATTCCATGTATTGCTGTCCTATTCACCAGGATGCTAGATGACTATCTCGTCTTCCATGCATAATACACAGCCCTGTGACATACAGACCCAGTGAGGGTGCCACTGTCATTTCATGATATAAAATATTAGTAAATTTTAGCAAAACCTTATTTTCATATATTTCAAGACACATATATTTTTTCCTCCTGGTTTACATATTACCTACCAAAGTAACCAAAATATCAAGCATTGTAAATATACTGTCTTTTACCTTTACTGAAACACATTCTATTTCCCTTTTACTGATGTGGAAAATAGTGGCCCTTGCATTGTAATATGTTTGCATTCCTCAAGATAATGCTAGCTGCTGTAATCAACAATCTTAAATTCCAGTGGCTTCATATATTTTTTCTTGTGTGTTTGGTTTGGTGGCTCTCTCTGGACATTTCTCCTTCCGGTCGCTACTTAAGAATAAAGTCTCCTTCACACGGTGGCTCTATCACCTTTAACATGGTTTTAGCCTGTTCTGTGCTCATCCAGCCAGTAGGTAGGGAAATGAGGGAGCCCCTGGGCTTCAGACTGGAAGTGACAACTCACTAATGCTTATGGTCTCTGGACAAGAGCTAGTTACATGGTCCTACCCAGATGAGAGGGTGCTGGGAAAGTGCACCTACAGGGAAGAAACAGGTGAGGTGAGCAGAACCTACCACAATCTCTGCCACAGTTCCAAAGCATGAACTGTTTGGAGGTGGATTTAGGTTTCAACCATGGTCTTTCTGATGACAATATCCATGCTTTTGTGTTCATGCTACATTGTCAGTGCAAGGCAAAAGGAAGAACCCATGAAAAGATTAACTGCCTCTTCATGCTGCATTTTGTAGGGGCACAGCATGGTGAAAATGAGATCTGTCTTTAGCTTTGCCCGTTCATAAACTGCTAATTTTTAGTTCCCCAAGGATTGTTTAATACTATGTTTGCAAAAATCATTTATAAGAAGTGACATTTTAATAACTTTAAAAATCTTCCTCCGTTTATTGAATTTTTCTCCTTCCTATTCTAGAACAATTTAAGATGCTTTACTCTCTATATAGTATATGATATACTATATATACTTTATACATAGTATACTGAAATATATTACAATATATACATTATATAGTATATATACTTAAATTTACTATAGTATATATAATATATAGTACACTATATGTAGTATATACTATAGACCATATTTACTATACTATATAGTATATACTATATATTTACTGTATGCTATATCTGTATTTAATATATACTATATTTACTATATACTATATATAGTAAAGCATCTTAAGATTTTATTTTATATATATAAAATATATATATATGTATACATATGACATATATGACACAAAAGATAAAAATAAGTAAATTGGAAACATCATGAAGTAAAGGGCAAATAGGTTGAAGTTAAAACTGAGGCAGAGCACAATATGTTAGCCATGAATCCTATACATAATAAAAATGGGCCATAACTTTGGTTCTGATATTTTGTAACAAGTTCACTTCTAAGAAATACAAGTAGCTATAAGTGAACTGCATCTATAAAAAGAGTGAAATAATTTGCTTCCAAAATGTACAACTACACCTCATGCTTAACCCAGAAGGAAATACATCCCACGGATCATTGACTCATTCACTTATCCATTTCATAAATATTTATTAAGGGGCTATCATGTACCAGATACTGTTTTAGGTTTTGGAGATACTTCTGTGAACCAAAAAGGACTCTGTCTTTACAAAGTTAAGGAAGAAAGATGATAAATAAAGAAGTAATTGTATAGTATGTTTGGGTATGATAAGCTCTAAAGGGAAAATAATGGCAAGGATGACTATATGTGCCAAGATGGAGTGGGGTTGGGTGGTCAGGAAAGGCCTCACTGATAAGATTACATTTGATCAGAGACCTGAAGGAAGTGATGGTGGCGGGTAGCTGAGGAGAAATCCAGAGTGTTCTAGGAACAATAAATCACAAGTGCATTGCTCCGGGAATATGTTTAGAGTTTTTGAAAGATACTGGGAAGCCAGGGAGACAAAGTCTTCTTGGGGAGACCTGGGGAAGGAAGTATTGGGGATCTTGTGTTATGTAGTAATAGCAACTTTATGCTACACAAAGTGTTCATATCATGTTATAAAGGCATATTTCCCCTTGGTAATGTTGAACACATAAAAAAATTCACTCTAGTTTTTTTTTTTTTTCTGGACTGTATTCAGACCACGGCATTATTATGATATAAATGAATCCTTGGTGAGATTTGGGCTTCCTGATCTCAATGCATTACTTAATTACCTCTTAGAGGCTTTAGCACATAGTTACATTTTTTAAGTTTATTTTACTAGCAATTTTTATGTATTTGGGTACAAACATGTATTTAATAAAGCATTTAATTTGGCAAATATTGACTTTGCAGCTTACTTTCTGTGTGACTACGGACAAGACACAATCACTGAATCTCAATAAAAATTACATGTTTTTTACAGTATCTGTCCTCTCTGCCTCACTAAGGTTTTGTAGAGATCTAACAAAATGATAAATCTGAAAGTATTTTGAGACTTCAATGTAAGACCATCATTTTTTCTTATACTCCTCCAATATTTGACAAACACACCCTGGCACTTTGCAAGGGTCTCTAAATAGGATAAATTGGCGTCTCTGTCCTTAGGGAGAATATAGTCTATTAGAAGAAACAGACAAGGAAACTACAAATGAGAAACACCCTGGTGACAAGAAGAAAGAAGGACAGTCTGTATAGGAGAGGATTCAGAGTAAAGCTCAGGGACCATTTACTTCTCAGAGGTGAGCTACATCCTAAACAGCTAGATGGGAATTATTAAATAAGTTAGGAGGGGAAGGGCATTACAAGCATAGGGAACAGAGTGTGCAAATGCTTGTCAGGTGAGAGGATTTAGTACTTGTTTCTTTGGTTTTTGTAGAAAAAATGAATATGTAGTATGATTGGTGGATATTAGGAAGTATAGATAAGGTGAGGGTTAAGGGAGATTCACCATCAAGAAATTTTATTTTGTAATGATGTAAGAAATCATCTTTAAGAAATTTTATTTTGTAAAGATTTTAACTGGGGGTAGGTATTGCATGGTAAGACATACTCATTGGAAAAATACGCTGGCAATAAAATGAAAAATTAGAAGGTGAGATTGAGGAGTGAAGGCCAGTTGGAAGACTCTTACAGAAATTGAGGCAGGAAAAGAAGAGGGGTGAATTCAGATAATGTAAGAGAGAAGAGAGACAAGATAAAGAGATTCAGAAGGTGCAACTGTTACTGCTATTTGATTACGTGAAATGGAGGCAAAAAGATTGAACAGCATCTATGTGGCATTTCCCAGCTTCCTGATTTGAGCAGCTCAGTGGATACAGTATTCTTAACCTGAAGCTTACAGTCCATTAGGGAGGGCAATAGCTATTTGGAAAATCATATTTAAAGACTGCTTATTGAATTAAGTACCAACATTTAGATAATTATTTAGTGGTATTGTAAAAACTCTGTTCTTTTTACCTTTATCAGTGAAGTAGGTGGAAATAATATAAAAAGGGTGCTTTTTAAAAAAATCAAGTATGTAGTTGAAAATATCTCAGTAATATAGCTAGAAAGGGATAATGTCAGAATTTTGATTCAGAATTATTTTTAATGTTTTACCTGAAGGGGACTGAGATGAACAAATAAAGTGTTTACAAGAGAGATGTACAATCCACCATAGGTTGCACAAGTATAGATTAATAGAAACGTACGTTATTATTAACAATATTAGGTAATAATAATATGTCAATTAACACTTATATAGTGCTTTTGATTTTCAAGAAGTACTTTCAGTATTTTTTTTTTTAATTTGAACTTTCAACAACTCTGTGAGTTAGGCCTTTTTTGTTTCATTTTACCTGTAAACAAATTGGGGGTTAGAGAGGTTAAGTATAAGAAAAAAAATTCTGATAATCAGGTGTTATGAATGGAATAAGCTACTTGGTGGCCGGTCCTCAGCACTGAAGAAGTGTAGACAAAGCTGGATGTCTACCTGCCTGAGATGTTCCATAGCATGCAATAGCTTTAGCAGGCAGGAGTTAGGGGGAGATGAGATTGTGCATGCAATGTTTAGAGGATCATAGAATATGAACCCTGACAAGAACCTGAGGCTAATGTAGTCTAACCTTTCAATTTTACAAGTGAGAAAACTGAGGCCCAGAAAGGTCAACCTGCTGAAGCTGATGCAAGCTCTGGAATCTAGCTGTAGGTCAGTGAACTCTAAACGGTCATTCTCAACTGAACAACTGTATGAGAATCCTGGTGAAAGAAGGAAAACGAGAAGAAAAAAATGAGTGGACCCAAATGGTTGACATCATATCCTTAATTATCACTTTTTTTTAATCCGTAGGGAGATCGAATGTTCTTGAGAATAAAAGTAGTTGGCAAGTGGTATACGTTTTTTATGGTCAATAACATTTACTGATTTTTTAGTATTTACAGGAAACAGAGACTATGAAGAGGTGTAAGACATGGACCTTATACTGCACGCTCTTCCAAGAATGTGTGGTAGGCAGAACAATGGCCCCCAAAGATGTCCACACCCTAATCCTTAGAACCTGTGATTATGAGGCAGGAGAATAGGGTCTAAAGGCAGGGAACCTAAGGCCGATTGGCTCCGACTTCCTAGAACTGAATCAAAAGGAAAACCCCACCTCTCCACACCCAAGTAAGAAAACGATCAGGGGCTACTTCCTTTGCAACTCCCCCCTCCACCCTTTTCTGCGTTGCGGATGAAAGGACCTCCGATTGGTCCCCTCCTGCAACCAATCAGACTGGTTGCAGGCCAAGTCTTCATGTGTAACTTTGTAACTTCACTTCAGCTTCCGATTGGTCATTTTGCATCACCAATCAGACTGGTTGCTGGCCACTACTTCATTTACTTAGGGTTTAAACCAAGTAACCAACAGGAAACCTCTACAGAATATTTAAACCCCAGAAAATTCTGTAACCAGTCTCTTGAGTCACTTGCTCGAAACTGGTCAGTCTGTGGAGTGTAATTTATTTTAATAAATCTGTGATTTACTTGCATTGCTTTGTTTGTGCCTTTTGTCCAATTCTTTGTTCAAAACGCCGAGAACCTGGACACCCTCCACCAGTAACGATTATGCTACCTGTAATGGCAAAAGTGACAGTGGAGATGCGACGGAGGTTATGGAGCTTCAGAGAAGAAGATTATCCTGTGGGCCCAATCTACTCATCATGTGAGTCCTTAAAGGTGGAGAAACTTTCTAACCTGTGGTCAGAGAGAGAGCAGGACACACAACAATGGCAGAATGGTCACAGAAACACACACCTGGTGTGAGAGGACTCAACCAGCCACTGTTGGCTTTGAAGATGGGGGGAACAAAAAGGCTATCAACCAAAGAATATGGGAGACTTTTATAAGCTGGGAAAGGCAAGAAAACAAATTCTTCCCAGGAACCTCTAGAAAAGAATACAGCCCTGATAATACCTTGATTTTAACCCACGTAGAATTATATTAACTTCTGACTTATGGAACTGTAAAATAAAAAATTTATATTGTTTAGGCCACTAAGTTTGTGGTAATGTGTTATGTTAGCAATAGAAAACTAATATATAATGTAAAAAGAAACAACATGTACATGGAAGCTTACCAATGATCAATATTCTGTAGGGTATACCAACCAGGGTTAAACATGAGGTCATATCAGTAGTAATTTCCCATACTCTGTCACTGCCTTTAGTTGGTTGCAGAACCTCTGGTTTTTCTTAAAAGATCCTTTCCCCAACTGTCCCTGAAGATCCTCAAGATAGTAGAGGACCTCATAAATTTTCACAGTCCCAAATCCTAGCTGCTACATAGAATCCACTATTTTTCTTGTCTTAGATTTCCTCTGGTGATGTCTACTGTTCTCTAAATGCCTGGGAAGCTCCATTTAGATGCCAGGCATTGCTGCAGTGACTCTACCGCTGACTCTGTTTATAGCTTTCATCAAAGGGACTCTGATCCTCTGTGCCAGTTTAAGTCTTTCAGGTAAGCCTCAGGCCCATGTGGAGCTACCTCCCACTAGTAGCCACTGCTTGCCCTTTTGTGAAAGTTGAGCTGCATTTCCAGATAAAGTTGGAAGAATTCACCTGCCTCGCTTTTGTGTTATATTCCCTTGAAAACAGTTCCAGAGCAAAGCTACCTTGTGTACACAAGGTCTCATACAGTTTTATTGTTGCTGTTGTATTTTTCTGTGAAATAACTCTACCAGTTGTACTTAGAGTCCCCTCTCACTAGGACTCTGTTAAATTTCATAAGGGCTTGGCCAAAGGACATTGAGATGCAGACACAATGCTGAACCCCAAGCTATTCGTGTTAGTGGAAAATACCTTTGTGCTTTGATTTGCTTTTTTCTTATAATGAATGACTTTCCAGGAATTCCTCCATGCCTTCTGTAAATGGATTCCACCCCACTAAACCAATAGATTCCTTCCTCACGACTGCAGAATCATACAAGAGGGAATATACGAATATACTAAGTAACACATGGATGGATGGCTTTAACAGCTTAGAGGAGAGCAGGATCTGGCAGTTAGGATTCATGTAGACTAAACTGGAGAAGGAAGAGACCTCCAATGTATATTTCAGTGTGACTTCCCACTACTGTTCAGTACTTAATCTGGACAGAGAGATAATGGGCATTCAACAAATTCCTACGGAATTAATAATGAGGCAGAAATAATGAGCTGGTAGAAACACTGGAGCCAAAGCATCGTTGACAATGAGTTGGAGGCTCATAAATTTGAGATGGAGGTAATAATTGAAATTACAAGGGAATGAAAACTTGAACAGAGAAATAATGGATATTCTAACCATCTTATTAATGAGTATAATGTGTGGGACTAGCTATACATATATACCTCATTGTGTATTTCTGCTGTTTAACTCAGACTATGTGGTACTTAGTTGTTTCCGTGTCTGGGCATTACCATTTCCAGTGTTTTCTCTATCTCGAAATGTTTTTAATGTATAATTTATTTGATTTGCTCAACAAAATTGGAGAGTAAAATTTTGCCTCCCCTTTCTGTACCATATATATATATTTTTTAATCCTAGAGGTTATAACCTCTATTACCATAACAGTAACGAGATTTTAAACAAAATTCTGTGCATCAGAATGAGTATCTAGCAATACACTGCAGAAATTTAAAAAATGAGTAAACCACTTTATCTGTCATCAAGGAGCATGCTTGGGGAGGTAGAGTAGAAAATTACATCATATGAAGTTCCAAAGAGTTCATTTGGCTTTGATTCATCACTTATGACACAAAGGATGGAAAGAACAACTAACTGATGAGATGTCTTCCTTTCTCCTTTTGAGGTAAAATTCACATAACATAAAGTCAACCATTAGCCATTTAAAAATGAACAGTTCAGTGGCATTAAGTACAATTCATCCTGTTTTTAAAAAGCCCCAAATGAAATGAAAATGCCAATAGAGAAAGCTCTAGAGAATTGACATATCTCAATCCTAAATATTCCACATTACATTGCACCCAAGTTCTTTTTGCTCTAATGAATGTCAGTTTGTGTTTCGTATGCGTTCAATGCTGAACAAACTGGTGACATATTCAAGTTTCCTATGACCCATATTTCTTTAATAGAATTTGTATTAGGTGTTAATATCTAACAGAATTCCTTCAGCTATCTATTGTCTTAAGTATTTTCTATTATTTTAGTTTCCATGTGGGCAGGTAACATAACTTATTCGTTCACTGTTTCCCCAGAGGAGAACCCAGGACATAATGGGATACACACACACACTCTACATCTACATCTACATCTACATCTACATCTACATCTACATCTACATCTACGTGTGTGTGTGCGCGCGCGCTCTAAATGAATGATCAATTACGTAATCTTGGGATTTTAATTCCCATTAATTCCTTATAGGTTCCCCCACGTCTCCGCAGTGATCAGTACTTTTTTTTTTTTTTTTTCAGACGAAGCCTTGCTCTGTCGCTCAGGCTGCAATGCAGTGGCACAATCTCGGCTCTATGCAATCTCTGCCTCCTGGGTTCAAACGAGTCTCCTGCTTCAGCCTCCTGAGTAGCTGGGATTATAGGCGCCCGCCATCACGCCCGGATAATTTTTGGATTTTTAGTAGAGACGGGGTTTCACCATGTTGGCCAGGCTGGTCTCGATCTCCTGACCACAGGTGATCCACCCGCCTTGGTTTCTCAAAATTCTGGGATTACAGGCGTGAGCCACCACTCCCGGCCTGTCAGTATTACCTTGGAACACCCCGGCAAAGCCTTCAGGTGGAGAACGTTCCTGGTGCAGAATAATCCACCTGAATGTGAATCCTGACTATTTTTAGGCGCCAATGGAGGCCGCTGCTTTGGGGCCGGCCGTGAGGTGGCGCTGTTGCCCTGTATCGTGACTCCGTTTTCACCTGGACTGGAGTCTCCGTGATACCTGGCATCTAGCGATCTCTATAGATCAGCAACAAGTCCAGCTTTTACAGTTTCAGCAGAGATTTCCTGTGGCTCGCGTGTGGCGAGTCCCGGAAACCTCGGAGCCCGCAGACTTCCCTTCGCGGGAGCCCGCCCGAGCTCCATCCTTTGCCGGCAGCCACGCCCCGCAGTGGGAAGGAGGGACTGAAAAGCATTTCCTTGAGGCTGGCACACCTTGCCCTACCCAACCCGGTCATTATTTCCCCTCTGACTGGGCCGGTCCCACCTGAAACCGGAGTGACCACAGGAGGGACACGGTAGTGAACGGGGTATGGGGGGCGGGCGCGGCGGGGAAGGTAAAGAAGGTGGGAGGGGAATGGCGGCGAGGCAGCTGCGGGTGGACTTTGCAGTTGGGGAGGGAGAAAAAGGGAAGAGGCTGGGAGCGGAACGGTTGTGATCTGCTGTTTGTGTTTATGTGAACAAACAAATCACCAAGTGAATTAACCTGTGTTTCTTCGGAACAAGCATCTTGTGGGGTTTGGCTTCTGTGTTTTTATATGGTAAGGGACTAAACCTGCCTCAGCAGATTTGGTGCGGAGAGAAACATGAGAAAACCCAGGAATGGGGGACCTCTGTTTATTCCTGGAGAGGGGGACATCAGGAGAGGGGGGAGGGAAAGAATGAACTTACAGGAATTACTTGTCAGAGGACTGCATAGCCTTTCAGACCATGGGCTCATTGCTTTCAGCTTCAGCTTCTTCAACTGCAAAGCATAAATACGGGAATTACTTTCCAGGGTTGTTGCGATATTTAAATGAGATATCAATAACCATGATTAAAAAGGGTACAGCGTGATGTGCTATCCCTTGTTCACTGAATCTCTGTTTTCTTTCTTTCTTTTTTGGGGGGTGGGGAGAATGGGGGAGGGAGTCTTGCTCTCTCACCCACGCTGGAGTGCAGTGGCGCGATCTCGGCTCACTGCAACCTCCGCCTCCCAGGTCCAAGCGATTATCCTGCCTCAGCCTCCCAAATAGCTGGGATTACAGGCGCCCACTACCACGCCCGGCTAATATTTTTGTATTTTTAGTGGAGACGAGGTTTCACCTCTGTTTTCTTTTTAACGTCTTTTTTCCTCTTTCATTTTTCTCTATCAACCCCTCATCCCCCCTTTGTCTCCTTTCTTTCTTTCTTTCATTTATGCGATTGTTGCTTCCTTCTGTAAAGAGTCCTCTCCACATTGGAATTTCTTATACCTATGAGACCACACTTCCTTGCCACTGGGTGGGAAGTAGTTGTGGCAATAAAGGAGTCGAGTTACTATAATGTGCAGCACAGCTCAACTGAAATACACCTGGAAACGGAACTCTGTGCTTTCTACCCGGTTTTTCCCCCTTAGTACACCGGAGTCTCCACTGACAGCTAGCGGGGCGGCAGCTAGGTCTTTCAATGAGACATCATGAAGTATTTCTTCAATGAAAATCATGCGCTTTTTCTTTCAGTGCCTCCATTACTGTATGCGTTTGCTAGGGCTGCTGTAACAACGTACTACAAACTACATGGCTTTTGGCACCAGGTACCAGGGACTGATTTTGTGGAAGACAATTTTTTCATAGATGCGGATGAGGTTGGTGGGTCGGATGAGGTTGGTGGGAGATGGTTTCAGAATGAAACTGTTCCATCTCACGTCATCAGGCGTTAGATTCTCATAAGGAGTTCACAACCTATATCCCTCATATGAGCTGTTCACAATAGGGTTCACGCTCCTATGAGAATCTAATGCCTGCGGGCACAGTGACTCACATCTGTAACCCCACCACTTTGGGAGGAGGTGGTGGGTGGATCGCCCTGAGCTCAGGAGTTTGAGACCAGCCTGGGCAACTTGGTGAAACCTCTCTCTACCAAAAATACAAGAGGAAGAGAAAGAAAGAAAATCTAATGTCATGGCTTATCTGACAGGAGGAGGAGCTCAGGAGGTAATGACAGCAGTCGGGAGTGGCTGTAAATAACAGATGAAGCTTTGCTGGCTCACCTGCCTCTCACTTCCTGCTGTGCACCCCGACCGGTCTGCTCCCCGGGTGTTGGTGACCTCTGGCTTAAACAACGAAATGATTGTCTCACAGTTCAGGAGACTAGTTGTCCAAAACTAAGGTGTTATGAGGGCTGCATCGATTCCAGGCTTCTTTCTTTGGCTTGTAGATGGCTATCTTCATGTTTATGTGGTGTTCTCCCTGTATATATCTGTCTCTGAATTCCCCACCCCCGTTTTTTTTTTTTTTTGAGACGGAGTCTCGCTCAGTCGCCCAGACTGGAGTGCAGTGGCATGATCTCGGCTCACTGTAAGCTCCACCTCCTGGGTTTACGCCATTCTCCTGCCTCAGCCTCCCGAGTAGCTGGGACTATAGGCGCCCGCCACCACGCCCAGCTAATTTTTTTTTTTTGTATTTTTGGTAGAGACGAGGTTTCACTGTGTTAGCCAGGATGGTCTCCATCTCCTGACCTCGTGATCCGCCTGCCTCGGCCTCCCAAAGTGCTGGGATTACAGGCGTGAGCCACCGTGCCCTGCCCCTGAATTTCCCCTTTTTATAAGGACACTAGTCTTATTGGATTAGGGTCCATCCTAATTACCTCATTTTAATTGATTATCTCTGTACTATTATCTCCCAATAAAGTTACATTATGAGTTCTGGAGGTTAGAATGTCAGCATATTAATTTTGGGAGGGTGTACAGTTCAACCCATTAACAACTAAAGTCTTTAATCATGCACAAGTTAGTTGAGCATTGCATCTATTTCAGTTGTCTCTGGCAGAAACTAATTCCTACCTTTCCCAAACCCTCACAACCAGTCCCAACCAACACGTGTTCCGAAGTTCTGCCAGGAGTTATGTGATTCTGCAGCTCTGTTTTCTTTTAACCTGAGTTTATACATTTCCTGTTGCCGCTGTAACAGATTACGACAAAGGTGGTGGCTTAACACAACATAAAGTTTTATCTTACGGTTCTGGAGGTCAGAAGTAAAAATGGATGGGTACGTCTCCAGACGGATGGTTCCTTTTGGAGGTTCTAAGGGAGAATCAATTTCCTTGCCTCCTCCAGTCTCTAGAGGCTGCTTACAATCCTTGGCTCATGGCCCCTTCCTCCATCTTCAAAACCAGGAATGGCCGGTCGAGTGTTTCTCATGTCTTCTCATGCTGACGCTCACACTTTTGCCTTTCTCACACTTAAGGATTCTTGTAACTGCACTGAACTCACTGAGTATTCCAGGGTAATCTTTCTATTTTAAGGTCAGTTGATTCATTCCATCTGTAACCTTAATTCCCCTTCGCTATTTCAACGCTATTAAAAATCAACATATTCATAGGTTCTGGAGATTAGGACATGGACATCTTTGGGAAGCCATTATTCTGCCTACTATACCTGAGCTTTCCCAACTGGGTATTCTTTATTTTTATTATATGTACCTTTAAAATTTATGTTTAATTTTAAAAAATTAAAAATTATATATATATTTATCATATACATGTTGTTTTGAAATATGTATATATTGTGGAATGGTCAAATTAAGCTAATTAACATAGTATTATTTCACATATTTTTGTGGTGAGAACACTTAACATCTACTCTCTTAGCAATTTTCAAGAATACAATACATAGTTATTAACTATAGCCACCATGTTGTAAGTAGATCTCTTGAGCTTATTCCTCCTTGTTAGGAAGAATCCTTTCATATCCTCTGACATCTTTCCAACCCCTCTAATTCCCGCAACCTTTGGTAACCACCTTTCTATTCTCTACTTTTATGAGTTCAACTTTTTTAGATTCTACGTATAAGTGAGATCATGGGATATTTCTCTCTTTCTGCCTAGTTTATTTCACTTAACATAATGTCTCCTGGGTTCATCCATGTTGTCAATTTCCATTTTTCAAAAGGCTGAATAATATTTCATTGTGTTTATACTATATGTATTTATACTTTATTCGTTTATCCATTGATGGACATTTACATTGATTCCATCTCTTGACTATTGTGAACAATGCTGCAATAAACATGGCGGGCAGACAGCAGTATGTCTGAAATCAGACACACTGATTTCATTTTCTTGCTATCTATACACAGAAGGCAAAACATTGAGCCTTCAGAATAAAAGTAAGATAATGTACTCAATAAATAACACCATATACAAAAGTCAAATCACTATTGGGTGTATACCCAATAGTGGGATTGCTGGATCATACAGTAGTTTACTTTTAATTTTTTGAGGAACTTTCCTACTGTTTTCCCTAATGGTTGTACTAATTTACATTCCCACCAACAGTGTGCAAACATTCCCCTTTCCCTATATCCTCTCCAACACTTATTTTTCATTTTTTCGGTAATAGCCATTCTAACAGGTATGAGGTAATAGCTCATTGTAGTTTTAACTTACATTTTCCCTGATGATCAGTGATGTTGAACATTTTTTCACGTATGTGTTGGTCATTTGTGTGTCTTCTTTTGAGATGTCTATTCAGGTCCTTTGTTCATTTTTAATACAGTTATTTGTTTTCCGCCTATTGTTTTAGTTCCCTATGTATTTTGGATATTAATCACTTGCCAGACATTAATCACTTCTCAGATGTTTCTCCCATTCCATGGGTTATCTCTTCACTCTGTTGATTTTTTCCTTGGTTCTGCAGACATTTTTTAGTTTGATGTAACCCCATTTGTGTATTTTTGCTTTTGTTGCCTGTGCTTTTGGATTTATGTCCAAAAAACCTCGCCTATCCTAATATGATGGAGCTTTTCTCTATGTTCTCTTCTAGTACTTTTAGTGTCAGATCTTACATTTAAGTCTTTAATCCATTTTGAGTTGATTTTTGTATGTGGTGTTCTTTATTGAGTATATTATCTTATTTTTATTCTGAAGGCTCGATGTTTTGCCTGCTGTTTATAGATAGCAAAGAACTTTAAATATTTTATCTGAAGAAAAACAACCTGCCTAATGATGGAGCAAAAAATGTGTCCCTATTGAGCAGAAACCTGGGTACCATGGACTTGCTATATATACTGTTAAAAACTACTCCCCATTCCCCCTTGTACTTTTAGTATTGTAGTTTAATTCTTTATGCGTCATTCGTTTCTATAGGTTATTTTTCTATAAAAATTTCTTGCAGAACCAATGCTATTTTCATAGATGAATTAGCTACTTATTTATTCAACAATCATATGAATTCCGATATATGCCAGACACTACTCTTGGTGCTAGGGATACACCAGTGAACAAAATAGCTGGTCCCTAAATTTTTATTCTCTATTTCATGCTTTTTCTTCTAACTTTGCCACTTCATTTTTGTCCTCCCCACCAGCGCAGGCTCAGCCAGTCTCCAGTTCTCCAACATGCTTTCTGAATTTAGATGTAGCTAGTGTTCTGTGCCTACTTCTGGCCTGTGCTAATGAGGGACCTAAAGAAGCTGCCTGTGCTCTCCAGGAAATTACAGTCTTGTTGGGAAGAAACAGATAATAATAGGCAAACTGGTTAAGTACTGAATAAGGAGGTTGGGTATTAGCATATCATGTCTTGGCATAGTTTCTAACTGGAGAAAGTGAAAGTAGAAGGGAATGAATATGCACGAAGGTAAAGAAGCTAATTATGCGCCGGTGGGGCGCAGTGGCTCACGCCTGTAATCTCAGCACTTTGGGAGGCTGAGGCGGGCAGATCACCTGAGGTCAGGAGTTTGAGAGCAGCTTTGCCAACATAGTGAAACCCCATCTCTACTAAATATACAAAAAAAAAAAAAAATTAGCCAGGCATGGTGGCAGCTGCCTGTAATCCCAGCTACGCGGGAGCCTGAGGCAGGAGATTAGCTTGAACCCGGGAGGCGGAGGTTGCAGTAAACTGAGATCGTGCCACTGCACTCCAGCCTAGGCAACAAGAGTGAAACTCTGTCAAAAAAAAGAAGAAGAAGAAGTAGAAGCAGCAGCAGCAGCAACTAATTACACAGACATCAGTGTAGAGTGGATAGAGTCCTCTCTCAGTCCAGGGGACCTGAAATCTGTTTTAAGCTCTGTCTTTGTGAGCAAACAACAAGGCATCTACCTCAGGGGTCCTTAGTTCCTTTTAAAAATGAAGGGTAGAGGTTGACTGGGAAATTGCTGGAGATTCTTCCAGGTTAAAAAAAAAAGAAGTCTTTTATTTTTGAACTTCGCAGAATTTCTTTGAGATTTCTAACCAGAATAATAATAAGATAGTTTAGAGTTTAGAGGAGACTGTAACTTCTGGATAGGGAAAGGATAATGGGGATGGAGTAAGGGGTTTCTATCCATCCGTTGGCTTAAGACCTCATTTCCTGCAGAACCCTCCTCAGCCCCGATGGCCTTCTTCACTAGCTTTTCCTCCCTATACCTTCTGCTGAATTGGGCCGTTAGAGTTCAGCCCTATCATATTGTGAGTACTACCTCCTAGGGTGAGTCTTCAGGAAATATGAACATTTCCTGATGATCACTCTTTCCTTAGCCCCCAGCAGTCTAGGTCGTATCCAAGCTTCTGAGTATTATGTGCTTCCCTGAAAGCCATCTCAATCAGTTTTCTCATATTTCTCTTTCACAATAACCCTTCTTGGCATAGTGACAACAAGGAATATCGACAGTTAATTTGTTTTGTTTTGTTTTTTGAGACGGAGTCTCACTCTATTGCCCAGGCTGGAGGGCAGTGGGATGATTACAGCTTGCTGCAGCCTTGACCTCTCAGACTCAAGTGATCCTCCCATGTCAACTTCCCCAGCAGCTGGGACTACAGGCGTGCACCACCACGTCCAGCTAATTTTTGTATTTTTTTTTTTTTAAAGAGACAGGGTCTTGCTGAAGAGCCTGGCTAACCAGGCTGGCCTGGAACTCCTGGCCTCAAGTGATCCTCATGCCTTCATCTTCCAAAATGCTAGGATTACAGAAGTGAGCCGTGGAGGCCAGCTCACCGCTAATTCTTAACAGTTGCCATGGTCAGAGCAAATCAAAGGTAGTGTTTTAACTTTTATGACCCAAAATTTATACTTTTATGCTTTAAATTACTGGCCAAAATAAAAAATGAAAAGGAAACCTGCTTTAGTTTTTTTCCTCTGTAGCTGTTAACCTTTTATAACCTCAATAACTAGCCGCATCTTTATACATTTAAGGGTATTTTCAAAAATTGTTAGGTAACAATGTATAGAAATATGGTAGTTTTAGAATATTGATCTAAATTAAAAGTATTATATGTATATAATTCTAGGCTAAGTTAGAATTCTAGTAAGGGCACAGTAGTGGATGCCAAAGGTTTAAGGGAAAAAAATGTATTTCAAACTATACATTGTGGTTATAGAAAAATCACAGTAATATACATGTGTATTAGTCCTTTCTCACACTGCTACAAATTAGCCAAGACTGGGTAATTTATAAAGAAAAGAGGTTTAATTGACTCATAGTTCCTCATGGCTGGGGAGGCCTCAGGAAACTTATAACCATGGCAGAAGAGGAAGCAGGCACGTCTTACACCTCTTACAGAAGAGGTGGCAGGCGAGAGAAAGCATGTGAAGGAAGCAAAGGGGGAAGAGCCCCTTATAAAACCATCAGATCTCGTGAGAACTTATTCACTATCACGAGAACAGCATGGGGGAAACCACTCCCATGATCCAATCACCCCCCACCGGGTCCTTCCCTGGACATGGGGGGATTATGGGGATTACAATTTGAGATGAGATCTGGGTGAAGACATAGAGCCAAACCATATCAACATGTAATATCCACATACGAAGTCAGATGCCTTTCTGGAAAAAGCCTTGAAATGATTGGTTTTAGTTGTACACTCAGACATTGAATGATTTAACCAGATGTACTGTGTTGTGGGAGATGAATGCAGGGTTTGTGTTAGACAACTTTAGGAGACAGGATTACTTTATACTCATATTATGCTACCAAATAAGTGGTGAAAAATACTTGCCAAAGGTGCTAATTTGATGTTTAGAGAAGTTGATCTCAAGTACTTTTTTTTCTGACAATAGTCAGCTACCAGGACCAATTGTCTGTCAAGTCACCCCTAGTTTGTGTCAGTGAAAAAAGGCTTAGAATCAACTTCTCCAAAGTCTTGGTTAAGTCAGATCAGCCTGGCTTCACCTAGATAGGAAAAGCTCCTGGTTGACCCTCACCTACAAAAATTAGCTGGACGTGGTGGTGGACGCCTGTAGTCCCAGCTACTGGGGAGGTTAAGATGGGAGGATCACTTGAGCCTGAGAAGTGAAGGCTGCAGCTCTTTGACACCTCTTCATCCTGGGCCCAAATTTAGTACCACTTCTGGCCAGTTAGAAGCTATAATAGCAAGAAAGGACTTGTTTTAGTAGTAGAATGAACAGGTTTGGCTTATGATTCAAGGAAGGAGGAGAGAGGAAACTGGAATGCTGAAAATTGATCCTGACCTCCTTGTGGTCAGATTTATTCTATAAGACTTATTCTCCAATTCCACAAATCCAGCCCATCTGATGTGAAACCACATGGCTTCCCTGACTCCTACTTCTGTGGTCTTTCTTCACAGTGCTCAAGGCCTGACTCCTTTAACTTTCCTTGGGGCTGATATCTCAGTATAAGTCAGAGCGAGTTCTGGCTGAGGAAGGAAAAAGAAGCAGAGTATTAATTAGAATATTCTTAAAGCCCCATCAATGAAAACAACTGAGATATAAATATTGTAGCCTTCATGTATCTGGTAGAGATTGGCAGAGGCTAGTCTGGATACATGTGCATCCCAAAGGCCCAGAAGAAACTATGAAAGTGTATGCACATTGTGAATTGCAAGGGCCAGGGTCTTCTTCCTCAGTCTCATCCCACAAAACTCAACTGAAAAAAATAGATGGAATATCCAGTCAGCCGTATGAAGGGTGGGAAATTGTAGCGGGAAGAGAGCACCAGATAGAGATGCCAACATACAATGCTTAGGTGCTAATTAACTATTGGGAGGTATCTGAACTCTGTGCCTTAGTTCCCCCACCAGTAAATTTGGAAGTTAGGTTTTTGCTGTTGCTTTCAAAGCACCCTTGTTATTGTACACATAGGGCATTCTTTGGCATTTGTGAAGCATCTGCTGTATTTCATAGTGTATTTGTCAAAGAGATCAAGAAAGAGACAACAGAGTTGCTGTTCTTATGTTTTTTGTTTCTGTAACAGGGAGGTGTGATTATAGTGGTACAGAAGGTATGGGATGGTTACCTCATTTACAGTGTGTGAATGGCATGGCTTTCTGACACTGAGAATTGAACCTGCTGTGTTTGCATTCTTTCTTGAAGCCCAGGTGGTTCCCATAACCCCAAATGACCTTGATTTCACTCTCTGTCTCTTTTCCTCACCCATGTTTCATACTTAGAGACAGTCTAATAATGGATTCATGATTGGAAGGTCCCACATCTGATTAGATCTCTGATTCATCTTCTGACTTATGCAAGTCACCTTTTCACTTAAACTTAGTTTCCACATGCAATATGAAGTTGGTAAAATATCCATGAATTATTGTGAAATGGTTTTCTATTACAAAAATAATTTTGAAAAATATTCCAGTTTTGCAGCATTAGAAAAAAAGAAATGTAGGTAAACCAAATGTGATTTAAAACTACAATTATAATCTCCCCTCCCACACCAAAATCATTTTTTGTAGGTCTCCTTTTTTGGGGGGCTAATATTAAAATGAATTATTCTTAATTCGTTAACATTTACTAGGAAATAGAGTCAGGCTCACTTGAACTAAGGTTGTAAAAGTGTGACCTTAGGATATCTACAAACAGACGGACAACACAAATTTGACAGTATCAACAAGACATAACTAGTGACAGGTTGTGGGTTTATAAATATTCAGACAGTGTGTGAGATAGATTGCTCACAAAAAGAAGTTCATTGATCCTTGGCATAGAACTCTCTGTTCTGTGCTAGATGTACTAGCATCTTTACACCTGAGTTTAGGGTTTAGCAGGGATATTGGGGGCTGCATCTTTCTGGGCTTTTACTTAAATCTCAATCAGACATATTTTTGGTGCCTAGGGAGTGGTGGTCTCTGTAGGAGGATGGATAAATAGAAGTATTTATGTTAATAGGAAGTTAGGGATGCAGATTCTTTGGACACAGTCTCTCATCCCTGCAATTCATGCCAACCTGAGAAATTTAGATCATCCCCTGTGGGCTGTCAGGGGAAAATGAGCTGGGTTCTGACATCAAGACAACTATAGAATGTAGTGCCCTATAGTCTGTCTACTTATCCCAGGTATGAGAAGGATCAATAGTGGCACTGTATTACACCATGCTACTTCACATAGAATGCGTTTCTGGCCAGTCTCTGGGAGGCATTTGTTGCCCGACCTGTCCTAGAACAGATTCTTCCAGAAACAGAACATTCTGTGGTCTCACCAAATCGCACACAAATTCTGGTTTAACCTTTAGAGGCCATGGAACTATAAAGTTTATTATCAACAAATGTTACTTGTATATGAAAAACTGCAAAATATCCCAAATATCCATGAAAGAAGCTAAAGAAGACCTAAATGAATGGAAAGACATATTGTTTTCTTCAATGGGATGACTTAATACTATTAAGATAGTGGTACTCCCCAAACTGATCTACATACTCAACATAATCGCTATCAAAATTCCAGCCGTTTTTGTTTTTGTTTTGTTTCCGAAATGGTCAAAGTGATTCTAAAATTTATGAGAACACAAGGGACTCCGAATAGCCAAAACAGTCTTGAAAAAGAACAAAGTTGGAGGAATCACACAGTGATTTTTTTTTTTTTTGAGACTGTCACCCAGGCTGGAGTGCGGTGGCGCGATCTCAGCTCACTGCAAGCTCTGCCTCCCGGGTTCACGCCATTCTCCTGCTTCAGCCTCCCGAGTAGCTGGGACTACAGGCGCCCGCCACTGTGCCCCGCTCATTCTGTATTTTTAGTAGAGATGGGGTTTCACTGTGGTCTGGATCTCCTGACCTCGTGATCCGCCCGCCTCGCCCTCCCAAAATGCTGGGATTACAGGGGTGAGCCACCGCGCCCAGCCACACTTAATGATATTAAAACTTATGACAAATCTACAGTAATCAAGACTGCGTGGGCTGCGTGGTGTGGCACGCGCCTGTAATCCCAGCTACTTGCGAGGCTGAGGCAGAGGGAATCCCTTGAGTCCAGAGCTTGAGGCTGCAATGAGCTCTGATCACACCATTGCACTCCAGCCTGGGGGACAAAGGGAGACATTTTCTCTAATAATAATAAGCCTGAAAAAGACTATCTTTAATAATAATAAAGAGCAGAAAACGAGTGTTTTTAACAAATTGTGCTGGGACAACTGGATATTCACATGCAAAAGAATGAAGTTGGACCTTTACCTCTAATTCAAAATGAACCAAAGTCCTGAATGTAAGAACTAAAACTATGAAATTATTAGGAAAAACGTAAGTGTAAATCTTTGTGATATTGGTTAGGCAATTTTTTTTTTTTTTTTTTTGAGACGGAGTCTCGCTCTGTCGCCCAGGCTGGAGTGCAGTGGCACGATCTCAGCTCACTGCAAGTTCCGCCTCCAGGGTTCACCCCATTCTCCTGCCTCAGCCTTCCCAGTAGCTGGGACTACAGGCACCCGCCACCTCGCCCGGCTAGTTTTTTTTGTATTTTTTAGTAGAGATGGGGTTTCACCGTGTCTGCCAGGATGGTCTTGATCTCCTGACCTCGTGATCCGCCCATGTCGGCCTCCCAAAGTGCTGGGATTACAGGCTTGAGCCACCGCACCCGGCCTGGCAATGGTTTCTTAAACACACATCAAAAGCACTAGCAATCGAACACAAAATTGTCAAAATTAGAAACTATGATGCTTCAAAGGACATTATCAACAGTGAAAAGACAACATAACAGCATGGAAGAAAATATTGCATATGATATATCTAATAAGGGTTTAGTTTCTGGAATATATACTGGGTACCTATACAATAAAAAGACAAATTGTCCAACCAAAAAAATGGTAAAGGAGTTGAATGTACATTTCTTCAAAGAAGATATACAAATGGCCAATGAGCATATGAGAAGATGTTCAGCATCAAAATGCAAATCAAAACCACAATAAGATATCATTTCACACCAACTAGTTGGGCTACAGTAAAAAAGACAAAAAGCAAGAAGTGTTTGTTAAGGATGCGGAGACACTGGACTCCTTATAAATTACTGGTGGGAGTATAAAGTGATGCAGTCACTTTAAAAGACAGTTGTCAGTTGCTCAAAATTTAAACATAAAAGTTACCATGTCAACAATTTCACTCCTACATATATACCAAAGAAAAATGTAAACATGTCCACACAGAGACTTGTATGTGAATGTCCACAGCAGCATTTTATATAAATGTGAAAAAGTGAAAACTATCCAAATGCCCACCCACTGATAAATGGCTAAACAAAATCTCTGTGTATATCCATACAATGCAGTATTATTTAGCCTCAAAAAGGATGAAGTACTCTTTCATGCTACAACATGGATCATCTTTGAAAACATTTGCAAGTAAAAGAAGCCAGCCAGTTACAAAAGTCCACATACTGTATGAGTCGATTTATATGAAATGTCCTGAATAGGCGAATCCATAAAGACAGAAAATAATTCATGAATCCCTGGGGCTGGGGAAGGGAGCAGTAGGGTATGACTGCTATTGGGTAGGAGTTTCTTTCTGGGGTAATGGAAATATTCTAAAATAAGATAGTGGTGATGGTTGCATACTTTTGTGACTATAATAAAACCACTAAATTGCACACGTTAAAAGGGTAAATTTTATGGTGTATGAATTATATCTCAATTTAAAAAACAAGTAACATTAAAGGTAATTCTAATTTTACAAAAAAATACTAGTTTTTGAGAATTTACTGGAGAAACAGTATAGGACAGATTTTAAGAACATGGATTCTAAAGCCAAATGATCTGGGTTGGAATCCATCTTCACTGCTTACTAGCTGTGTGATCTGGAGCAACTTACTTAACCTCTCTGTGCCCCAGTTTCTTCATCTGGTAGAATTAAATGACTAAATATTTGTGAAGTGCTTGGAAGAGTGCCTAACACATGACTACCACAGTACAAATGTTTGCTGTTATAACCATGTGCAATAAACTGTACTAGGTAATAATGGGAATCAAAACCAGTATCGAGGAAGTTTGTGTAAAACACAAATGTCAGTTAAGGAAGAGCAGAGCAGGGTGGATTCCAAAGCAGATTGCTTCACTCCGTTTATTGGCTGGACTCTGCTCCATGCCGATGTGTGAAAAGAGTCTGGGTTTTGTCCAAGAGGAGGAGGCGATGATATGGATCGAGAATATAACATCTAAATTTTGCCTTCTTACTTGGATCCTGGGAAAAGGTCCAAAAATATGTTAGAGGAGACAGATGGGGACTAGCAAGGAATGGTTAACAATACTTAATATATACTTGTTGTTTAATGTAAATAAAAATTAGGCAAAAATTTTCAGGATTTTCCTCTGGAATTTTGGTCATAAACTCATGATGTTTCTCCTCCTGTTCTGATTTGAAGATTACTTTTTTCTTGAGACAGTTTTAGTATTTCATTTCAAAAAGTAAAGGTCAGACTGTTACCGGAAAGGGGTTCCAATCCAGATCCCAACAGAGGGTTCTTGGACTTTGCTCAAGACAAAATTCAGGGCGAGTCCATAGAGTAAAGTGAAAGTAAGTTTACTAAGAAAGTAAAAGAATAAAGAAATGCTCTCCATAGGCAGAGCAGTGGTGTGGGCTACTTGACTGAGTCTTACCGTTATTTCTTGATTATATGCTAAGCAAGCAGTGGAATATTCATGAGTTTTCTGGGAAAGGGATGGGCAAATCCCAGAACTGAGGGTTCCCCCTTTTTAGACCATATAGGGTAACTTCCTGATGTTGCCATGACATTTGTAAACTGTCTTGACACTGGTGGGAGTGTCTCTTAGCATGCTAATACATTATAATTAGCGTATAATAAGCAATGAGGACCACCAGAGGTCACTTTTGTGGCCATCTTGGTTTAGGTGGGTTTTGGCTGGCTTCTTTACCACATTCTGTATCTTGTGACCTGTATCTTGGGCTGACCTCCCATCTCACTCTATAACTAAGAATGCCTAAACTCCTGCGAATGCAGCCCAGTAGGTCTCAGCCTCATTTTACCCCATCCCTATTCAAGATGGAGCTGCTCTGGTTCAAATGCCTCTAATATATTTCTCTCCTCTCCTTTACAAGGGGACCGTTAATCCTAAGGGTTGTAGAGGGATGAAGATCCATCTTCTGTAACTTCTTCAGGCTGAATAGTGGCAATGATATTGCTGCCTAACTATCAGTGTCTTTTGTATTTAGGGTAGATAAAAGCTTAGTCAGAAAGCATCAATATGCAGATGGTCATTCATAACTCTTGATTTCCCATAAAAGGTAATATCTGGAATATTAATAAGGGTTCAATTTAAGAAAACAATCAGTAAGCTTATACTGCATTCCTACACAAAGGGTACAAAAGCAATATATTCTACAAGAGTAGAGCAAAATAAACAAAATTATCCTAAGTAAACTAACAAGACTTTTTGTGAAGTGAGCAACTGTTGGAACCAAGATGATATGGGGTCACTAACTGATTCCAGTAACTTACCCAGAATTAGAATACTAATCCAGATTTTTATATTACCCATCCATCTTGTTTCTTCTGAGCTGCAGTCAGAGATCATTGGTTGATTCACAGGAATAAGCAGGGTCAGTCTAAATTGCAGGAAAAAGCTAAAAGCTGATGGGACTAGAATCTAACAACAGGTGTACCATAGTTCTTGAAACATAGTTTTTCTATCTCCTCATTTTGACTAAAGACAAATCATAATAGAACTAATTTGTTTGCAAAAATAAGCTTTAGTATTATACTTGGCCTGATTATTTATATGAAGTTCAGCAAGAATAATTATTTTTCACATAGGTTCTTTTTAAATTGTCTCTGATGAAACTTTATTCCATCAGGAATTTCAGTTAAGAGTTTTTAAAAACTCCTTGAGCTCAGCCATGGTTTTGTACCTTAAAATACCTATGAGTTGGATAAATTCCCCTCCTCTTGAGGTCCCAAGATAACTTGGGGCTCCTGGGCCCATCAGAAAATGACATTCTTCACTTACCAGAGGTCAGGAACCCTGTATAGGGACTGCATAGACAAGGTATGTGGCCAGTTTTCCCAAGGAGCTTTTATTGGCTGTATAAGTCAAGTTTAATTCCTTAAAGGAGAGCACGCTATTCCAGTCAAAGACTTGGCAATAAAAAGTTTATCCAATTGTATCCTGCTGCAAAAGAAAGCATTCTTTTTCACTTGTGCAAATAACTATATTGCCATAAGTTAAGCATACTCAAAAATAGTTTCCAAATTCTAGAGAAATCAGAGAGAAATATGCTCTAAAATTTTGTTTACAGGAGTATTGCCACAAGCTATACAAAACTCAAAAATTTTCTTCACTCTGAAAAACAAAGCAAAGAATTAGCCATGTTTTAAGCAAAAAGTCACAAAATGATTATTTCAGTCATTCCTTGTTAATTCAGTCCATGCAGTTAAGTCCTGTTCTGTTTGATATTCATGAACATTTCAGCTCTCCATGAGAATCATGAAAGTTTTCTCCTGTATCCTAATGTCACAATCTCCAAAGTTATCAGAAACCTGCATTCAAGAGCACCTGCCAAAGTCCTATTGCTGATTATAAGGCACCTTTAAAAGAGGATCAGAACAAGACAACAGTTGTCTGTGAATGACAAAAAGTCTTAGGGCAGTCACAGTCAGACATGATTGACAAGGAAATGTGGTTACCTCTATGGCACACAATAATATTATGTAACAATTATAATTATTAACAATACACTAAGTTATATTAGAATTATAGGAGCTTCCCATAATTTTGGAACACATAACCAAGAACATATTTATTCAAATACAGCCCAAAGAAAGTCAAACATAATTTTATATTTTATAATGCTTCCTGTATGATTTCTATAGATTTCTATACCACATTAAGCCAAATACGGCTCTTCTGGACTTTAGGGGACCTAATATGAAAAGATTAATTAGGTCAGAAAAAGACATAATTAATCATTTGATTTTAGAAAGTTTGTCAAATATCGAAGGTTTAAGCACTTGATATTACAAACATAGAATCTCAGGTCACCACAAGTCATTCATTTAGCCAAAATGATAACTCAAAAATTTTAAAAAGACAAAAAACTTTACTTATTAATACAGGGAAGACAGCTTTCCACACAATGCCTCTTTTCCTTCCTGTCTTTTTCTTATAGTTTAGTCAAAAGGCAAACAGAATTTCATTTTTAAAAATATTACACAAAAATCTTATTCAAGAGAGAAAGCCAGATTTTACCCTTTGCATTAGTGTACTGTTAATATCAATCCCAATTCTTAATAAAACCTTATAGACAAATCTATTCAATCTTAAGCAGTTAGACCAAAAGGTAAGATTCCCATAAGCCTTTTTAAACTCTTTACAAATTTTTGTTAAGGAGCAGATCAGTGCTCTAAGAACACCCTGTTGTGCTTTTATTCCAATGTTCAATTTACATAAAAACTGAATAAGACCCCTTTAACTTTAGCCAATATGTTCACACAGAATTTCCTTCACAAGATTAATTTTTCACAGATCTTCCACAATTTGCTCAAACTTTCAGGATAAAGGATACTTACAACCCCTTAGCCTTCTAAACTAGGCTAAAAAAAATTCACATTCCCATGCCTTCTTATAATCTTTTACCAAAAACACATTTCACTTTCCTTACACACCTTGCATGTTAAAACTGTTTTTCCAGTGGTCTCAATTATATGTTACAATGTTAACTCTTAGCAACTTTTATTTTTGGTGAAAAACCTGGTAAGTAAGTCATTTTAATTAGGTACTAGGTGTGAAGCTTAGGACACCAGACGGAAGTACAAGATAAGATCCGATTCTCTCCAGCATAGCCAGGGGGCATGGTGAATTCTACATATCCCCAGGCCTTATCTAGAATCTAATGTCTCTAAAGCAGGTACACCAAACAATTTTCAGAAGTCAAATAAGCAGTTTATGACCTTAAAGCATTTAGTAAATCTAATATCTTATCTGCCTAATTTAGACCAAATATCTAAGTTTGGAAGACATTTTTATTTTACCAATCATCTTTAAAACTGTCTTTATTTCCCAAAGCTTACTAAAGTTACATGAACTAAAAAGCCTTACAGTTTTGATTTTTCTGAAAAAATATTTGATTTAAGTGCTTATTATTTTTAAACCAATTAATCAGAGCTCTTTCATAAATAAACATTACACATACAACACATACGAATACACAACAGACAGAAGATCCAGTAGTTGTAAGATTTTTCATTTGCCAGTTTTTAAGTTTCTTAGTTGAATTACTGGCTTCAGGGAGGAGCCCTTTGAGGAAGAGGGCCAGGAAAGCATGTAATTTCTAGAGCCTAACAGGCAGGCATAGCTGGAAGGCAAAACAGATTTAAAAAAATTAAGGGTCCCATTTTTATACCAGATGTTGAATCTCCAAAAGAGGAAATCAGTCCACATCCTTTGGGACTCTTATCTCTCAGTGTGGCAGTGGGGACACTTCCATATCTTCCAGGTGGCCAAGAGTATAATTCTCTGATCCAAACATGCAAAGAGCCGAGTATCCTCCCCCCATAACTTCCGTTAGCCATCCCTAAAAGTATGTTTCCCAGTTATTACAAACCAAAGCTCTCTCATAATGAGAAGTAATTTCTGATACCCACAAAAGTCAAAACCATCAGATAACACAATACAAAATGAAACACAGCATTAGATTTTGAGAGGGATTTATTTATCCCCTTTCAATTCCAGTGGTTTCATAAGGAAAACAGAAGCTTTTTTCCAAAATAGGATCTGTGGCAACTCCTCTGCTTTTCCCAAGGACTCCCAGGCTGTTAGAAATTGTTTTAGATCACCTCATGTATATCAAGAGTAGCAAGAAGACAAAATGGAGAAAAGCAATTGTATTCATCCATTTTTTTTTCTTTTCTTTTCTTTTTTTTTTTTTTTTTTTTTTTGAGACAGAGTTGCCCAGGCTGGAGTGCAGTGATGTGATCTTGGCTCACTCCAAGTTCCACCTCCCAGGTTCACACCATTCTCCTGCCTAAGCCTCCCGAGTAGCTGGGACTATAGGCGCCCACCTCGCCCAGCTAATTTTTTGTATTCTTAGTAGAGACGGATTTCACCATGTTAGCCAGATGGTCTCTATCTCCTGACCTCATGATCCGCCCTCCTTGGCCTCCCAAAGTGCTGGGATTACAGACGTGAGCCACCGCGCCCGGCCCTGTATTCATCCATTTTCACGCTGCTGATAAAGACAAACCTGAGACTCGACGATTTACAAAAGAAGAGCTTTAATGGACTTACAATTCCATATGGCTGGGGAGGCCTCACAATCATGGTGGAAGGCAAGGAGGAGGAGCAAGCCATGTCTCACGTGGGCGGCAGGCAGAGAGAGAACCTGTGCAGGGAAACTCCTACTTTTAAAACTCTCAGGTCTCACGAGACTTATTCAGTATCACAAGAAGAGCATGGCAAAGATCCACCCCCATAATTCAGTTATCTCCTACTGTGTCCCTCCCACAACACATGGGAATTATGGGAGCTACAAGAGGAGATTTGGATGGGGACATAGCCAAACCCTATCAACAATTTAGTCAACTGAGAAGAAAAAAATTTTTTTTCCTCAGAGAAATAAGATCCAAGAAGAGAAAAATTATAAAGACCTTTTAAATATACATATAGCTCATATATCTGCTTTTAATTAAAGCTGACTTTTAACCACAGCACTTTAAAAATCCTCTTAAATCTCTTATTACCTGACTTTAGCCAGGCCAAACAATCCGTTTTTCTGGCTTTTAAACTCTACCAAAAGTAACCTCCCAGATGAAACTGGTAAGCCTTCACTAAGGTTATGGCTTAATCACAAGTGTACCAGTATTTTCAAAGAGATGGTTAGCAGTTTTTACAAGATTTAGAGTCTACAAGGTAGCTTGGAGAAAGGAAGATTCAAGAAGGGAAGATAGAAGTTGTTCATGGAGGGGAATAAAATCAACAAATGGCAAAGATCACACAAATACCAACCAGAAAGTACTAATTCCCTAAACCAGAAATTGAACCCTGAACCAGGGATGCCACTGTGAAAAGATAAAGCCTTAACTACTAAGCTACAGCATTGGGAAGTTTCCATTGCCTTCCCAGAAAGGGCCTAGAGCAGACAGTTTTGAGCCAATGAAGGCTTTTAACCGCTCAAAACAATTTTTAGAGCTAACTATGTCATAAACTCCAAAATTGCTGTCCTCTGGATGGCAGAGACTAAGAGAAAGTACTGCCACGTGGTTACAAGGTCAAGCTCCCAAGGATGTAAAACAAGATGAGAGAGAAACCCTATCCAGCTTATGGAGTCCTAAGCCTGTGTTCTATCCCAAGGTACCTCCCCTTTATGACCGAATAATACAGAAAGACAAATTCAACCACAAAATACACCAGATTCGCTACAGCGTTAAGAAGAGCATCGTGAATCCTTTTACTCATTAATCAAAACGTTGCAAGAGCTGGTGATTTCTACCATTCCTGCAACTGGTTTGTACAGAGAGAGGAACAGGAAGGGATAAAAGTGTTGCCTACGGTGCGGTGGGGAAGCCAAGGAACTCAGGGAGACTAGAGAAAGACCCAGGTGGCCACTTGTCAGTAGTGAAGGATGTTTTCTAGCAGTCCCATCAGCTCTCAAGTTTCCCCCTTTGGGGAGAAAAAAGCTCCCCATGTCTGGTGATCCTGTACATGCCTAATCCTGTCACCCATGGCTGTCAGCAAAGAGTGCAAGGCAGATTAATCCAAAGAGAATAGCAGTTAACATCCCATAGTGTTAAATCCACTTTTAACCAAGAAGGACTTTACTGAGAGGAGCCTCTAACCCCTAAATCTTCGGAAGGACTCTAACCTTTCTAAATTGGGCCTCAAACTCAAGTTCATTAAGCATCCTTGCCTTTTATTAGGAGGGACCTTAACCCTCTCTATCTTAGGAGATACTCTCCTAAGTTCGACCTCTAACCCAATCTGATCCTTCGCCTGGGCAAAACATATCCTGCACCTTACCTAAAGTTGGCTAATTGGCAGTGCTATAGTCTATTTCCTTTGGGTCCATAGAATTTTCCTCAGTATAGTCCCTTCATGGTTTCCAGGAAGATGTTACTGGAAAGGGGTCCCAACTCAGACCCCAAGAGAGGGTTCTTGGACATTGCTCAAGAAATAATTCAGAGTGAGTCCATAAAGTGAAAGCACGTTTACTAAAAAAGTAAAGGAATAAAGGAATGGCTGCTCCATAGGCAGAGGAGCAGCGTGGGCTACTTGACTGAGTAGACTTACAGTTATTTCTTGATTATATGCTAAACAAGGGGTGGATTATTCATGAGTTTTCTGGGAAAAGATTGGGAAGTGAAATTTCCACCCCTTTTTAGACCACATAGGGTAACTTGCAGATGTTGCTGTGGCATTTGTAAACTGTCACCACACTGATGGGCGTGTCTCTTAGCATGCTAATGCCTTATAATTAGTGTATAATGAGCAGTGAGGATGACCAGCGGTCACTTTTGTGGCCATCTTGGTTGAGGTGGGTTTTGGCTGGCTTCTTTACTGCATTCTGTTTTATCAGCAAGGCCATTGTGACCTGCATCTTGTTGACCTCCTATTTCATCCTATAACTAAGAATACCTAAACTCCTGGGAATGCAGCCCAGTAGGTCTCAGCCTTGTTTTACCCAGCCCCTATTCAAAATGGAGCTGCTCTGGTTCAAATGCCTCCAACAAGACCAATCTTTAAACATTAATGCAGTGCCACGTTTTTGTTCCCAGGACAAGTCAAGAATCCACGAGGGTAGCAGGTATTGCTAGCATTATTCATATACCTTTGCTTTAAACTGCTTTCTATATCATTGTAGGGGCACATCTACCATTCTTGATTTTCCAGGAGCTCTGACTCTTTCTGTCAACATACAGGATGTACAGATTCTACTAAAAGGACTGCAAGGACTGGATTTTGAGGAAATGATATAAGGTATTAAATTTCTTGCTTAAGATGATAGAGAAAAACTCTTATCCACCTTTTCTCAGGTTTTACACTTCTGAATTCTCATATGTAAATATAGTTTATATATCTTAGTTTCATTATAGTTCTACTTTCTTGAGTACTCCTCGTGAGATATCAATAAATAATGATAATACCTCATATTTGTACTGATTGTTATACATCTCAAATACTTTACATGCAACTCTCTAGAAAAGATATGTTAATTGGGCCAGGCACGGTGGCTAATGCCTGTAATCCCAGCAATTTGGGAGGCCGAGGCAGGCGGATCACAAGGTCAGGAGATCAAGACCATCCTGGCTAACACTGTGTAACCCCATCTCTATTGAAAAAAAACAAAAAAAATTAGCCGGCGTAGTGTCGGCTCCTGTAATCCCAGCTACTCGGGAGGGTGAGGCAGGAGAATGGTGTGAACCCGGAAGGCGGAGCTTGCAGTGAGCCAAGATCGTGCCACTGCACTGCAGCCTGGGCAACAGAGCGAGACTCTGTCTCAAAGATGAAAAAAAAAAAAAAAGAAAAGATATGTTCATTAATTTGCCAAAGGTCACACAGGAAGTCATTGACCCAGTGTTATAACTGAGATCTCCTGACTCCTTTCCCTGTTTCAGGAGAAGTTTCTTCCTTTCAACCAAGCATTTCTCCTAGAACTTTCTATTGAGAAAAATTTAGGTGAGGAAAACAAGATGAATTTCAGAGCAGAAGGAAGCTGAAGCCAAAGTGAAGATTACTGTCAGGACCTCATCATACTGGAGACCATATTGGTGTGCAAAAATAGCATTATTTTAAAGTTCATTTATCTTAGATTTTTTCCAGAGTGCATCTCATATTATCTCTCCATAGACCCGTTAACCCCTTTTCTCTCTAAAAACTGTAAGTAGTGATATAAGACAAGATAAAAACTGTGGTCAACAAATGATACAACCTTGAGTAAAGTTGGCTTGAAAGTCTGTGAAAGAAATACCAAAACCTTAAGAGTTTAACAGATCCTCAAGTTATTTACCATAGAAAAGCTTTACTTCAGGAAGCAAGGGTACTTCAGAAGAGATGGCCTTGCACATGTCTACATGAGAGGAGAGGGAAGGATGTGGGGAATATGATAATTCTACCTTGGATTTCTGAAATACTTGTATTCTAAAACTTTAAAGTACTTTCATATGTTTTATCTCATTTGTGCTGTCAAAACGTCTCTGATTACATTGTGCAAGACTATGACCCATTATTTTACAGATTAGGAATTAAACCCTGGGGAAATGATCTCACTTGCTGAAGATTACCTACAAATGAGGGAGAGATGAATGAAGGGAGGAGGGGGAGAGAAAGAATGAGAGAGAGAAAGAGAGAGAGAGAACTAGAATAGTGGATGCCAATGTAGAATCTTATCTAATAAATTAGAGTCTGGTGAATTTTGTCTGGATTAATTAAGAAAAAGAGATAACAAAGGTTTAAGGCAGGATTCCCAAACTTGGTCGCATATTGGAATTACCTTAGGAGCTTTACATAAATCTCAGTACCTGGTTCCTATTCCCAGAGTCTGATTCTGATTTAATTGGTTTGAGATGCATCCCAGGCAATGGGATTTTTAAAAAGCTCCTCAAGTAGAACCACTGGCTTACATTTTGGTTGTTAGAGCCTAGGAAAAGAATAGTATAAAATCTGCTACATCCACTTTAATACTCATATGACCTTTTAAATTTGAAAACTATGAAGCAATTTACAAAAAAAGAATAGAACAATTGACAATTTAAGATTTAAAAAAGCAGATACATTGCAGAAGGATGGTCAGAAAATTGTACTGAAGCATAAGTAAGATTTTCTGTAAACTCAGGTGTCAGGAAATAATTATCCTATTCCTGTGGAATATACAGAAATATGAGTGGCATTATGTTATCATATTGATGTTACATAGAATGAAGGTCTTACCCACAAGGAGAGGTTATTCAAAAATGTCATAATTTGAGGAATAATAATAGTAATTATTATAGGAATATTCTTATTTTTATAGTTATCATAGGAATAATTAGTAAGAGCTACTGCTTACTATGTACTAGATATTCTTCTAGGTGCATTATCATGTAAAATTGGTTAATGATTACAGTGGCTCTTTGTGTTAGATACTATTGCAAACCCAATTTGTAGATGAGAAACTGAGGATTAGGAGAGACTAAGTAATTCACTCAAGAGTACAAAGCTAATTATAATAGTAGGAGAGATGGGTATACTGAATTTCAGAAATGGGCTGGGCTATGCTTCTGAGACTTATAATAAAAAAAACTGGAAAGTGAGCTGAAACCTAGGAGTCTGAATAGTAAATATGCCTTTATCATGGCAGATATAAAAGATGATAAGGAAAGGAGTGAGTGAGCCCAGCATTTCCCTCACACATACAAGTTCAGAGCAGGAAAAGTGCAGGACCAAGGCAGGAGGCTGTTGGGCTCCAGCATGGCCCTCTTAAGACAACAAGCTAGCTGCTGTAGAATTGCAAACTTCAACTTAGGAAAATACACACTCCTGCGTATACACCTCACACACCCACAACCACACTTGCACACACACTGCTCCTGCACTTTTTTTTTGAGATGGAGTCTCGCTCTGTCACCCAGGCTGGAGTGCAATGGCACAGTCTCGGCTCACTGCAACCTCCGCCTCCCAGGTTCAAGTAATTCTCCTGCTTCAGCCTCCTGAGTAGCTGCGACTACAGGTGCATGCCACCACACCTGGCTAATTTTTGTGGGGTTTTTTTTGGTAGAGACGGGGTTTCTCTATGTTGACCAGGCTGGTCTCGAACTCCTGACCTCAGGTGATCCACCTGTCTCAGCCTCCCAAAGTGCTGGGATAACAGGCATGAGCCACCGCACCCGGACCTGCTTCTTCACGTTTTGTTCACTGAATTGGTTTCCTAAATTTACTTAACATTTAGCAAGTCTTCGGGCACTTTCATTTTATTGTGCCTGTGCTGAGAAGAAAGGAATTTTAGCTACATTTATGCTAATGCATTGAAGGAAAGCCATCAAAAAGGGAACCTTGATCAGGAGCACAAAGTCGGAACCCTTCGTCTGAAAAGTAATTATGTTATATAAATATATTCTTGCTAGAAGAGGCACTTTTAGCTACTATCACTGAAGAACAATTTTACATTCTTATTAATTCTCACTAGAATCCTCTGATGTAAGCAGGCAGAATTATCTCAGCTGTATAGGTTAGTAAACCAAGGCTTCAGTACATTAAGATAAACCCACCCCTAACTCTGACACGGGTTCTTTTATTCTTTCTCCTTTACTACAGTTGAATGGAGATGATACATTAACCTTGTTCCTGGGAGTTCCAACTTGGCTTTCTCCCAGGTCGGCAAGATAATGCCTTTAGCAAGCAACAGTGAAGCTTGTTAAACTCCAGATCTTCACCTTGACTGTAGGCCAGGAGAGCCCTCTTTGAAGCCATTAATCTTGATTTAACAATTGTACTTTGTCTTTAATTCTAAACACTAGTTCTTTAGGAAGATTGTTTTCCCTCTTTGACTTTTTTTATTACCCTCAGCTAATTTTCTCTTTTGTATTTCGGCTATCAAACTTTTCTGCCTTGTAGCCTTTCTTCTTTTGCATGTTCTTATTATAAAATAACTAAGGCTTAATTCATTCCATTTGGAAAATAGAAAATAGAGGAAAAAATTATTCATACTAACCATCATCACTGTTGCTATAACATTCTAATATACTTCTCTTTGGGATTCCCCTACACAGGTGTTTTTCCCACTCAATTTCATTGTACTCTTGTGGTATATATATTATTAAAATGTGCCTTTTTACTTAACCCATTAACATTAAAAATTGCCATTTATTGAAATTTTTGTGAACATAAATTTAATAAATGTGTAGTATTCCATTGTCCAACTATATAAAAATAATTTGAAACATCCCTCCTCTTGATGAAAATTTAAGTTTTTCTTCTATTTTTAATTTTTTATTTCAGAACATTTCAAATATATACAAAAGCAGCAAAAATAGTAGAATGGCTTCCCATGTATATCCCCTGAATTCAGCAATTTTGAACACATGGTTAATTTTTTTTTTATTTACATCTCCACCTATTTCTCCTCCTTCAAGTTCATGAATTATTTTGAAGCAAATCCCTATTTATATTTTCAAAACAGTTAAATAAGTGTCACAGATTTTTTTGTGTGTTCAGAAACATCTTTCATTTTTAAAAAAACATACACATAATTGACACTTGGGAGAGAAATTACAGAGTCAAAATCATTAAGGCCATTCAGACTGTCAATTTTCATAGTGCCAAGTTATTTTTCAAAATGTAGACATTTATATTCCTTGTTAATCTTATAAGAGTGGTCTTTTTAAATAAAACTCTTTAGAGCATAAATATTAGTTTTCAAATCTTGTTTTCTGCTGGGTGTGGTAGCTCACACTTATAACCTCAGCACTTTGGGAGGCTGAGGTGGGAGGATCACTCAAAGCCAGGAATTTTAGATCAGCCTGGGCAACATGGCAAGGCCCCATCTCTCCAAAAAAAATTTAAAATTAGCCATGTGTGGTGGCACCTGCCTGTGATCCCAGCTATTCAAGAAGCTCAGGTGGAAGGATCACTTGAGTCTGGGAGATCAAGGCTGCAGTGAGCCAAGATCACACCTCTGCGCTCTAGCCTGGACAACAGAGCAAGGCCCCAGCTCAAAAAATTAAAAAATAAAATAAATAAATAATAAATAAATAAATATCTTTTTTTTCTTAAATGGATTGGCAAAAAATGTATCTTGTTTTATTTTAAAGTATTTTTAAAATTACTGGTTAAGATAAAAAAACTTCCATCTTAGTTCACCATGCTTCCATATTTGTTAAACATTTTGTTTTGGTGAACTGGTTTTCTTTTGTTTTTCATGTTCCTTGACTATTTATTTATTGGCAGATTAATGGTTTTCTTATTACTATAAAAGTACTATGTTTTTATTTGTTTATTGGTTGATGTTTTCATTGTGATTTTTTTTTTCCTGTTGGAAGAAAGTTTTTTGTTTAAGCTTAGGAAGTTACCACAAACCCAATATAATTTCTAATGTTAATTTTTTATGTCTCTCAAAGCATCTAGCTTTTTTCCCAAAATTAATTTTGTGTACAGGTGGATCAAAACTATACTTTTTGTTATCAAACAAGTATTCTATTGCCTAAATTCCATTTGATGAATATATCTTAGTAGTTCTCAACCCCAGCTGTACGTTAGTATCTCCTGGGAAGCATTTCCTTGATTGAAGCTGATATGTGAAGTCATAATCTATGGGGTTTATAATCATCATAATCTCTAAGAGGAGTAGTGTATTAGTCCATTTTTATGCTGCAGATAAAGACATACCTGAGACTGGGCAATTTACAAAAGAAAGAGGTTTAGTGTACTTACAGTTCCGAGTGGCTGGGGAGGCCTTACAATCATGGCAGAAGACAAGGAGGAGCAAGTCACATCTTGTGTGAATGATGGCAGGCAAAGAGAGAGAACTCTTTTGTGCAGGGAAACTCCCCTTTATAAAACCATCAGATCTTGTGAGACTTATTCACTATCACGAGCACAGGACAGACCTACCCCCATGTTTCAATTACCTCCCACTTTGTCCCTCCCACAGCATATGGGAATTCAAGAAAAGATTTGGGTGGGGACACATCCAAACCACATCATTTTATACCTGGCCCTTCCCAAATCTCATGTTTTCACATTTCAAAACCGATATTGCCTTCCCAACAGTTCCCCAAAATCTTAACTCATTTCAGCATTAACTCAGAAGTCCACAGTTCAACACCTTATCTGAGACAAAGCAAGTCGCTTCCACCTATAAGCCTGTAAAATCAAAAGCAAGTTAGTTATTACTTAGATACAATGAGGATATAGACATTGGGTAAATACAGCTGTTTCACAGGGAGAAATTGGCCAAAACAAAGGGCTACAGGCTCCATGCAAGTCCAAAATCCAGCAGAGCAGTCAAATCTTAAAGCTCCAACATGATCTTCCTTGACTCCATGTCTCACATCTGGGTCATGGTGATTCAAGTGGTGGATTCCCATGGTTTTGGGCATCTCTGCTGCTGTGGCTTGGCAGGGTATAGCCCCACTCCTGGCTGCTTTCATGGACTGGTGTTGAGTGTATGCAGCTTGCCCAAGCACATGGTGCAAGCTGCTGGTGGATCTAACATTCTGGGGTTTTGGAGGATGGTAGCCCTCTTCTCATAGCTCCACTAGGTGGTGCCTCAGTAGGGACATTGTGTGGGGGCTCCAGCCCCACATTTCCCTTCTGCACTGCCCTAGCAGATATTCTCCAGGAGGGCCCCGCCCCTGCAGCAAACATTCTCTGAAATCTAGGCAGAGGTTCTCAAGCCTTAATTCTTGACTTCTGTGTACCCACAGGCTCAACACCACATGGAAGCTGCCAAGGCTTGGGACTTTCACCCTCTGAAGCAACAGCCCAAGTTCTACTTTGGCCCTTTTAGTCACAGCTGGAGCAGCTGGGACACAGGACACCAAGTCCCTAGATTGCACATAGCAGAGGGACCTTGGGCTCAACCCATGAAACCATTTTTTCCTCCTCAACCTCTGTGTCTGTGATGGGAGGGGCTGCCTCAAAGATCTCTGACATGCCCTGGAGACATTTTCCTCCTTGTCTTAATGATTAACATTCGGCTGCTTGTTACTTATGCAAATTTCTGCAGCTGGCTTGAATTTCTCCTCAGAAAATGGGATTTTCTATTCTATCACATTGTCAGGCTGCAAATTTTCCAAACTTTTATGCTCTGTTTCCCTTGACACTGAATGCCTTTAACAGCACCCAAGTCACCTCTTGAATGCTTCATTACTTAGAACTTTCTTTGCCAGATACCTTAAATCATCTCCTTCAAGTTAAAAGTTCCACAGATATCTAGGGCAGGGGCAAATGCCACCAGTCTCTTTGCTAAAATATAACAAGAGTCACCTTTGCTCCAGTTCCCAAGAAGTTTCTTATCTCCATCTGAGATGACTTCATCCTGGATTTCATTGTTCATATCATTAGCAGCATTTTTTTTTTTTTTTGAGACAGGAGTCTCACCGTCGCCCAGGCTGGAGTGCAGTGGCATGATCTTGGCTCACTGCAACCTTCACCTCCCGGTTCAAGCAAGTCTCCTGCCTCAGCTTCCTGAGTAGCTGGGACTATAGGCGCCTGCCACTGCACCTGGCTAATTTTTTGTATTTTTAGTAGAGACCGGGTTTCACCATGTTGCCAGATGGTTTTGATCTCCTGACCTGGTGATCCAACCTCATGATCCGCCCACCTTGGCCTCCCAAAGTGCTGGGATTACAGGCATGAACTGCTGCTCCCGGCCTGGCTTTTTGGTCAAAGTCATTCAACAAGTCTCTAGGGAGTTTCAAACTTTCCCACAGTTTCCTGTCTTCTTCTGAGCCCTCCAAACTGTTCCAACTTCTGCCTATTACCCTGTTTCAAAATCACTTCCACAGTTTTGGGTATCTTTTCAGTAGCTCCCCACTCCTGGTACCAGTTGACTATATTAATCCATTTTTATGCTGCTGATAAAGACATACATGAAACTGGACAATTTACAAAAGAAAGAGGTTTAATGGACTTACAGTTCCTAGTGACTGGGGAGGCCTCCCAATCATGGTGGAAGGCAAGGAGGAACAAGTCACATCTTACATGGGTGGTGGCAGGCAAAGAGAGAGAAGTTGTTCAGGGAAACTCTCCCTTATAAAGCCATCAGATCCCATGAGACTTATTCATTATCATGAGAACAGCATGGGAAAGACCTGGCCCTTGATTCAATTACCTCCCACTGGGTCCATCTCACAACACATAGGAATTCAAGATGAGATTTGGGTGGGGACACAGCCAAACCATATCAAGTGGGAAATGAATATCAGGATTGATATTTTTAAAAAACGCCTCCTAGGAGATTCTAATGTGCTCTCTGGTTTGAGAACCACTGATCTGCTCATTTTGATTCATGCCGACTTCTTTATTTTAAAGTCCTAAATATGTGTCTTTTTTTCTGGGTTATTTATGTATTCTAGTAATCCATCTTAATGTTTTTCAGTATCTGTGTATGTGTGTGTGTGTGTGTGTGTGTTTAGGCTTTGTAAAACATTTATGCCTGATACAGGCCTCTCCATACCAAACTTTGCTTTGTTTTTTTTAGAATGAGAGATTACTGCATGTTGGGGTATTACCAGTTCCCTTTCTCATCTTGCTGGATCCCTAAGTTTTCAAAGAAATCAACTATAAAATCTCTCTCTGCACTCCTCTTTTCAGTCCTCTCATTCCTACAGGTCTCAAAGATCACAGAAGAGCCCCCTAAACACATTTTCTCCACATCCTCACCACCTATTTATTCCCAGAACCACCCTGCTCTCTGGCCACTACACTACAGCTATTCTTTCTATGACGAGTGACCTCCGTGTTGCCTGTATCCACTATTTATTGTTTTCCTGACCTCTCATCAGATTTTAGTCCAGCTGTTGTCCATGCTCCTCTCCTTTGCTTCTACAACAGCACAAATTCTTGGTTCTCCTTTACTTCTCTAGTTTTTCCCTCTTAGGCCTTTTTGAGTTTCCTCCTGGACCCCAACTCCTCTTCCTTCATGTAGCATTATCCGTTGGAACTCCATGCATTCTTTCCTAGGGCCTCTTTTCCTCTCTTCTCTTTTTCCTTTTTGTTTATTTTTTCCTCTTTCTCTCTTATTCACTTTCAAGCTTTCAGTATTATCTAATGACTCCCATATATTTATCTCTGGTCCAGGCTTCCCTTATAAATCCTAAGAACTGTACAACCAAATGCTTATATCTAATATTCTACTTAAAAGTCACACTGGCATCTCAAATCAAAATGTCCAGAACGACTCATCATCTTCTCCTCTTATTTGATTTCTCCTTCTTCTTCTTATCTTCTACAACCACTGTGCCCTGTTGGCTCAATCTCCTCAAGGTTTCCAATCCATTATTTTTATTTTTTTACTGTCACTACTGTAACCCAAAAATGATTATGAAATTATTAGTTTCACAATTGATATTCTCGTATGTATTTATTATCACCTGCAATTTGTTATTCAATGGCTGCAAAAATAATACTACTTTTTACTTTTCAATTTGAAATGATTAGAAGTTCATAAGTAGTTGCAAAAATAGTATAGAATCCAATGTAACAATTACCCATTTTCCCAATGGGAACATCTAAATTACTGTAGCAAATAATCCAAATTATGAAACTGACAATGGCATAGTATAATTAACTAGACTATAGAGCTTCCTGGGATTTCAGTTTTTGCATTCACACATCATCTTGTTCCTCTCTGTGCATATTTCTTTGATATTTTATCACATATATTCATGTAATTATCACCACAGTCAAGATACAGTATTGTCTGTCACCATAAAGGAACTCCCTCATGCTACCCCTTCAAAGTCACACCTTCTCCCTGTTCCTACTGGTAAACACTGATTTATTTTCTGTCTCTCTAATTTTGCCATTTTGGAAATATTATACAGATGGAACCATACAGCATGTAACCTTTTGAGACAGGCTTTTTCCACTCAGCATGAAGTCCTTAAGTTCCATCCAAGTGTTGCATGTAGCAATAATTTGTTCCTTCTTATTGCTGAGTAGTATTCCAAATAATGTTTTTTTAACAAATACAAAATGGATTATGTCACTCTACTTAAACACTTCGGTGATACTTAGAATAAAACAAGTAATGTTTAGCATGGCCTAAAGGCTCATTATGATCTGTCTCTGGACTACCTGCACAGTGCCATCTCTTTGTGTTTTCTCCTCTCTTGTTACTGTCCAGGCCCACTGACCTTCCAGTTCTGAGAATGTATCAAGCTCTGTTCTCATCCAAGGCCTGGATACTCCTCCTCTCTTGCCTTGTGCCTGTGCCCACCTTTATCTAGTCAGCTCCTACTCATCATTTGTTTAAATATTGTTTACTTAGAGAAACTTTTTTTGACTTCCTTTCTATTGCACCTTTTTTATAGCACCTTAAACTTCTCCTTCATAGCAAAACATATTTAATAACTTTTTTGATTAGTTATTTAACATCTGAGTGAATGACTTGGAATAAGGCTGGCCCCCGAAGGAATGATGTGAGATAAACTCACTAGATTGTAGAAGGGGAAGAAGTAGAGCTGTCTCAAATGAATGGTCCAGTTTTAGAGTAAAATTCAGGCAAGATTTAGCAACTCAGGTTTTCAGTGTGGTCGGCCGAAAAAAAGGCAATGGGGTTCAGGGGTGTGAATGAGGTAGGAATGAAGTAGAGTGGAGCAGGATGATGGTCAGTAAAGAGGCATTTGACCATTGTGGTTGCATTTATCTGGGAGGCTTTTGTATTAGTAGCAAGAGCACGGTAATCAGAGTATAAAGCAACATTTCAATCTTACTTAGGATTGATTTAGGCAAAGAGAGGACAACAAGGCCTCATCGACTTGTGTGGCATTCAGGTGAGGGGTCCAGATTTGAGAGAGTTCTGTTAACAAGCATGAGTAATTGGGCAGATTTTGGGAAGCGGATAGACTACATCTTCCCCAAATTGGGAAGTATGTAAGATAAAGAGGATGAAGATGACTGAGACTGCTGATTGCCATAATGCCCTCATCAGAATTGGTTCAGGAACTGGGTGGAAATTAGCCAGAATATAAGTATTATCAGTGGAATCAGTACGAGGAGCTGAAAAATTTAGAGGCAGAAGAAATCAGGCAGGTGCTGATACATTTTCCCTGATAAATACCATACCACTATCTAGCATTCTTTCCATTTCTATACCTTAGTTTACAGCATTATGCTATTTGATTTATCTGGTTTAAATCTCTCTTCCTCAGCGTGATTGTTAAATTCAGATATCTACTGGCAGCTGCACTATTTTTGCTGTGAAATGACACCTAATTGAAGTATAAGAAGTTTTAAATCCTGCATTAACTTTTTGATTACTTTAACTCCCTCTCTGTACATGGAGATGAGTATATTTACATCCACAAATATTATAAATATTCAGATCAAAGATTTTTTGTTTCATTTTGTTATTTTTGGTTATACATGTTTACCTGATTGATACAGCTGTGTGACTGTTTCCCAACTGGAAAGGCAAGTGAAGAAGTAAGGGAGGAAGAGGGACAGCAACACATATTGATGATCCGCCATGGCTCTGGTAATGTTTTAGGTATTTTACAGAAATTATGCTATGCAGCTCTCAACAACCCTGGTAGGTAGATATCATCAGCAGCACTTCACATATGGGAAAACAGGGGTTCACAAAGTTAAAATACCTATACGAAGTCATAATGAATGACAGAAATGAGATTCAAACAGAAGCCAAACTCCAAAGCCCCTTTTCTTACCATTAGAGCATAGGAAATTGTATGCAGGGTAAGGGTAGGAATAGATACCTATCAGATTCCACGGCTGCCATGATATGGGTGGGAAGATGTGGATGCAAGGAAGCCTCCAAAATTTGGGAGCTCTTGCAGGGACAAGCAGAGGTAGCATAACTGGCTGAGGGTACTTATTGATTGGCATGCCCGTTTTCCAGTTGATAAACTTCCTGCTGCTCTCTGCAGCAGGAGAGAGACACACAACCCTTAGGAGACATGCACGTTTCCTGCTTCCTAAACTAGGAAGGCAAGGAATGGCAAGGTCAGGTGACATGCTTCCGGATGCCGAATGAATCACCCACCCAACCAGAACTAGAACTTCAAACCTCTCACTCTGTTATTACGGCACTAAGTCAGGGCTGACTTCACTTCCCTTAATTCGTGGACTGCCCAGCTCTGAACCACGCTGACCCACACCCTAGGGAGGGGAACCTGCCCTTAAATACTGGCTGTGCAGAATGAGGCAGGAGGTTATGTGTTCCAGGGGTGTCTTTTTCCGCTTACCAGGAGTTTGTTATTGTTTACCTGGAATTACATTCTACATATAGAACTTTTATAGTGACACACCCTGTCCGGCACAGCACTGAGGTGAGCAGCAGCTGAGTTAGCTTTCTGATGGTGAAACCTCATGACCACATCTCTCTGTCTGCCTGGGCCCGGGTCTCATTTATCAGAGAATGAGAAAGTGCCTGTATGGGCCGGGCGCGGTGGCTCAAGCCTGTAATCCCAGCACTTTGGGAGGCCGAGACGGGCGGATCACGAGGTCAGGAGATCGAGACCCTCCTGGCTAACATGGTGAAACCCCGTCTCTACTAAAAATACAAAAAAAACTAGCCGGGCGTGGTGGCGGACGCCTGTAGTCCCAGCTACTCGGGAGGCTGAGGCAGGAGAATGGCGTGAACCCGGGAGGCGGAGCTTGCAGTGAGTTGAGATCTGGCCACTGCACTCCAGCCTGGGCGACAGAGCGAGACTCCGTCTCAAAAAAAAAAAAAAAAAAAAAAAAAGAAAGTGCCTGTATGTGTATATGTGCCCCTACAGCCTGTGTAGCCTGTCCTCCTTCAGTCCTCCTCAGCTTGGGCCGGCCTCTCTGCCAGGGGGCAGTGTGTTAGATAGCCTGGAAAAGTGGCCAGAAAACAAAACAGATCTCCTCACTTATGGGGGGAGACTTCCAAGAGACTTTTAGAGAACCCAAAATCTTCCTTAGAAGGAAAAACCCAGCAGACTGAATACCAAAGAAGAGCACCGATCCTTGGAAATGCAAGGTCACTGACAACAGTAAGAACAAGGTATTTGAAAGCAGCCCCAAGCCGTCTTCTGGTGCATTAATCAGGTAGGAAAAGGAGACGCGGATGGATCAGAGATAATCCTGTACTGAGTGGGAGTGGCGTTGTGTGTTCTAGGCGTTTCCCTCTTGCTGATGATAGCCCTTATTCTGAGCTGCGGAAACTGAGGAGCTGGGGAAGTTGTTATTCGTTAGGAATCTCAGGAAGAGAAAGTAATCAGCAGGAGAATATTTAGTTTAAGATATGCTATTTCTGGGCTTTTGTTTGAAACTGGTAGATGAAGGATTATGGAATTGGGCACATAAAAAATAGCAAGATAATTATGATAAAAATAAGCTGTTTTGAATTTGTATAATACCTCAAAGGAAATAAAATGTGTTTATCTGTGAAACCATATTTAAACTCTGATGCTGTTTGTAAGTGTCTGTGAGCACTGCGTTTCTTACCTAGATGTGATGGGGCCTGGCTTCCAATCACTTTGCTCCTTTACAAAGTAAACTTTGTGAGGTACCAGGATACAGATTAAGCTTCCTCATCTCAACTATATATCGTATGTTTCAGGAATCTCTGGAGATAGGTAAAAATAGGAAGCAAGAAAAGCTGATAGCCCTCAGATGTCATAATCTGGTGAGCACCAGTGAGTCAAAAGATCTGTTGAAACAGGCTCAGGGACTCCTAGGCACCATGGTGGAAAGGGATTTCCCTATGAGAACCCCTTTGGAACACTTTCCCTAGAGTTTCAAAGTTCGTTTTGATCCCTGGGTCTCTGGGAAGATGAGGGAGGGCAAAGATCAGAATAAGCACAATTTCTCAATATCTGAGAAGAGTGAGAGGACAAGATAACCTCTCTTAGGTAACCTCCTCCCTGCGTCACCCACACTAGGAGATATCACAGGGCGTAAGGCAAGTTATCTATACCAATATGCTTCTCTGGATTTAAAAAGAATCACGTCTCCAGTGTGCCCTTCCGTGCACTCTGTGTCCTCTCACTGGTTTGTTTCCCTAGAAAGGTCGAGCCTGGGGCACTGAGAGAGCCGCATGAAGACCCTAATTCCTAGGCCAGTGCCCTGTGCCCTGCAATTTCTGGCCTCTTCCTGACCCTCATGCTCTCAGTGAAAGATGGCTAGTCCTAAGAACCGGATTGTTTTACTCAAAAAGCAGAAGATAGAAATAGGATTGGGGATCAGACCCAGGAAAATGAACAAAGGAAACAATCCAAGGTGGCATAATCTGGTGAATACTGGGAAAAAAAATCTGATTCTACCTCTGTTTTCAGAATATACTTTAAAGACAGACATGCAGATGTCATCTATGTCCCTATGAGGTTCCTATAGGACACCCTTACAGGCAGATTCAATTCATCCATTCTTTCCAAATTAGAGTGCATTTGTTAGTAAAATTTGGTTTCAGCCTTGTGGTTTCCATGATTCTTTTGGATTCTAATGTAATTCCTTCTTGACCTTGTTGGTCTTGCTCATTTGAAAGACAAGTATATATGTATAAGGAAATAGTATAAAGAACATTGGGTTTGTAAGTAAAAGACCTGGGTGTGCAACCTTGCTCTGCCATTTTTTTAAAAAAGTGGCTAATTTGGCGGGGTACGGTGGTTCATGCTTATAATCCCGGCACCTGGGGAGGCCATGACGGGCGGATAACCTGAGGTCAGGAGTTCGAGAACAGCCTGGCCAACATGGTGAAAACCCGTCTCTACTTAAAAGACAAAAATTAGCTGGGTATGGTGGCACGCACGTGTAATCCCAGCTATTTGGGAGGCTGAGGCACGAGAATTGCTGGAACCTGGGAGGCAGAGGTTGCAGTGAGCCGAGATCACGCCATTGCACTCCAGCATGGGCCGACAACAGCGAGACTCCACCTCAAAAAAAAAAAAAAAAAAAAAGTGGCCAATTTATAACTTAATCACTAATTCATAACTTAACCCTTCAGTTTCTGCCTTGCCTTCTTTGTATGAAAGTGCCTAGCACAATACCTGGCACACCGTAGTTACCAAACACAGGTTTATTAGATCGGCAAACAGGAAGCTTGTTTTATAGGATGTTGGTAACAAGTAATTCTCAAATCCTTTAGATCTGAGCATTGTTCTCTGTCTCACTTCCAAATTAATATGTTCAGCCCATTAAACATGTTTTTTGTTTGTTTGTTTTGGTTTTGGTTTGGTTTGGTTTTTTGTTTTTGTTTTGTTTTTCTTTCCAGATAGCTCAAGGGTAAGGATGAAAGACTGACTGTACAAGAAGGCAGACTGTTTCAGGCTAGGGGCTGCTACCTCCATATATTTTACCCTCCTCACTTTTAGTCTTTGAGTCGTCTGCCTCATAGCCCAAAGCCGTTAATAACTTCCTTGACCCATATGGCATCCACTTGGGAGGGTGGATCACTTGTCTATCTAAAAAGAACATGGCTAGAAGATCCGCATGTGTTGATAAGCAAGCAGTAAGCTTGAAGGTGAGGCTGGCACAACGGATTTAATTGTACCCTACTGGAACAGAGCCAGATGTTCTAGTGAGTTCAATCATGGAATTTTTCACCACACGTAAGCAGGCAGAGTACAGCAAATCTGATTTTAGAAGTCTTATGCCTAGGTATATTTTAGTAAAAAGAGTTTACTCTGGAAAGTCATGAGTAAATTGCAGATTGTGTCTGGGAGACTGTATTGTGCTAACTGAAAAGAAATGCCACTTAATAAGAGTTGTGTTATGGTTGCAAATAGAATATCGTGTGAATTAAAATAGATGCTTAAATGCAGTGTGACATTATGCTTGTATTGTATGTGTGAAAGTTTAGAGAATTAATATTACTATTTAGTTCAATTTCGTTATAGTTATATTCATGAGCTTTTATGGTCTTCAGACTATAGTCCTGTAAAGATTTAGCGTGGACTTTACTCCTCATTTTACTTTCATTCTCCTTCCCTTTGTATCTCCTTCATTGCACTGTTTCTCCTCAGGATTCCCAATTAAAGAGGGGAGTTAAAACTTTAACATGCTAAGAGAAAGTCTGAAGCAACTGATGAGAGAAAATTTAGGAATGATAACTACCAGTGAGATGATATTATTGTTCTAATTCGAACCCTGCCTGAAGAGGTTTGGCTCTGTAAATATAGGATTATGTAAACTAGAGGCAAAGTACGTACAAACATATTTTACAACTATCAAACATAGTTGTCAGAATAAAATATATTACAATTCCACTAGACCCTTGGTTCCAAAGCCATGGATTTCATTATTCATAACATTCAATAGAGAACTGTGGATAATGCTTTATAGTGTTAAGAACTTTACAGTTCAGCTAAGAGAAGAAGCAGTAGCCTACATATTTTCTCTGACATATTGGGAAAAGTATTTAGATACAATGAAAGGGAGTGGAGTATCGGTCAGACTGAACAGGAACCTTGGTCAGAAGTATCCTTCTAGTGGTCAGGTGGGCCAGAATTGAACCCATGGGAAAAGTCATCCTTGAGGGTTTTGGCATCAAGGCATGCCTTTTCTCAGCTTGTCAGAGTGGGCAGGCAAAGCCATGTGGTTTCTGTGTGTGAATTTCAAGGAAAAAAGTGATGTAGAGAGGAATATTGCTGTTACAAGTAAATACAAGCATTCTCTGATGTATGAGCTTTGGTGGCCTCTTTGTGGTGAGGTTTCCCACATTAGCGTTCATGGATATGTGGGTGTGCCCGGTGTGTATGCCCTAAAAATCCTAGACTCAACTGGTACACTGCATATGCCTCTACCTAAACTGTAACCATCAGAAAGGGCTTACTGTATACACGTATGGAAAACAGTTTCATTGAGTGGGCCTCATCATTCTATACATTGAGTGGGCCTCATCATTGATCTGCTTGCGCTAGCATCCAATTTCACTGGGCTGCGAGATATCCATAAGCCTTGCCTCTTTAAACGACTTATGTACAAGTAAATGTGATGGTGAGAACCTGGTTCAGGAAATGCAGTAGCAGGCCATAGTGTCTCCAAAGGTGAGTGCTCTGTGATAGGTGTGATAGTCAGTGTAAGGGTGTAAGCACGAGTTTGAGTTATCAGGGATAGGTGTGTTTGGCCAGGTGCATATGGTTGAGTATGGATACCCTCCATGAGCAGTTCACTGTACCCATGTTGGGGTACATGTACACACATGGCTTTAAACAACTCCCTTCAGTATGTATCAGTGGGTGTGTAGTTTGTTTTCTGGGCAGAGCTCACGAGTCTGAGCTAGCTACTGACTGACCCTTTTTTCCACTTGTGCTGTGGTAAGAGGGAGTATGCTGAGAACCTCCTCCTCAGAAAGCCAAACTGGTTAAACTGGCTGCTCCGTGAATGAAAATAATTACTTCTGATAATCCACTAAAAAGGAAGCAAAGGAAAGGAAAATAAGAATGAAAACAGCAGTGATGAATTTTCTAATAGCCTTCCTGAATTCACCCTACTGATCCAGTGTTTTATTTTTCAGACCTTTTCCTTTGTGCCACTCTCTTAAGAGTCTGTTTCTTGAAAGTTTCATCACGAGTGCCAGTCCTTCCATGTGGCCTCGTGAATTGTGAAAACTTTCTCAGCCACATTTCTCCTTGCCTTTTTGGTTTACACACTAGATACGGTGGACTTTGCTATCTAACTATTCATCGACTTCTTAGATCCCGTTCTAAGAATAAGGGTAAGGATAAGAATTTCCCTCTTCTGTGCAAATTTTCCACCCGCTGGCTACTTTGCTGCCTACCTGGGCTTTTGTCAACCAACTACACAGTTTTGTCTCTCTTGAGTTATAAGGGAATTGCTTAACTATTGACCACACATACAAGTTCATGGTGCTCCAGGAAGAGTGGAAAACAGGTAAGGCAGAATCTGGGAGGCTTCTTTACATAGATCTTTCAGGCACTGAGAGATTCTACCTCAGTAAATAACACTGTGGTTAGTATCAATAATAAAAACAATGCGTAATGTAATAGTAGAGGACAGCACAATATGGCCAATGTAACACCTGTATAATATAGTGGCATATTATATAAGCTGTGCTTCTGATTTTTGTTTTATGTTTTTATCAAGTCACTCCAAAACTGGATGGCATATTTAGACTTATTTAGGAGAAAAATCACTGTATTTTCTTTCAAGTTAATCAGAATTAAAGAAGTAGGCTTTGCTGACTATAGAACCATGGGCGTGTCTTGTCAAGCAAAGGCAAAATATAAATTTAGGAGAGGGATGGGAGAGTGGTAAACATGAGTTCTCTTCTGAAAGAAAGAACCAGGTTTCTGGGGGTGTTATTTGAAATATGTACTGATTATATTATATAGACTTAACAGTCATACACATAAAGAATCCATTGCCAGACCAACAAGAAACTAATAACTAGAGTCTACTTGGAGGAGACTGGAGGAGAGTTAAGAACTGGATAAATGGAAAAGAATGGGGTGGGAGAAAGATTTTTATGCTATCCTATTTTACATTTTTATTTTTTGAATCATATGAATGTATTTTCTTTTTATTTAAGAGAGAAAGAGAAGGTGGCTTGGTACTGATACTTCCTTTATATCCTGGTAGCAATCAGTGTCCATGTCTATATCTGATATGAGCAGAGGAAGCACCTTGAAGCTTCGAGGGATGAGGAATTAAATAGTTTTCTTTTTTTTTGTTTTGAGGCAGAGTCTCGCTCTGTCACCCCGGACTGGAGTGCAGTGGCCAGATCTCAGCTCACTGCAAGCTCCGCCTCCCGGGTTTACGCCATTCTCCTGCCTCAGCCTCCCGAGTAGCTGGGACTACAGGCGCCCGCCACCTCGCCCGGCTAGTTTTTGTATTTTTAGTAGAGACGGGGTTTCACCGTGTTAGCCAGGATGGTCTCGATCTCCTGACCTTGTGATCCGCCCGTCTCGGCCTCCCAAAGTGCTGGGATTACAGGCTTGAGCCACCGCGCCCGGCCTAAATAGTTTTCATTGATAAATGCTGTCTGTTCATTGCTTATGAGGGTGCGGATATTTCAGAGAAATAAAGCAAATGTGTAATACATATCCTTTGACATCTGTCAATTTTTTATTCATTATCTGAATTAACTGTGTGTAAAAATGAAATTAAATGTTTTCTTTAGAGCTAGACATGGTAGCTTGTGCCTGTAATTCCAGAGACTCGGCGGGCTGAGGCAGAAGGATTACTTGAACCCGAGAATTTGAGAATTCAGTGAGCCGTGATCACACCACTGCACTCAAGCCTGGACTACAGAGCAAGATCCCAACTTCAAAAAAATGTTTTGCTTAAAAAATGTGATGCACAGCTAAAAAAATATATTAGACATGCTTAATACTGTAGGGGAGGTAGATCATGCCTACATAACCCATGGATCCCAGTTCAGATGGATGTTGCGAATCTGTACTTGATCATGGGAGCAGAAGTCTCAGGTGGGAGGGGAGACTTTAACATAATTTCAGTAACAATTGAATGAAAGGAGAAGAGCAGATCAGAGCTGTCTTTGCTGTATGATAGAGAAAAGAGAAATGTTGAAAGGAGAAGGTTGGGAGGGTTCTTCCAACCTGAATGTCAGCTAGGTAGATAGAGATAAACGGATGACTCAGAGAGGTAGCCAATTACCTAACTAGCAATCTGTAGAGGCAGTTTAAAATTCTGTCTGTGTTTCATGTATTTTTTTTTCATTCATTTTATTTTTTTTTCAAAAACCACTCAATCCTTAGGAATTACTCACAGCTGTGCTCTGTACATTCTCTGTGGGCCTAGCAGGGAAGAGGACAGCCCTGTGGCAATGGGCATGACACGGATGCTCCTGGAATGCAGTCTCAGTGACAAATTGTGTGGTAAGTACAGATTCCACAGATGTCTATCCTCTGATTGTAGAATTATGAAGGCTAAGGTCTGGATAGATTCTAGAAGGAGGATGATTTGATTTCCAGTAGAAATGAAGACAGTGGTGATAAAAGGATGGGGACTAGAAGCCATTGTCTTTTTGGGGAGAGGGTGAGTGCTAATCAGCGATCCAGATGCTGCATCTTCAATCTTGGTAAGAAAACTGCCAGAAGCAACGTCATGTACATTTGATGGGCTAAGAAACAGGGCCACTGGGGTTTCGGATTAGAGAGTTACTCCCAGCAGTGTTTCTGTTGAATGGAAGTAGAGGGGAAGGTAGAAGAGATGACGTTTTCATGTATGATGAGCTGATTGCTGGTGCATAGGGGAAATTGCATGAACGCCAGGTTAGGCTTCTTCTTCATTCTCTTCTCTTCCTATGTGATTGCCTACCCAGTTATCCAGGAGAAGCAGTATGAAGTGATTATCGTCCCAACTTTCTTGGTTACTATCTTCCTCATCCTTCTTGGGGTCATCCTGTGGCTTTTTATCAGAGAACAAAGAACTCAACAGCACCATCCTGGACCTCGAGGTAAAGCTCAAACTTTGGGGCTGGGCAGGGGCTTAAAGAAGATGGAGATTAGGAAAAAGTATGGTCTAAGTTTCAATGAGCCCATGTCTAGAAGTCTAGGTACCTGCAATGAGAGAGGCATGGGTTCCCTCCCATGGAGTTGAGAGGGGGGTGATCTCTTTTCTAGGAAGTCCTGAGTTGGAATTCAACATGTGCTTACTGACTGAAAAAAGAGTGTACAAGAAAAAACCTCATATAACCTGTTTCTATTCCTATTGGACTATCAAAACTGTTTCTATTCCTGTTGGACTATATGAGTGCCTAAGGACCTAGGAGAAAGACCTAAGGGGGTAAAGTCCAGGGCTTTATTAACATCCTAGGAGGATGACATATCACCCTATGATACATTCCATTCCTAATCTTTGCCTCCAGGATATATGATGGAAAGGAGGGGCCTTCATATTTTAATAGTCTTTGAAGTGCTAAGTAGATGATAACAGTCTGTTCCAGAGTTCCACTGAGCATATAATAAAAGGGAATCAGCTCATACATGAAACTCAGGGTAAAAAGAAGGAAAAAGAAAACTCTCATAATAATATGAAACTCTATAGTGGCTAATCCTTAGTTTTTCTTTAAATTTTATCCCACTTCTCTTATACTTCACTTTTATAGAAAACTTCTCAAACAAGTTGTCTAAACTCACTTCTAGTACTTCTACTCATCACATTCTCTTCTGAACCCACTAAAATAAGGTTTTTATCTCTACCACTTTGCCAAAACAAGTCTTTCCAAGGTCATCAATGACAGCTCTGTTGACAAGTCCAATGATCAATTCTTAGTCTTCGTCTTACCTGATCTGTCAAAAGCATTTGAAACAGTTTTGAACTTTTTTTCTTGAAATACTTAAAAAAACTAAAGCCACTTCCTAAATGTTATAATTTTTAGTCTTATGGATTCAAATATGTTTTCTATTCCAATGATAATCCCTTGAACTCGATTCTCATATTAACCCACCTACTGCGCAGTTTCAATAGAATACAAATCTCATATGTAATATGACCAAAACAAAGGTCCTGAAATTCTCTCACAAATGTCCTCCCCAAATAGTCTTGCCTGTCTTAGTAAAGGGCAAGTCCTGTCTTCTGTGTTTTCAGTCGCAAACCTTGACGATATCCTTAACTCCCTTCTTTCTCTCATAGTCCATATCTAATCCATAAGCAAACACTGTTACCCTGTTTTCGAAATAACCCCAAGTTACTCTCACATCTCACAGATCACTGCAACACACTCTTAACGTTCCCTGCTTCTGCCCCTACTCCTTTATAGAAGGGCCAGAATGAGTCTTTTAATAGTCAGTCCTGTTAGTTGTCAGATTGAAATCTCTCTGCCACACACACACATGCAGTAACCTCCCATCTTGCTCAGAATGAAAAATGACAAAATACTTTCCATGGCCTTACATGATCTGGGCCTCCCTGGCCTTATCTCCTACTACTCTCCAATGATCCCACTTGGCTCCAGCTACAGTGGCTTCCTTGCTGTTTCTCAGCTATTCTAGGTATGCTCCCTGCTTAATGCTTTTTGCAATTTTTGCTCCCTTTGCCTACAGTACTCTCCCTGACACCAGCATGGTTTGCTCCCTAGGTGCTTCCAGGCCTTTCTCAAATGTTATCTCATCATAAAGGCCTTTCTTGACCTTCATATATAACATAGGTGACTGATTCACTGGTGTTGCTTCTCCCCACTGCCTTTTTTTTTTTTTTTTTTTTTTGAGGCGGAGTCTCGCTCTGTTGCCCTGACTGGAGTGCAGTGGCCGGATCTCAGCTCACTGCAAGCTCCGCCTCCCGGGTTTATGCCATTCTCCTGCCTCAGCCTCCCGAGTAGCTGGACTACAGGCGCCCGCCATCTCGCCCGGCTAGTTTTTTTTGTATTTTTAGTAGAGACGGGGTTTCACCGTGTTAGCCAGGATGGTCTCGATCTCCTGACCTCGCGATCCGCCCGTCTCGGCCTCCCAAAGTGCTGGGATTACAGGCTTGAGCCACCGCGCCCGGCCTTTTTTTTTTTTTTTTAAGAGATGGAGTCTCGCTATGTTGCTCAGGCTGAATGCTAATTCCTGGGCTCAGGAGATCCTCTTGCCTTGGCCTCCCCAGTAGCTGGGATTACAGGCTCATGGCACCACACTCAGCTTCTTCTCCATCTTTTATTTTCCTCCACAACATTAATTGCTTGATATATTATTACCTGCTTCCTCTCCCCTCTCACTAGAAAGTAATCTTCAGGTGAATCTGGACTTTGCCTGTTCCCAACACTTAGAACAGTACCTGGCATGTAATAAGTGGTATTTGTTGAATAAATTAATAAATGTAGATTTAATAGGAAGGATGAACCTCTCTTTTTTGCTGGCCAAGGGAGGGAGAAAGTACCCAAGACTTTTTTAACCGAGACTCAAGGATATATGAAATAACTTGACTTTTGGGGTAACTTGAGGGAGGAAGACTAACCATAGCTTAAAGTTGATTAATTATCCATACCTTTCCTCCAACTTTGAAAGCCATTTGTCTGACTTAAATGACAGTTCTCACTGGCAGTTACCTCCACCTTTAGGCCTCTGTGGTTTGGATTCCCATTCAGGAACTTCCCTAATTGTCTCCATCCCACACTCATGGGGACTACTCAATTGTAACCCAGAGGAAGGAAGGCAGAAAGGAAGTGTCATGACCACTTTCCTACGGTCCTTCTTGAGTTGTCTTAAGAAGTAATGGGGATTATCGTAAAGGTTCTACAAACTTGGCATTGATGCTGGTTTATAGAGAAGCATCAGAAGACAACTCCACATTGGCCAGAGAGGAAACTGCCGAAGGAACTTGCTTGCCAGTTTGTTTCAGGGTCTGCTTTCTGGAATCCCCAGGGCAGGGAAAAACTGGTTGACATCATCTCTCTGTTCTAGACACTGCCCCTGTCCCTCCGTCTAGGGACCTAAGCTGGGAAGCAGCTGGACATGGAGGAAATGTGGCTTTGCCACTTAAGGAGACATCAGTGGAAAACTTTCTGGGAGCTACACCTGCCCTGGCTAAGCTGCAGGTGCCGCGGGAGCAACTCTCTGAAGTTGTGGAGCAGATTTGCAACGGTAGCTATGGGCCTATCTTGAGAGCCAATATGAACACTGGGGACACTTCTAAGTCCAAGAGTGTTATTCTCAAGGCTTTAAAAGGTAAAACAAGAAGTGTTTGACTCCCCTTCCCCTAACAGTAAATATTAACAGGCTTTGTGAACATTGAGATGTTGACTAACCGTTGTGATCACAACTGTGTACAGAAAAAGGAAATAGAGTGGAAACTTGAGACAGAAATGTTTTTCTTGGTGTCCTCTTTTTTTTTTTTTTGTTTTTGTTTTATTGAGGCGGAGTCTTGCTCTGTCGCCCAAGCTGGAGTGCAGTGTCCAGATCTCAGCTCACTGCAAGCTCCGCCTCCCGGGTTTACGCCATTCTCCTGCCTCAGCCTCCCGAGTAACTGGGACTACAGGCGCCCGACACCTCGCCCGGCTAGTTTTTTGTATCTTTTAGTAGAGACAGGGTTTCACCGTGTTAGCCAGGATCGTCTCGATCTCCTGACCTCATGATCCGCCCGCCTCGGCCTCGCAAAGTGCTGGGATTACAGGCTTCAGCCACCGCGCCCAGCCCTTTTTTAATTACACAAATTGTTTATTTGTGAATCCTCACCCAATCTCCAAATAATAACTAAAATGACTACCACGAATAAGTACAATGTTATGATGAGTAAGATGTTAGCTGTGGGTTTTTACACAGTCTTTATTGTGTTGAGGTACATTCCTTCTGTATTTAGTTTGTGTAGTGTTTTTATCATGAAAGGATATTGCATTTTATCAAATGCCTTTTCTGCATTGATTGAAATGATCATATGAGGTTTATACTTTATTCTGTTAATGCGGTATGTCACAGAATTGATTTGCATACGTTAAAACATCCTTGCATCCTAGGTTCCCTAGCTCTTCTTTGCTATGGAGGCTGTTAAAACTGATTTTTTTTCACAATGGATGTTACTTGGACTAGGATTCTGAGGTTGTTTCCTCATTTTACTTTATTCTTTGATACCCTTTCCTGATATTATATTTCTTTTTTTTGAGATGGAGTTTTGCTCTTGTCACCCAGGCTGGAGTGCAGTGGTGCGATCTGGGCTCACTGCAACCTCCGCCTCCCAGGTTTAAGTGATTCTCCTGCCTCAGCCTCCCGAGTAGCTGGGCTTACAGGCATGTGCTGCCATGGCCAGCTAATTTTTGTATTATTAGTAGAAATGGGGTTTCACCATATTGGCCAGGCCAGTCTCGAACTCCTGACCTTAGCCACCAGCCTCGGCCTCCCAAAGTGCTGGGATTACAGGCGTGAGCCATTGAACCCAGCTTATATTATATTTCTTTCTCTCTCTTTCTTCTTCGTGATATGGGCCAGTAATGGTGGATACATAGAACAAAGATAAGACAAGCAAGGGTATTAATCCAAAGGACTAGACAGTGATAACTTTTTAATGCAAACAGACTATCTCTCTAGGCAGATGAAAGCCTATCCAGTTCTAATAATTATGATTCTGTGTTACCTTTGATAAAAGATCAGTGATATTAAGCATCATCTTCTTCTAATTGGTCCCCTTTGTATTTATTTTTGCCTACATTCACTCCCATGTGGGGCCTTAAGAATTACCGTCTTAAGTTGCCTCCTGCTCCCTGCCTCCCACTCATCGAGGATGTGCTGACTGCTCACTGCCTGGCTCTTGCATCCTCTACAGAACCAGCTGGGCTCCATGAGGTACAAGATTTCTTAGGGCGAATCCAATTCCATCAATACCTGGGGAAACACAAGAACCTAGTGCAGCTGGAAGGCTGCTGCACTGAAAAGCTGCCACTCTATATGGTGTTGGAGGATGTGGTCCATGGGGACCTGCTCAACTTTCTCTGGACCTGTCGGCGGGTGAGCAGTAGGGCAGAGGTATTAGGAGGTTAAGGCTTACCTTGTTGATTAGCTTTTCACATGTCAATTAGTGTGACAAATGACAAAATGCAGAGACATTATAATAGCATGACAGAATAAGAGAACTTTTTGTAATTATAGAAATGTTCTATAACTGCTCCATCCAATATGATAAGCCACTAATCACAGATAGCTTCTAGACACTTGAAATGTGGCTGATGTGATGGAGAAATTAAATTTTAAATTTTATTTAACTTTAAGTAATAGAAGTTTAAATAGCCACATGTGGCTAGTGAGCACAGAGTGGACAGTACAAGTTTAGAGCATGGACTTTAGGCTTCACCTCCTACTAGTTATGTGACTGAGCAAGTCACCTTTCTGTTACTGAGTTTTCTGAATCTGTAAAATGGGAGTAATAATTATTATAAAAAATACAAGAAATTATGTATGTGAAAATGGTGGTTCATACAGAGTAAGCACTCAAAATGGTAGCTGTTTTAAAGATAATTATATAATGACATGAGTATTTTTGGTAATGATTGTAATTTTGTTGTGGTTATTAAGTGTGTTTTCCATTCTGTAACATCACCATAGTATGGTGGGGCAAACTCAGGGAGAAATTTAGCTTGTAAAACTTTTGTAGCTCAAACTCATGTTTTTTAAAATTAAAATGTTCAGACATTTTTAGCCTCAAATGGATGTCCTTTTCCTTACAATTTCTCATGTTCTACATTCCTCTTTGATAAGTGTTACCTGTTTCCCTAGTTTCTCACTTGCTAATGAGCAAGTTCAATATTCTTTGAACGTCCTTCATACGCTGATTATTGTACAACTGAATGTGTATGAGAAAAGGACCCTGTTCTTGTCTTCCATCCAGTGTTGTCAGTAGGACAATTGCAAGTATTTAGGCATTTTAAACTTTTTAAAGAGGTCACTCATCTAAAACTTGTTTTGTCCTCTAACTGCACTAGCTTCTTTCCATTTTTCAAAAATACCACGCAGCTCTATTTCAGATTATCTTTATATGTTTTTCTTGTTCCACGAAACTTCTCTCTTCTCTTCTTTTCATAGTTAATTTCCACTCATCCTTCAGATCTCATCAAACAATTTCCCTGTCCCTCCAACTCAATCAACTCTCTTCTGCCCGCGATCATGTGCTCTCTTAGCACTTTGTACATTTCCTTTATGGCACTTACAGATATGTAACGATTTATTTGTGTGTGATTATTTGATTCCGATTCACATGTGCCTGTCACACAACAAGCTCCAGAAGGCAGCAGCCATGCTATTTTACTCATGCTTGTATTCTCAGTTCCCAACATGGAATAAGGGACATTTCAGGCATTCAATAAAGATGCATTCAGTTAATGTGCTAAATTAATCATGAACACATGTGTGCTCACATGTGCATACACACACACTCACACAGAGCCCCAGAAAAACTGCTGTTTTATTCAGTGGATAGTCTTATTGATACTTGCCTTACTTACCTGCTATTCATCTATGTCTGTCATTGTTTTTCCAGTCCAGTTGATCGTTTTATTTCTCTGCCTATCTGAAAATCTCCCACATCAGCCTCACTTTGAACATTAGCCCTTATATTTTTCTTTGCTTTGGTAACTGCATTTCAGAGTATCTCTGCCCAACTTTATTTCTTTTCCAAATCTGTTAGTGCCATTTTGACATAATGGCTTTTTTCCCCCCTGTCTCTTTAGGATGTGATGACCATGGATGGTCTTCTCTATGATCTCACAGAAAAACAAGTATATCACATTGGAAAGCAGGTCCTTTTGGCACTGGTAAGACGACGCAAAATGACAACTGATGGTGTGACATTTTCTTGTTAGCCTTGTTTTTTATGCCATATTTCTCATATTAATATTCTCAAGTGGTGTATATGTTCTAAAGAAAATTAGAAGTTAGGGAGCAGAAACTCAAGCATGGATAAATTGTTTTTAGTCCCTTCTTTAGGGATTTATCTAGATAATTTACTACATTATTGGTAATTTCAGGAAGAAAGTAGTCAACTTAGGGTTTATACAAGGAACAGGAAGGATTTTAAAGATTTTTCAGTCCTAAAATTCAACAGCCGGGGCCAAGAGGTATACGCCCATTTACCTGATACTTTTACATCCCCATATGTACTAATAATAGAATTAAAAGAGATGGATAGGGAAGCAAGTAGGGAAAAGATACAGAAAGAGAAACTGAATGGGGGAAAGGCGACAGAACCAGAAGGAAGTATGCAATTTTGTAACTGAAAAACAAGAAAAACTAGTTCAGAACATGTTTGGTTAGAGTCTTGCTTTGATACTGAATGTGACAGGGAGTACATATAATTATAAAATGATTAAGGAACAAGTGGAAAAGGATGAATGAGAAGAGCAACAGTTGGATAATTCCTTTATTTTAAAACAACTTAAAGAGATAAGACAAAGAACTCAGGGTTTAAGATAAAAATTTTACCTTTACCAGAATTACCCAGGAACTTTCTATGTCCATTTCTATGAAATTATTTCAATAGTTGTGTTTAAAATTAACATTTGCTATGGAAAATCAGGGCTCTGTGAAGCTGCTGTTTTAAATATTTGATTTATCTTGCCACCTTGAGGTGTGGAATATAGGGATCTAAGTGGAATCAGGAAAAGGTTAGAAAAAAAGGATTAAGGTGGGTAAGGAGTAATAGTTATGGCTGAAGCTCCTATGGGTCAAGGGAGAGTACACATCATATACGGGAATATTGTCTATGGTGCTTGGATGGCCTCGTTGGTATGTTCCCTTGATAAAGAGTGTCAGGATACAGCCTACCCTGTATTCAGAGCCACAATTGCAGAGGTGCCGTACAGGGATGAATTGGTCAAACTGGTGCATTCATCAAGACCCTGTGCTACCTGTTACAAGGCAATATCATACTATGTTTTTCTTACTTTTAACAACCTCAAAGTCAGTTACATTCTTTAATTCTTATCATGGCAGTATAATTTCTTATTTTAAAGCTTCACCAGACACAGAAAACTGCTAGTTTTCTTTATCATCAGTGATTGGAAATTATCACCTTTACATTTTGATTTTCTATACCATCCTTGTTTAGTAATTACAGCCCTCAATCTCCAGGTCTTCAGTCATATATAGTTTTGCAGCTTCTCCTTATGTCTTGAATAGTTTGATGCCATCGGAAATGACTCCAAAAATCAATTATCATAGGGTGCCATAGCTCTCTGATGCTCTGTTGGCTGTTCTAGAATTTGATACGTCTTAAAAATGTAGGTTACCAGGTCTTTCTTCTTACATTTTGGTTTAGTAAATCTGGGGTGAAAATCTTATGTTTAAAAAGCTCTCAGGCAATTCCAATATGCAGACTGACTTGAGAATTTTTAGTAGACTTTACATAGTATATCCTATGAATTATAATACCTGGTTCTGGTCAGTACCACTTAATAACTCTGTGGCCATTTGTAATCATTTCAATTTATCTAAAAGAGAATTTCTGAATTCAACTCATGCAGTTATTTTAGGGGAAAAAGTGAGATATGTATGTAAATTTTTCATTATGATACTCAATTTTGGTATGTATTACATTGTTTTGGGGACTACTGCTAGAAACTTGGAATCAGGCCGGGTGCGGTGGCTCACACCCATAATCTCAGCACTTTGGGAGGCCAAGGTGGGCGGATCACGAGGTCAAGAGACTGAGACCATCCTGGCTAACACGGTGAAACCCTGTCTCTACTAAAAATGCAAAACAATAGCTGGGCTTGTAGCAGGCGTCTGAAATCCCAGCTACTCAGGAGGCTGAGGCAGGAGAATGGCATGAACCCAGGAGGCGGAGCTTGCAGTGAGCTGAGATCCCGCCACTGCACTCCAGCCTGGGCGACAGAATGAGACTCTGTCTCAAAAAAAAAAGAAAAAAAGAAAAAAGGAAGAAACTTGGAATCTACTCCCTTCTCCAGTGTCTAGCTGGGTCCTTTCTCATGGGAAAGGAAAATCAAGCAGGGGTCAGTGTTTAACACGGAGGTGATTATATTTTCAAAATCCAGTATTAATGTCATTTGAATTATTTGCTCAATTTGGTATTCCTAAACACAATACAGAAACGTGCTATTCATTAGCATGCTTTGGAAGTGACGTATCATTATTAATGAGACTTGTTCAGAGTAGAAAATGTCCTTGTGTTTTTGAAGATTCCTAGGACTGTCTCTCCTTGTCTGTGACCCAAGCTGTGATCTCAGACAGCTGATCATATTTGATTTTATCTTGACAGGAATTCCTGCAGGATAAGCATCTGTTCCATGGGGATGTGGCAGCCAGGAATATCCTGATCCAAAGTGATCTCACTGCTAAGCTCTGTGGATTGGGCCTGGCTTATGAAGTTTACACCCGAGGAGCCATCTCCTCTACTCAAACCACACCTCTCAAGTGGCTTGCCCCAGAACGGCTTCTCCTGAGACCTGCTGGCATCAGAGCAGATGTGTATGGTTTATTCCTGGACTCTGAGTTTACTTTCTTCATGACTTGGGTGTTCTCCCTGAATATGATTTGATCTGTTGCCAATTATTTCTACAAATATAATCTCTACTTAGAAATCAGGCATACTCTCAAGCAGAAATGTTATGTGACAGAGTTCATGTTTGTCATCTGTCTGCAGTCCTTTTTGGTAGTTTTTCAACCTTTTCTTTTCTTTCTTTTCTAAGGCAGGATCTCACTGTGTTGCCCAGGCTGAAGTGCAGTGGCATGATCACAGCTCACTGCAGCCTCCACCTCCCAGGCTCAAGCGATCCTCCCACCTCAGCCTCCCTAGAAGCTAGGACTGTAGGCATGTACCACCCCACTTGGCTTTTTTTTTTTTTTTCTTTTCTTTCTTTCTTTCTTTTTTTTTTTTTTTGAGACAAAGTTCACCATGTTGCCCAGGCTGGCCTAAAACTTCCGGGCTCAAGTGATCCTCTCACCTCAGCCTCCCAAAGTGCTGGGATTATAGGCATGAGCAACCACGCCCAGCCTCAAGTACTTCTTCTGTATTAGATTAGCAGCCTTAATTAGAAAAAAAAAAAAATGAAAAGATTATTCACATCAATATCCGAGGACTTAATCTAGTAAAGTCTCTTTTATCTGAAGGAGGTAGGTCCACATAACCAAATTGCCAGTTAACATACATTGTTAAAATAAAAAGAAACATGCATACCTTCAATAACTTATTTTAACATAAAACTTATAAATGTAGATTATCTGTTTTTTTCAAGGAGGGGCGAGGCTTCTTTTTATAAGGATGAGTCTCCCAAATGAAGTTGTATGTTGTTCTTTTAGTGTAAATAGTATCTTTTAGTGTAAATAAGAATGATTTATTTTTGAGTTCCAGTTCAGAATGATTTTAGGTAGCATGAGAAACCTGAAAATAATTATGAAATTGTTTGCAGACTTTTGATGTTACTTTTCCCAGTTTTCTACAGTTGTCTCCCTCACACAATTTGACAACACTTTCTTTTTCAGCAGTTTATTTTTATAAATAATTTTCAAAACATTCAACTTAGTTTGAAGGAAGATAACACTTTTTTTTTTTTTTTTTTTTTGAGATAGAGTCTCGCTCTGCCACCCGGGCTGGAGTGCAGTGGCCGGATCTCAGCTCACTGCAAGCTCCGCCTCCCGGGTTCACGCCATTCTCCTGCCTCAGCCTCCCGAGTAGCTGGGACTACAGGCGCCCGCCACCACGCCCGGCTAGTTTTTTGTATTTTTTAGTAGAGACGGGGTTTCACCGTGTTAGCCAGGATGGTCTCGATCTCCTGACCTCGTGATCCACCCGTCTCGGCCTCCCAAAGTGCTGGGATTACAGGCTTGAGCCACCGCGCCCGGCCGATAACACTTTTTTTCATGTAATCAGTATATAAAATATCTAATTGACTATATAACTACATATAATTGCAATTACATGTAAAATTGACATTAACAGGATCATAAAGAATCACAATTGACTTTTGGTAGCCATATAACTCAATTGCTTGGAGAAGTGAATAGATATAATGTAGAACATCCTGCTAGTCATGAATGCCATGAGCAGCAGAGGAAATTTAGAATATCAGTTAATAGGATGAGTCAGTTATGAGATTTCCATTGCTGCTTCACTGACATCTGCTTTTCAGTAGACGTCTGGGGGTAATAAACTTAACTGTAAAATATTAATCATTGAATAATGATATTATAGAATAGTGAATTATACACCTCTCAAGTCATATTGCTTAGGCAAATACCAATTTCAACTATATATAAAGCTTGCTCTGGTAATATTTTTCCTAGGTTTGGGGAATTAAATCTACTGAGAAAATAGTGACTAAATGATAAAACTTGGTTGGATTTGTGCTAAGAATAAAGTCTAGAATTTCAGCAGAGAGGGATGGAAAGGAAGAAAGAGACACAGAGGGAATATTTTTAGGTAAATGTGCTTTTGTGATTGAGGTAAATGTGTTTGTGTGACTATATGCACACACATTTGCAAATAATAAACATCTATTAGTTTAAAATACAGGAGAGTAAATAGAGATATAGCTTCAATCCTAAAAGAGATTCGAATCTACGGAAATTGAGCAGAAATGCTTTCTAATGGCAGTTATTTTGCTTTTCAGACACTCATCCTTGATTCTCCTTCATCCGCCTTTTTTATGGGGCTCTTACTAAAGGCCTCTGACACTTAAATGAGCTCTCTTTAGAAAAACAGAAATAGCAATTAAGTAGATGGCTTTGTTTCTTTTACAGCTGGTCTTTTGGGATCCTGCTCTATGAGATGGTGACTCTAGGTAAGGATGAACCCCAAAATAGTGTGTACCTGTATGCAAATATGCAAGCATGTTTATTTAAGGGGTGGATGATGTATGCTTTCAGAAAGGGTTTCAGTACAGTGCTGAGGCTTGAAATGGACGACATGTTATCAAAGCCTGATTCCCGTGATGGTCATATAAACTGATTATTTTCTCCTTGCCCCACTCCCTTCTTCCCTGTCCTTTTTTACCTTTCTTTTGCTCTCTTCATCTTTATTTTCCCCAAAATATTACCAAATCCACAGGATGTTTTCAAATCCCAAGGATACTTCCCAGAGTGGTCTTGGATAAACATAAAAAAGTTTACTTCAGACTTATTAATTCATTTGATTGAGAAACTGCACACCTTCCCATGTGCAGAGAGTGGAGGACAGGTCTTATGTCTTACTTTGTCTTATTTGATTACTTTCTTAGAGATTCAGGTTTCTCCTAACTTATCAGGTTTTTTTCTCCAAAACACCTTTCCCCCCAGTTCACTACGTTATATCCATATTTGATCACCAGGGAGCAACTGAATCGTATGTAGTATTTTTCCTACGGCTATATCTTTTGCAAGCAACCAATCCAAGTGGATGAAGAATAGTGTTAGTTACAGTTTGTATTTTAGAGGACCCTAAAGTGCTCATTATTTTCATAATGACAGGGGCACCGCCGTATCCTGAAGTCCCTCCTGCCAGCATCCTACAGCATCTCCAGAAAAGGAAAATCATGAAGAGACCCAGTAGCTGCACACGTACCATGTAAGTGGGTTTTAAAGATCTGCTCTTCTGTCATGCCAAATGTTGTTTTGCTCTCTATCAATCATGCCCTTTTCAAAGTGCTCAGATGATCCTCGCCTGTCTGTATGTACCAATGTACAGCTTTTAACCAAACCCATGAAGTGAAATACACCTGTCTCATATATTATATATGCATATATGTTATATATACATAGACATCCACACTCATGCATACTCACACATACACACACATACCCCCACCACACACTGAGAACTACATTAGGAATCTAATTTTATTATAGTTTAGTTCCACGGGAAGCTTCTAAAATAGGTGGCAAGTAAACTAAACCCAATGCAAGTACAGTTGTGTTTAGTCTACACGTCAGTCTTCTGCCAGCCACAGTTCAGACAGCTGTCATAAAACCCATTGCACTAGAGTTACCCATTCAGAGTATACCAGTTCTTATTTAGTATTTAACTTTTAAATGACTGTCTCCCTGTTTTTCCAGCTCTCAGTGTGGCAGAAGCCAACCAGAGGAAGGGGAGATAAGCAGAAATTACAAAGGCAGAAGGAGGATCCAGTGTTATCAGCAGATAGGGACAGTTAGTGAACCAACCTAGAGTCAGGAAATGGAAAAATATAAAATTACACAGACTGTTATTACCAATGAAGTTCAAAAAGGAACTGCTATAGAAGGTAAGAGAAGGTTAAATTGTGTATAAGAAGGCAGCAGAGAATATATTAATGTTTTTATTAGAATTGTTGCTATTTTATAAGGTTTTCATCATTGAATGGGTAAATCTACAGCACTTGGTTTTCATTATGATAAACAATTACTGCATCAAGCAGACTAAATTTAAATATCTTAACTATATTTGAGTATACACACACACACAGGCACATAGTATAGTGATGGAGCTAGGTACAATAGAAAGAAATTGATGACAAACATTTCTATGTGTAAAAGGCTGGTCTTGATACTGGGAGAGACGCCTAACTGACAAAATACCTGACCTGGTACCACAACCTCTGGTACTTGTAGCACAGCCTTGTCATCTGCAGTTCTAGCAGCAGCTTCGAGGCACAAGCATTAAAGAATGTAACATTTTGATGAGGAGATATATGAAGCATGAAAATCAACCTAAAATGTGCAGCAGTATATAATGATTAAAAACTCTGTCTCATATCAGAGTAAAAATGATATGTGTTCAGTTCTACCCAGCCCTGTTACTTTACTGCACGTTGCTCACAATGTACAGCAAACAATGTCTAGTGATAAAACTGTCCTGTCATACCCTAGTTTGGAAAATATTAAGTCATCCCTATCATACAAGAGCACGTGTTGAGAAAGTGCTATTAAGACTTGATATAAAAAGGTTGAGAAGGAATATCACTCTCTGGGAAGAATATGAGTAGCAAGGCAAACAGAAGACAATTAAAGAATTGTAGAGTTGTTTGTTAAGGTTTGTGAGGAGAGGAGACATGCTCCCCATACATTTGCCTCGTCAAGGAAGTCAGCTTCTCTTGTTTCCCTCTCAGGTACGGTATTATGAAGTCCTGCTGGCGCTGGCATGAGGCTGGCCGCCCCTCACCTAGAGAGCTGCGCTTGCGCCTAGAAGTTGCCATTAAAACTGCAGATGACAAGGCTGTGTTACAAGTACCAGAGTTGGTGGTACCTGAACTGTATGCAGCTGTGGCCGGCATCAGAGTGGAGAGCCTCTTCTACAACTATAGCATGCTTTGAAGAGTCCCGGGCAATGCACATTCATGCATGATTATACGTTCTTGGAATCAATTCCTATAAGAACAGAGAATGGTCTTTCCAGGGGACACAAAGGAAGAAATGGGACATGGATTCTTGATCTTCCTTTGCACATTTCTAGGGAAATCTAAATGATGCTGGATGAGACTCTGCACACCCTGAGCTAAGACATACTGTCAGTCGCACTTCTGCTGTTCCAGTCCTAGAAATCCTGGGTAAAAGTGGTAGACATGTGCAAAGGAAGTTTTAGAACTCTGCAGTATTTGTTGGGGCATGACACAAATAAGCTCATCCCTCCCATCCTAGGCTAGTTTCCTTTGGAACCACATTTTTCTCTAGATGATTACAAGGTCCAGAAAATTTGGAATGAAATAAAGGAGTAGAAATCCAATAAAAGAGTTGAAGGGAAAGAAAATTTAAGGTTCTTCTTGCTCAGGATTACAGATGTGGACCAACACCTCCTTCAAGAAAAGGTGGTAGGGACACAAAGTTCTTCAGTCCTGAGCCTTACCTGTAGGGTTGGAAGAGAACTATAATGGAAAAACCTCTGAGTTTCACCTTAGGTGTAGATAAAAGAAAGATGGTCCCCTTTTATCTGATTCTGAAACAGGTAAACTCTGTTACTACGTTTAATTAGAAGATGGAGGAGTCATTTCATGATTAAGAACATTCAACATGTATTGTTCATTAAGCTAGCTTCCTAGTTCCAATTAGACTAAGGAGACTAAGCCTAGAGAGTCAATGTTAGAACAGTGATAAGAATGCTGTGTGTGTGTATGTGTGTGTGTGCACAATAAATAGGAAATGTAGAAACTAAGCAAGAAGGCTTTGTAGCCCAGTCTTTAACAAGGGCTAGAAAAGAATGTAATCTGATATGGAAGGATAGCAGCTTCTAAGTTTCAATCATCCATTGATATACTGTGAAACTTATTTTATTAAATTAATATTTATTAAATGGAAATATGTTTTTCTGGTTTATAACTGATAAAAATAAAGGGAGGATAAATGTAAATAAATGAAAGTTAATGTCAATAGAAAAATTCAAGAGATAACATACAATGTCAGAAAAGGGACCCTTTATGTGTAAATGTGGATAATACCTGTCTCACAAGGTTGTTCTGAAGACTGATATGTATTGAGTATGTATTTGTATACTATCTGGCACAGATGTGCTCAATAAATGTGTTTCTCCTTTTCTCTTGCCTTTCCTAACCCAGAACCTTTCATATATTTTTCATTTAAAATCTACTATGGCCAAGAAGAGAAACTCAGTTGGTAACACTGCGAGGCAGGACGTGCCTAAAGATGACATGGCACAAGTAGTGATATTATACATGTGCAATGATGAAGTCATCATTTTTGCACGTTTTTGGATGATGATAGTGGACTCATACTATTTCAAAATATTGAAAACATCATCATGAGGGCAATTCTGTTGAACATGATGGTCTGCAATTTTAAAAAACACTCGGGTACCCTGGAAGGGACATCTAAGACTGCCGTAAGAAAGATGACTGGCAGCTAAAAATGTTGTAGAAGATGGAATCCTGATGGAATCCTAACGAGTTAGCTAAAGGAATAATGATTCTTGCTGCTCTGAGAATTCCACAATGACTAGTCAGGATTTAAATGGGTAGCAAATTGCAGTAAGGAGAAGGGTGGAAGAGTGGTTTCACACAAAATCACAAAGTCCTTTGGAATCCCATTGTTGCCTCTTAGCTGTCCATTTAAGTCAAAATTACAAATATTTACTTATTTATCTGATCACTGAAAAATATTGAGTGTTAAGGTTTGCTGTGCCAGACACTTGGCTAGGTGTAAGATAAAAGAAATAGGGAGCTTTTGATTACAGTCTAGAAGGTGAGACACATTATACATTTATTTATGTGGGTATCTGTTAAGTGCAAAGTGTTAAGTGCTATCAAGAAAAAGCATAGGGTAGTAGAAGGGAGTTTAAAAGGAACACTTCCCTGAGCAGAAATGGGCTATAAACTGAGACCTTAGGGATGGGTAAGTAACCCAGGCCGAATGAGAAGAGTATCCCAGGAGGAGGACATGTGTGTGTGAAAATTCTGAGGCAAGGAACTGCAAGAACGCATATGGGTTGCAGCACAGTGAGCTAAGGGAAAGTGGAACACAGTGAAATGGAAGGTTGCTTTGTTGTACTGTCTTATATGTTTTAGTAGGAGGGAAAGAAGCAGACAATTGATATTTAAATTTTTTACCCCAATTTTATTTGTTTTTCTGGCCTGGAAAACTGGATACAGTAATTTTTATTCTAAGAAAACTGGTTCTTTCTCTCACTTGGCCAGGCTTCTTCCAGAAGGAGGATGGTATTTCTGGCATCTTTGACCTTTCAGCCAACCTAGGTGTTTCCAAGCTAATGAATGAAAAACAGAGTCAAAATATTTATCATTTAATCAGGTTGACTCTAGATAGATTTTTTTGTATTCGTTTGATTGCCTTCTCTTCCAGTCTTGTTTTTCTAATCTGTGCTTTATTGTTAAAAAAGTTCCAACACTTAGGAATAAAGCAGACACCCACCTAGATATAGTCTCTAAGGGACACTTGGCGATGTCATTTAAAATAGAATAGTCTGAACCAGTAGTTTTCAAATTATGCTCATGGAGAACACTATGTTTTCATGCCAGATTTAGGTATTCTGTTATTAAAATTAAATAATAGTAGTGGGTTTTTTAGCATTTTAAAACAAAAAAGTAAGTTAATGGAGTTTTCTTAATCTTAACTTTGTTGCAATAATTTTTTTTTAAATTTTGCTTTGACATGCTCATTGAAATAAACAAATAGCAAACACAGTGGAAGACTGGAAGATATCCTATTATCCTTAATTTAGCAGACTATGTTTATCCATTTTGGGCAAAAGAGTTAGAGATTATGCTATGTGTTTGAAGCATATAAGATTGTTAAATGCTGGAAAAAAATTTTAGATTGAATAATCGAATTAAATATATCATGTCATGATAATCTAGAAGTAGCTCCAAGCGCTCTCCATATATGAACGTATGTGATAAAGAATGGTGTGGAAAGTTAGGTGTTTCTGCATGATAGTGATTCTCTTATTTAAAAAGTTAATACCACTGAGTGGTAAAAAGACAGATAAGGCTAAAGTCCACAGGGAAGTCTGTTATGGAAAAGAGAAGAGCAAGGTGGGTGGATGAATTAAAAATAGACTACCTGATTCTGAGTATTTTTTAAAATGTAAACCACATTATGCACTTATTCTTGACTTACTACTCGGATCCATTTATTAATAACTGAATGAAATAGCCCTGACATCTTTTGTTCTGTAAATACAAAATCAAATGAATCAAAAATTGTTCATCAATTTAAAACATGAGATTATAATATCTAGTGCTTATCACGATAAAGATGGAACATGTTTCTGAAAATTGGAAGTCAGAATGATTTCATCATTAAGCCTTAATTTCAGTTGGAAATAAAACGTTTATTTCTTACCTTCTTCACTTTGTGCTTTGAAATTTACCACTGTATTAGCAAAGGTGGAAACGGTATTTTGGCTTCAATTAAGCAGCTCAAACATTTATTTTCATAAGTAAACTGTTGATATCAGTAAGTGTGTCCTAATTTGGAGCCTACAACAACCGATTTGAAAAATGTTCACATTTTTTTTTTTTTTTGCTATTTCTAGCCCAACTAAAAGTATATGAAAAGATTCTAACTGTGCTGACCAATACAGTAGCTTCTAGCCACATATGTTTATATAAATTTTAATCTAAATTAATCAAAATGAAGAATTCGGTTCGAAGTCACACTAGTCACCTTTCAAGTGCTCAGCAGCCATACAGAAGAACTTTACCACATCACTGTTGTGTACCATCCAAGAACGCCACAAAACGCAAATGCTTTATCACTTTGTAATTCTTGCTTCCACACAAAAGGTTCAAATTTTGGTTTAAAATATGAAGAGTTAAGTAAATATGGTTTCATATTTTATCTTACAAACAGGGTTATAGTCTTGAACCCCTATGTCATTTTTGGAGATCTTAATGATCTTAATGATCTTAGTGGCCCACTTAACAAAGACGTTAATACTTTGTGCATTCCATAACCTCTACTTACATAGTTACACATTCTGGTATCCTTAGTTCTATTTAGGTAAACATGAAGATGAACACTGGCACATGTGCCAAAAACCTGAAGGAGAGACATTAGGGAATCTAATATTGAATAAGGCTTTCCATATAATTCAACAAAACGGATTACAGCTGATATTTCCAGAGATACTATGGAATACAGTGCTCAAACTTCTGTGAATTATTCTCGTGATAAGTATGGTGACCAACCCATCTCAGTTTTCCTGGGTGTTTCCAGGTATGGAAAGTCCCATGTACCAGTAAACTCCACAGTCCTGGTCAAACTGGAATGGCTAGTCACCCTAGTGATAAAACATGGTGCTTGCTGTTTCTTATGTACTTTCCAAAACGGTGGCCTATTGTGGGGATTGATTCATTTTTCTATATTAATAGTTATATAAGTACTAATATGGACTCAAGGAAACGTGGCTCAATTTGTCTTTTTAGTCATTCTACTTAAACCTTATGCTCTAGCTATACTGATTTTGTGGTGTTCCCAAAACATGCATTTCACACCACTGTCTTTGCTCAGGTCATTTTCTGCCTGGAATGCTTTTTCATCCCACTGAACATACATAGAACTTACTTCTCAAGGTCCAATTCAAATACTTCCGTTGATGGTCCTTCTCCAATAACTCTTTTTACAAATTTACCTACTCTGCAATAGAATGCTCTTGCTTCCTCTGCTGTACTACCAGCATGTTTTACACACACACACACACACACACACACACACACACACATATATATATATATTTTTGACGAAGTTTCATTCTTGTCACCCAGGCTAGAGTGCAATGGCGCGATCTCCGCCTCCCGGGTTCAAGCGATTCTCCTGCCTCAGCCTCATGAGTAGCTGGGAATACAGGCGCATGGCACTAGACCTGGCTAATTTTTGTATTTTTAGTAAAGACAGGGTTTTGCCATGTTGACCAGGCTGGTCTTGAACTCCTGACCTCAGGTGATTTGCCCCCTTTGGCCTCCCAAAGTGCTGGGATTACAGGCATGAGCCACTGCGCCCGGCCACATATTATCTTCTTCCTCCTCCCCTTCCCCCTCCCTCCTCATCCTTTTTCTTTTCCTTTTCCTTTCCTTTCCTTTTTTTTTTTTTTGAGACGAAGTTTCGCTCTTGTTGCCCAGGCTGGAGTGCTGTGGGATCATCTCAGCTCACTGCAACCTCTGCCTCCCGGGTTCAAGCGATTCTCCTGCCTCAGCCTCCCGTGTAACTGGGACTACAGGCGCCCGCCACCACGTGTTTTTGGGTATTTATAGTAGAGACGGGGTTTCACCATGTTGGCCAGAATGGCACATATATTCTTAATTATAGCAATTGCTCCATTGTGCTGATATTTGCCTTACATGTTTGCTTTCTTTCCTAGACTACCAGTGCAAATGCCTTTTTATTTCTAGTTTCAAACTGTCACATAGGAAATGTTTGTTAAAACTAACGTTTTATAAAATTTAAAGACTATTTTACATGTCTCATTTGATCTCTCAAGAATTCTGTGAGCTTGGCAATGTAGATTGCTGTATATGCATTAGGCTGATGAATAAACAGGCTTAGAGATAGTCACTTGCCTGAGGTGAGGTAGCTGTAAGTGTTGGGATTGAATCCCAGGTCTTCTCACCACGACTTTCTGCAAAAATCACTGAAGGTTGTCAACCGACAGAGAGGATTACTTTGTGTGTTGATAACAAAAGGGTGATCAATAATATTTAAAAAGCAGACACTGTGTAAAAGTCTTTCCCTTACCTTAAAAACTACGCCACAATGGAGCATTCTTTCATTCCTCCAATTTAATTCTATCTGGCGAGAAACAGTAATGGGCTAAACCATTATTGTATCTTAAGTCAAATTGCCAAAACTCCACAGGCTACTAAAAGTTAACCCTTATTGAATGAATTAAGAACCTTAGAAGTTCTGCTGTTAAAAAAAGCACGGTGACAGTCAGGGTTTTTCAGGCGTAGGGGGTGTGTGTTTTAAGACTTTAAGCCAGTTTTGTCCCACTGAAATCACCGTCAGTGATTTTTAGTAAGAGAGTGGTGGTGAGAAGACCTAGGATTCAATCCCAACACTTACAGCTACCTCACCTCGGGCAAGTGACACTCTCTAAGCCTGTTTGTTCATCAGCCTAAGGCATATACAGCAATCTACATTGCCAAGCTCACAGAATTCTTGAGAGATCAAATGAGATCTCTTACGTTTTTTGCTGTGATGGATTCCTTTGACTTTGTCTCTATTATTATAGGCTTATAGGTCCGGGGCAACTACCAATCGTTATTCAAAGGGGAAAGCACCCCGTTCGAAATCAAGTAAGAAAAATGGTTTATATTCCCGGTCTGCCATTTCTATTCCAAGCTTTATCTTTATTTAGCTCACAGTTAAAGCGGGAATAGAGCCACACCCATCTCACAAACGCCTCGAGGACTGGGAGACCAGAAAAGTAAAAGCCACTTGCAAACCTTTAGCTCTAAGTCGATAAAAAAGACTATCATATGCTCACATTTCTAATATTTGCTAATATAATGTAATCTTTATTTTGAAAATAATGTGCCTCCAATCCTAGTAAAGAGAAAGTCACGGCATGCGACCCTCCCTTCAGCACCAACGGGCCTCTCACGCGAGACTCGGCTTTCACGCTTTAGTCCAGGGCTGCACGGCAGGCGGAAGAGAAGCGCCTGTGGTGACGCGCTTATTCCGCGCGATGACGTGACTACAAGGCGCCGGGAGACACGTTGGCTGGGTTTTCGGCGGGCCTCCCGGGGACAAAAATGGCTATGGCTAGCGATTTCTACCTGCGCTACTACGTAGGGCACAAGGGCAAGTTTGGGCACGAGTTTCTGGAGTTCGAATTTCGGCCAGACGGTGAGAAGAGGCCCACGGCACGCGGTGCTGGGAAAGGGGAGCGAGACCGAGAGGCCGTGGAGGAGGCGAGGGGAGGCCGGGTGGTGTGGAAGGTACAGGGGGCGGAGGCCACTGCTTCCCTCGAAGGAAATAGGAGCTTTAGAGGAGGCCTAAGTTGGTTTTATAAATGAAAGAGAACTAATTGCAATAAATTAAAGCTAATCCTGTCACAAACTGAAAGGTCGAAACTACAGTAATCAGAATTCTGTGACAGTGCACCAGAAGGGACTCTGTCGATTGTCGCCCTGATTAAAAATGCTAGCACTTTTTTGAAAACACCCCCATCAGCGGGTGGTCCAATGGATGAATAAAATCTTGTGGTGACCAGTACCTTTTTTTCATTCAGGCTGTGTGTGTTCTTTGAAGGGGAGGAGCCCGACGTGTTAACAAATGAGAATAATAATATGTTTTAGGTGTTTACGTATAATTGTTCACCATAGGACGCATGAAGAGTACCAAAAAAGAGGGGAGAGGTAAAGTTCCACAGGAGGGAGTCAGGAAAATCTTCCTAGAGGAAGACACTCTTGAGATGAGCCTCGAAATGAGAGACTTGGCCTTTGAGAGAAAAAAACAGACTTCCAGAGCAGTGAGAGAGAGGACAAGGTGATACTGCTACCCAAGTAGCGTGCAACAATTTGTTTTCTGACAGCGCTATTAGAACATGTTACATTGGTCTTGCCTACCTGCAACAAGAAAGTTCATTTGGATATATATGTTTTGGTTTTTTTAAAATGCACGTTTTTTGCTGGGCAACAAGCAAATACAAAATTGGAAGGTACACTAATGAGTAAGACAAATTTAACTCAAAGAGGTTTGTCTTGGTGGGGACACAGACATTTAACTATAAAGCAGTAGGTATATTAAGTCCTATAAGCAGGCTTTAGACAATGTTCTGTGAGAGCAAGAATAAAAAATTAGAGGAGGAACGTATATTAGGAAAGGAGAAGAGTATCAAGCATTTCAAGCCGAACTCACGTGAACTACAGTCCTGCAATTATTACTTTGAAACAGAGTCTCACTCTGTCACCCAGATCTGAGTGCAGTGGCAAGATCTCAGCTCACTGCAACCTCCACCTCCCAAGCGCAAGTGATCCCTCACCTCAGCCTCCCAAGGTGCTGGAAATTCAGGCCGGTGCCACCTCGCCCAGCTCTGTTGTTGTTGTAGAGATGGGTTTCCGCATGTTGCCCAGGCTGTCCTCAAACCCCTGAGGTCAAGAGATTCACCAACCTCAGCCGCCCGAAGTCCTGGGATTACACTCATGAGCCACCGTGCCAGCCCTGCAATTATTTAGAAACCTTAATCACTGTATTCAACCTTACTCTCCCCATAAATTCAGCTAAATTTACCTGAATTCATCTATTCTTTATGTAGTATTATTTTCAGTTCCTCTGCCTGTGAACACCATCAAGCTTGTATCTATCACTTTTAGCAGGTCACATAAATTAAGCACCTGAATATTATCAGGGAAGTTTTATGCTAGAACAGTGGTTCTAATCAATGTATCTGCCACTACACTGTTCCACATACTTCTTCTATTGGTAATATTGAGTCTCCCGAAGACTTGCATTTCTTTCTCTCTCTCTCTTTTTCTTTCTCTTTTTCTCTTTCTTTTTCTTTTCTTTTCTTTTCTTTTCTTTTCTTTCTTTCTTTCTTTCTTTTTTTTTCTTTCTCTTTCTCTCTTTCTTTTCTTTTCTTTTTTTCCTTTTCTTTCTTTTTTTTGAGACAGAGTGTTGCTCTATCGCCCAGGCTGCAGTGCAGTGGTGCGATCTCAGCTCACTGCAGCCTCTGCTTGCTGGATTGAAGCGATTCTTCTGCCTCAGCCTCCCGAGTAGCTGGGATTGCAGGCATGTGCCAGCACGCCCGGCTACTTTTTCGTATTTTTAGTAGAGACGGGGTTTCTCCGTGTTGGCCAGACTGGTCTCGAACTGCTGACCTCAGGTAGTCCACCCGTCTCGGCCTCCCAAAGTGCTGGGATTACAGGCGTGAGCCACTGCACCTGGCACCGAGCCATCAAAGACTGGCATTTCTATCATTTTAGAGTAGCTGCTGCATAGTATAGCTGTGTCTGGGCAACTGACTAGCCATAAGGGGAAGCATACATCAGATAATACAAAAATCATGATGGATTAAAATTAAATATAAACTAGCTAACAAACTCATCAACTTCAATCCAGAAGCATCGTTTGTATCCTTCTTAGTCATAATTCTAAAATGTCTACAATATAATTGTTTGCATACATTTGAAGGGAAAAAAGGAACATTTTTTTGTAGTGGAGAAAGCCTGAGTATTAAAGTAGATCTAGATCTGAATCTTGTGTGACCTTGTTTAAGTTACTTAACTTTGTTTTCTCTCTTATGAATAGGTGAGAGAATAAAACCTGATTTTTAGGATTGTTTTACAGATTAGATTAAATTCTCTGTGTAAGGCACTTAGCACTACTACGTACGTATAACAAACTTGAAAGGAATGTTAGTGCCTTTTGCAGATTCTCTTTCTAGTTCATGATGTAGCTTAAGAAAATAGGCCATAGGCCGGGCGCGGTGGCTCAAGCCTGTAATCCCAGCACTTTGGGAGGCCGAGACGGGCGGATCACGAGGTCAGGAGATCGAGACCATCCTGGCTAACACGGTGAAACCCCGTCTCTACTAAAAAATACAAAAAAAATTAGCCGGGCGAGGTGGCGGGCGCCTGTAGTCCCAGCTACTCGGGAGGCTGAGGCAGGAGAACGGCGTAAACCCGGGAGGCGGAGCTTGCAGTGAGCTGAGATCCGGCCACTGCACTCCAGCCTGGGCGGCAGAGCCAGACTCCGTCTCAAAAAAAAAAAAAAAAAAAAAAAAAAGAAAATAGGCCATAACAATGACCGTATATCTATATATTGTAGGCATGGGCCATTTAAATATTTGGCTAGCTTCAACTTCAGCAAACTTAACCAGCAAATATTTATTGTCTACATGTCTAACAATGATTTTACACAAGGAGGGAGGAAATATTAATAAAAGTAATAGTATAAAATGGTCTTTACCTTCAAAATTGTATATGATGTCATTAATTTTTTTTAGCCATTTTTGCTATTGTAAATTGATTTTTTCCACTTCCCACAGGAAAGCTTAGATATGCCAACAACAGCAATTACAAAAATGATGTCATGATCAGAAAAGAGGTAAGTTCTATTTGAATGTCTTTTTTTTTTTTTTTTTTGCATTTAGCCCATTTTCTTCAAGTCTGTGTTGAATTTACAAAAGTACATCTAAGGCTGTATCGTAAAGAAGAAGGCAATTTACAGACTGAAAGAGTTGCCATTTAAATTAGATACAATGGTTGCATCCATAGGAATGAGAAAGTTCAGAGAACTAACCTTGTTGTGAACTACACTTGCATTTATTTATTTATTTTTATTTTTATTTTTATTTTTTGAGACAGAGTCTCGCTCTGTTGCCCAAGCTGCAATGCAGTGGCGTGATCTCAGCTCACTGCAACCTCTGCCTCCCAGGCTCAAGCGATTCTCCTGCTTCAGTGTACTTGCATTTATTACTGTTCACCTTACAGATCTTGTGATCTAACCACTTGGGGGTATTTGGATCTTAATGTTACAAAGGCAGAATACAGTGTTTCAAAGACGGATAATGATGAGAAGAGGGAAAAATAAATGTGAAAGGGCAAGAGATGAAGAAAAGTAATATAACAAGGATAAATGATTCTCATTCTCTGCTTTTGGAATCAATTAAATTTTTCTATATTCCTCTATTTGAATATTCAGAGTTTGTAACTCTTATTTCTTTCTGAGTTGAGGGGTGACATAGGTGGACATTATCAATTTTATTATGATTGATTTTTAGGCTTATGTGCACAAGAGTGTAATGGAAGAACTGAAGAGAATTATTGATGACAGTGAAATTACAAAAGAAGATGATGCTTTGTGGCCTCCCCCTGATAGGGTTGGCCGACAGGTTTGTATTTAGTGATTCTTTAAGTGCATAAATATTAAAAATTGAAATACTATTATGATTACCCTTATTTATTTTGAATCAGTCTAAGTTGATTCTTTGGCTTTCCATTTAATAGACACCTGGTAAATTCTCTTTAATTTTGTCTCTTAGTTCTGTTTTTCTGTGCTACCTGCTAGTAGTGAAGGAGTCAGTGCATAGCTCTAAATTTAGGTATCTTTCTCTGTAGTCACCCTAGCCAACGTTAGGATGCTTTCACAGTGCAGTGTTATGAATAATTTCTGTTGTGTGTTAATCACTTTTATTAAGAATATGACTATGTAAAATTTACTTTTGCCAAATCATAACTTTTAAAATTCTTATTTGCATCCCTATACCCCAGAGAGAGACTTGATTGGTGGTTTCTTTGTTAAAACTTATGATTGGCCGGGCGTGGTGGCTCAAGCCTGTAATCCCAGCACTTTGGGAGGCCGAGACGGGCGGATCACGAGGTCAGGAGATCGAGACCATCCTGGCTAACACGGTGAAACCCCGTCTCTACTAAAAAAAAAAATACAAAAAACTAGCCGGGCGAGGTGGCGGGCGCCTGTAGTCCCAGCTACTCAGGAGGCTGAGGCAGGAGAATGGCGTGAACCCGGGAGGCGGAGCTTGCAGTGAGCTGAGATCCGGCCACTGCACTCCAGCCTGGGCGACAGAGCCAGACTCCGTCTCAAAAACAAAAACAAAAACAAAAACAAAAACAAAAACAAAAACAAAAAAAAAAAAAAAAAAAAAAAAACTTATGATTGCATTTGCCTCTCATATTCCTTCAGAATAATTGATTTTTCTCAAAAGCCTTCTGAAGAACTCTGAAAGCCTAATTTCACTCTGTAAAAAGAAAGTTTGGTTTCTGAATTGGGTCTTTTCAGCTCTTGGAGAAATGAGATACAACCCCTGGAAGGAAGAAACATTTAATTTCACTTTTGTATATCCCTGAGGATTATACTTTATATCACCTTCTTTGAGTAGAAGAAAATGTGGAGAAATCTAACACATGCTGACACTCTGTAGGAGTAACTTAACTCTTCTGTTTAAAGAAACATTATTTAGAAGAGCAAAGATAATAGTTAACAGTATTTATTTTAAGCATCGTATCACTTTTTTTTTTTTTTTTTTTTTTGAGACGGAGTCTGGCTCTGTCGCCCAGGCTGGAGTGCGGTGGCCGGATCTCAGCTCACTGCAAGCTCCGCCTCCCGGGTTTACGCCATTCTCCTGCCTCCGCCTCCCAAGTAGCTGGGACTACAGGCGCCCGCCTCGTCGCCCGGCTAGTTTTTGTATTTTTTAGTAGAGACGGGTTTCACCGTATTAGTCAGGGTGGTCTCGATCTCCTGACCTTGTGATCCGCCCGTCTCGGCCTCCCAAAGTGCTGGGATTACAGGCTTGAGCCACCGCGCCCGGCCTCGTATCACTTTTAAAAAGCAAATTTAGGCCTCAGTTTGTTTTATGCAGATATACAGATGTACTAAAGAGCAAACCACAGCAGCTAACCTTTTATATCATTTAGACTCGCGGAGAGCCTAGTATTTTATCTACTCGCTTAAGGATGTGTTCATGGGTTTTGGTTAGTGGGGAGGAGTAGGCATGCTTCAAAAGTTGCCTTTTGTATCAGGTCAAAGGTTTTATGGCTCTTAGAGCGTCTTAGCTAATTCTCCATTTGGTGTGTGTCATAAACTGCATAATTAGGCCTCTGGTTAAATAGCTGGGATTGTCTTCAATAGTATCTGTTAACTTGAAAATTCATTACAGATACAGCTTCTTAATTATTGGTTTTAGGCCTGCAGATACACAATATAGGGAAAAATCTATACAGTAATGACAGCACACTAGGAACATCTACAGTATGGTTTTTTTTTTTTAAAACTAGTTCTTAATTTTAGTTATTTTGTGGAGTATTAGTTTTTTTTTTTTTTTGAGACGGAATCTCACTCTGTCGCCCAGGCTGGAGTGCAGTGGCCGGATCTCAGCTCACTGCAAGCTCCGCCTCCCGGGTTTACGCCATTCTCCTGCCTCAGCCTCCCGAGTAGCTGGGACTACAGGCACCCGCCACCTCGCCTGGCTAGTTTTTTTTGTATTTTTTAGTAGAGACGGGTTTCACCGTGTTAGCCAGGATGGACTCGATCTCCTGACCTCATGATCTGCCCGTCTCGGCCTCCCAAAGTACTGGGATTACAGGCTTGAGCCACCGCGCCCGGCCCCGGAGTATTAGTTTTGAAGTCTTACAGTCTTGGGATCAAATATAAGTACCATCCTTATTAGTGGTTATAAATATCAACAGGTGTTTTCCTCTGCTTTATGAGTTTTGAATTACCTATTTGTAAAATAGGTGAATAAGGGTATTTTCAAGATTACAGAGAGTATAAAGTCCCTAGCACTAGAGCCTGACATACAGTAGGTGCTAAACTGGTGGTGGTGGTTATTAATATTATACATTTTATTTGTAGAATCTTCCAGAAAGAAAAAATATGTATTTATCATATTAAAAATGGTCTTATACTCCTATCATTTTTCCAACATGTGCTTCAAAGTGATGTCTTCAGTTTTTACTGACATTGTAAGAAATATTTCTTTGTCATTTTGTTTCATAGTGTCTTCTTTATGTCTCTGGAAAGCAATTCTTTGTTGGTCCTAAACTTGGGGGTAGTACTCGTGAGCAGTTTTTATTTTAAGGATATAGTTTATATCTAATACACCAAGTTTCTTTTCCCCCACCACCCCGCTAGACTGGTTGACTGCTAGAAAACTTGCAACTAAAATTGGGATCCGTTTGTAGCAAGAATACAGATATCTCTGGGATAGATTTTTATATTAACTACATTTTTCTGCTTTTTTTTTTTTAGGAGCTTGAAATTGTAATTGGAGATGAGCACATATCTTTTACCACATCAAAAATAGGTTCTCTTATTGATGTAAATCAGTCAAAGTAAGTATGTTAAAGCATTTTGGCTAAGTTGTCATTATTAGAGAGGCTCATTTAGAACTATAGTATAGTCAGTTTGTTAGCCAAGATAATTTCATTAGCTTCCTATCAGTTTATTATGCAGATGTAATTCTGATTTTTATGTCATTAAAGGCTTACTATCTTGTCTCTCAGTAGAAGTTAGCAGAGTATTTCATCGATTGTCCAAAAAATTTTAATCCAACAGCTGTATATAATAATGCCCAAATTGTATTAGCTCTTTTGTATAAAAATATGGATATAGTATCAGAAAATCCAAAGAAAAGAAGTCCTTATTGGATTATATCAGCCTCATTAGGTCCATGTCATCTCACTTTCCTCCTTGGGCTCAATACTTGGGAAAAAGATGGAAAAAATCCAGTCTAGCCTAAGTATCCTTTAGCTACCAATGTCCTCCCCAGATCTATCTCTCCTCTGCCCCAGGGTTTTGTAGTACATCCCATTTTCTTGGTCTGATCCAAGCCACTTATTTGTGCCCATTCCCCTCAAAGTGTCCCATAGTGCTCTTACCTTTTTCTGTCACTCTAAATTGTAATAACCTATTTGTCTGCTTTAAGTAAGCTCCATGAGAACCTTGCTGTATCCACAAAGTTAGCATAGTGCCCTGCACATAATAGATGCTTTCAATAAATATTTATTAGAGGAAAGGAGAAAGGAATGAATGCATAATGACTATTGGACACAAAAGTCTGTGTTCACAGAGACCAACTGGATACTTTTAAACTATGAAATTTCTTTTCCTACCTTTGGTGAGGATGTGGCATTGATACCCTATTGGGATTATAAATTGGTAGTGGTTTTTGGAAAGCAATTTGGTAATATGCATCAAAAACTGTTGACATTTTTCATTCACCTTTGGCCTAGTAATTTCATTTCTGAGCATCTCTTCTATGGAACTACTCCTAAATATTGGAAAGGCTTTGTTATGCATGAAGATGCTCATTGAAGTATTATTAATAATAGGAAATTAACCCCAGTGTCTAACAAGGAGAGAATTATTAAATTAATTAAAAATTACTAGGGAATTTTTTTTTAATGCTGTGGGGAAAGTAATGTAAAAAGGGGCACAGGGAATGATTTTAGTTATTAAAAAATAGAGAAACATCAAAATGTTCACAGTTATTCTGTGAAATGGTGGCATTACGGTATTATTTTTATTAGACATTTTTATGATGCAGTTATGACATTCATAAGGAGATGAATCTTTAAATACTAAAATGAATGCTGATGAAGAAACTATTTTTTTCTTATAGAAAAGATATTCATTTTATGCTCTAGTTGTTGGCAAAATCCTTCCCTTCTCCTAAATTTTGTTAACTTAATTGTTATAAGATTTTAATTTTGTTTTGTTTTAGGAATTTAAAGAATTGTTTTATCCTAGGAAGAAAAAGTAACTTTTACCTTTTTAAATTTTAGGGATCCTGAAGGTCTTCGAGTATTTTACTATTTGGTACAAGACTTAAAATGTTTAGTTTTCAGTCTTATTGGATTACACTTCAAGATTAAACCAATTTAAATTGTATGTTTTCAAGCTGTTTGTATATTTAATTAAGGGATGGGAGGGGTTATTTGTCATTTACAATATTGGGGTTTTTATGAATGTGAAACAAACAAAAAGAAATTTGTATGTAAACTGAAAATAAGAAAATACATTAGCAAGCTTAATGGTTATCCTTGCTTGAGTCCACATGGGTTGGACAGTCCCCACACACATTAAATTCTGTAAATAAAAGCCACCTTTTGTTAAAAATTTGCTCTAATAAAACATATCAAATCCTGGTTGCAGAGTAGTTTTTTGTTTTTTCTAGGAGGCTATATCTCTAATTCACTTTAGAGATAATAAGAAATTGTTCTGGTAGGTATATCCTGTGACAGAAGATACTTTAGGTGGAAATATGTAGCCATATTCCCATCCATGAAAGGCAATTGTAGATCTTCCCTTATTTCCTTCATACATGATTGGATTTAATTTTTGGGGGCTTACAGAAGGTCTGGGTTTTTTTTTTTTTTTTTTTTTTTTTTTTTTTTTTTAACAGTTATCACAAACCCCTCAGGGATTATTCACATTTAAATATTTTCAGTTATAAGCAGTGATATCCTAAAGTGTTACAAGAGTGAAGTCTACCTCATGTTAGGCATATCTTCGATTATGTCCTTGTTCCTTATTTCACAATGTATTTGGTGTGTAGGGGAGGGGGAAAACTAAATGAGTTTTCAGCTTTATAAATTGTTAAACATTTAGACAAACGTACATGTGCGTATGAATGAACAGAAATATTTTAACTCCTATTGACCACGGGTCTCACTTAAGTTTCCCAGTTCCTTTCAACCTCTTTCTAATAGATTTCCTCTTTCGTTACTTTTAGTAACCATGTCCCTTGTTTCCTTTTATTCTTCCATCTGAACCTCCACTCTTTAAAAGTTGTACTGTTCCAGTAGTTATAATCCACTTGCCCTAGGAACAAGTTAGCACTGACTTTTGGGTGGAATAATTAGTTTCTGGAGGCTTGCCAGGACTCCTGAGCAACTAGGCTCTACAGTCGGGCTGTCCAATAACTTTTTTGCGATAATGGAAATGTTCTATGTGCAGTCCAGTAGGGTAGCCACTGGCCAAATGAGGCTACTGATTACTTGAGGTGTGCCTCGTATAACTGAACTTATGGTGCTATTTAAACAATTTTTTTTCTAACGTGAAAAGGATAAAACATACAAAACTCTTGACAATTATAAAGTGAACACCTATGTGCCAACCTAGATTCTATACTTAACATCTTTTTTATTGTAATAGCTCTTATAATAAATCTTGGTTTTTTACTTAACTGGTGTAATTGGTGCCAGTAAGCTACTTCTTTTTTTTTGTAGTGCTATTTAATTTTGATTAAATTTAGATAGCCACATGTGTCTAGTGGCTACCCTTTGGACATTATAACTCTAGAGCAAGGCTTGGTAACCTGTTTGCCATGGAGCACTAGATGGTCCTTTTCACTCCTCAGAATGCATGGCCATTGTCTTCAGGTTTGCCGTGGAAAGTCAAATGATTTCCACTTCATTATGCAAGTACACCATCATCTTCAGGTCTTTTGTATGTAAAATATTTCTGTTCCAGTTGTAGACCTTGATGACTGTTCAGTATGAAATCGTATTTTAATAATCTTGCATTTAGATGTCAACCTCAAGAAGAAAGAGGAACAGTCGCCTTTTGAACTTCCAGTGGGCCTGCAGTTTTTGATTGTTCCTCAAAATAACCTTCATTCTCTGGCTCCTGTTGAATAAGCTGATCCATCCAAAACTGAACAAGGTTGAGGAGAAATAGTGCTTATATTAAAAAATCTTTAAGTCTTTGTCCCCATTCTCTAACTTCCTTATGTTTTGGTTATTTAGCTCTATACCTACTATCTACTAGAATTTCTCATATTTAAACCTAGATGGGAGACTAGGTCATTAGGAAAATATTATCGTCTACAATTTTCTTATACTTTGATCTGTCTTTTATTTGATCGTAAGCTGCTGATGGACAGTGATCATTATAAACTGAATTTTGTATAGTACTAGTTTTATATGAAACTAGATTTTTATTGCACTCAGGTTATGTTCCTTTGACCTCTTTCCTTAATAAAGAGACCACTTGAAATAATGCAAGTACTGTTTCTGCACCTCATCCCACCACTTCCCTATTCATGAGATGGTGCAGAACCCTAGCACAGTCTTTTCCATATAGTAGGTGTCTTTTAAGTTTGTTGAATTGGTTGCTGTCTTGCTCTGTCTTTAGATTATTTGCCTTTAGATTATTTATCTTGGGTATAGGTATTGGTATCAGGAATTGATATCAGGCTGAGTCTATTTGTATGGATATTTTTAATGTAAACATAAATGTAACTGAGATGATTTATTTATTCTATTGTTAGACTACTTTGTTTTGATTCAAAATGTGTGAACCTGTGAGCATGAACTGTGCTATAAGTTTAACCACTGATCCCGTTAATTAATAACTGGATTCCTAGCATGAATGGATAATGAAGTAGAATAGAAAATTTTAAAAATTTCATAAAGATAACAGAGATAAATGAAGGATTTCAGGGTGAGTTCAGAATCTGCCTTGGCTGACTTCCCTATGATGCACAGTAAAGTTGGATAACTACCACTCAAAATCTCTGGTATCTACATTGTCCTAATTTGAACTGTGTGATGTGGTGGAGAGAATACTGATTTAAGAATCAGAAGTCTTAATTACAGATCAGCTTAACTATTTTCCCTTAAATTGCCATTGGCAATCCTTTTTTTGCCCTTATGCCATCATGGTTAACTTAGTTCCTGAGATGGCCCTCTTGTTTGGTTTCTCAGAAATAAGAGGAAGGATGGTTACTGTTTGATCGGTTACTAGAGGTCCAGTTGAGACAATGTATTTTAAACTTAGAGCATTTGAATATATTTTACTGTAAAGACAAGAAGGACAAAAAGGGTGATTAGGGAAACAGAAAATCTCAAGCTAGAGATTTTTTTTTTTTGAGACAGAGTCTCGCCCTGTCACCCAGGCTGGAGTGCAGTGGCGTGATCTCAGCTCACTACAAGCTCTGCCTCTGGGGTTCATGCCATTCCCCTGCCTCAGCCTCCCAAGTAGCTGGGACTACAGGTGCCCGCCACCACGCTCGGCTAGTTTTTTGTATTTTTTTTTTTAGTAGAGACGGGGTTTCACTGTGTTAGCCAGGATGGTCTCTATCTCCTGACCTTGTAATCTGCCTGCTTCGGCCTTTTTAAATCTTTTTCTTTACTATAAGAGCCAGTGTCATGCAGTGGGATAAAAGTTAGGCATTAGAACAAATAAAAAAAGGAGATGAGAACTTGTCTGGGTGAGGTTAGTCCTCCCAATGAAATGATTCAGACTATCTTCCCTGCATGCTACGGTTTTTTCCAGACATCCTTCATTTTAGTCTGGGGCAGGAAGAACAGGGTGCTGCTGTGAAATCATCAACCATTATTGAGGTTTGACAGTGTGACCTGAAGGTTTGAAGGTATGACTAGAAGCTGTGTGCTAAGCTTCTGGCTAACAGTATGGTCAGAAAGGAGTGAGTAAAATGTGTGGTTTCCCAAATAAAAAAGGCTTTTGCAGGAAGCGAGCCAGAAAATAAGCAAATTAATACTTCATATATTCATATTTGTGTGTTACGTGCATGTTTTGCACAAAAGTGAATTTGGAAGACAAAGTACCAGAACATTCAAAACTCGTATTTCTCTTCTTTCTGTTTTATTAACTGGTTGTGATAAAGTTTAATACTTCCAACTTTGTGCCTCTTTAATCAAAAGGCCAAGTAGGGAGTTTCAATCCCATTTGAAGTTACTGTTATCTTCTGGTGCTGATTATGTTTTCCTTTAAAGGAGAAATTTGCCTTTTCCAGCAATTCAGAGCTTGGTGATGAAGAGAATACAGAAGGAGCAGCTAGAAAATTTGACTTTCCCATCATCAGTTTCATTCTGCCTCTTTTCAAAACTATGAACACATCTAGATTTTATAGTCAATTCCTTTTAACTTGATCCACTTTGTTCATCAAGTGCACTTGTAGGCATCATACCTCTTACATGTGCTACAGTTTCAATAATGAAAAAGACAGACTTTACGGACTTTATATTATGTTGGAGAGACAATATGTAAAAAGTATAAAAAAGGGTGCTCTGCATTTGTCTAGTCTCCATCCTGAGAACTATTCACCTTCTCTCTGGCTATATGGATGTAAATCAAAACAGAAAAATGCCTCTACATCACCAGTATCTATCTGCATGGGGCAGTAAGATATGCAGCCACAGAATGGTTTCTCTAGAGCAATGGTGGCACTGGTACTCCAAGCCTCATGGCAGGATAGAGAACCTGGCTCAGTGTGATATGTCAGGATTTCTCAACTGCAGTCCTGGTGTTTCCCCTGTTACAACCTGAGGGGAAGAAAAACAAGAAAACAGTTACTTATTTTGAAGTGTAAGAAGTCCTGTCTGTAGTGCTAACATTTATTAGTCCTAGCCTATGAAGCGTGTGATACTTTTATTGAACCTATGAGAAAAGTGAGGCTTGAGGATTTGGTTGACTTATTCAAATTTTATAGATAAGAAGGATTTGAATCTTGGACTTCAAGTAACAATTTTTAACATTTATGAGAGCCTCCCATATATATGCCAGGTTGTAGTTAGACACTTTGAGATGGATCTTATCTCATTTAACCCTCACAGCAACCTTGGATGGCAAAAAAAAATCACTATTTTACTATGGTGAATACAAGACTTAGAGAAATGAAGTAACTTCCCTGAAGTCACATATGGGAGCTAGGGGCTAGCATTTCAAGCCAGATTTTCCTGGTTCCAGGATTCATACTTTGTGGCAAGACCTTGTTGGAAGCCTAGGTCCTTCTGAATTCATCGTCCATTGTGCTCTGTCTTCAGTCAGGCCTGATTTTAAACAGGAATGAAGAATGAGCAATAACGTTCCCTTATGCAAGTCAATGAATTTCTTCACTTTAGTTTCCTCATTTGTGAAATGGGGACAGTAATAAATACTTGTAAATGTTGGGAGGTTTTAATATGGTTATATGCACAAGAGGTACTCCAATACATGACGATATCTCTGTCACCTTTTCAACATCCGCTATTACTACACCCCAGCCCCTGCCCCCGTCACCCACTTCCTATCTTTTCTCACAGAACTAACTTCCTTTATTTATTATTTTGGCATTGAGATAAAGGAATACGGACCATCTTTACTCTGATTTGGGATTAACAAAACCAATGCAGGATGGAGGGAAAGAAGAAAATGCCCAGCAGCAAGTATTCCTGAAGCGCCCAAACTCCATGCATGAGACTTTGCCTTCATTATCGAGTAAAATTAGTCTCTGGGAGATGTTTCATCTGATGGCCTACACATGATGATGTGGCCGACTTCAGGGACTACATGTCCCTGTATCAGCAATTTCCCCTGCTGCTCTGTGCCTCTCTATCCCACACTCCTTATTAACCAGTATCACCTGATTTGAAGAACAATTTAAATTGGTTTCCTAGAACTGTAATCAGAAGATTGAAAAAAACTGAATCCAGTAAAAGTGAAAGTCAATGAGAGATCTGAGTACATTCTGGCAGGGTCCACCTCATGGTAGAGTGATAAAAATGAATTTTTTAAAGTCTTCAGTATAGGTGAAAATGTGAGGCCTTGCTGGAAGGTTTTAGGGACAGATTTATGAAGTGAGATTTCGTAGATTTCAAGTAGAGAAATAATTTGCCAGTATCTTTTTCTGAAAAAATCAAATGTGAACATTTTCACACACAACTGATGGAATATGAATGGGAACATCTTTTCTGGAGGGCATTTGGTCACATATATTAGAGTTCTTTAAATACATATACGTTTTGACATATAATTTTATGCTTAAAAAGTTTCCCTAACAAAATATTCAAAAGTACAGACCAAATAGATTTTACAATAGCAAAAAATTGAAAACAATTTAAGTATCCAACAGTAGTGGATTGCCTAAATAAATGATGGTTTATCCCTGTGAATAATATTTTAAAAATAACATTTCAGAGGAATTTCTTTAAAATAATGGAATACATATTATTTATTAGAAAATAATAAATCAAAAATACTGTGTAAGGAATGATATCAACCTTGACAGTAAACATAACATACAGAGAAAAAAACTGGAAGAATATATGCCACAATTTTATAGTGGAATTATGGATGTTTTAAAGTAATTTTAAAAAATACATTTATCTGAAATAAACATAGATAGAAAAAGGAACTTTAAAAAAAATAGTAACATATAGGAGAACATTTCTAACAGAGAGACTATTATTTAAACTAAGAGCTAAATATTTTAATCATTACACTTCTTTTATGTCTACATTTTTATACGTAGACATTTTAGTCATCTCTTTTACCAGCAGTTTCTCTATCTTAGTTTTTTGTTAATGATGTTAGTTTTATTTTCTCCAAAGATGTGTACAAAATTTTATCTTTTCAGTCCTCAAATATTGATTTTGAATATTATTTTGCAAAGAGTACTAAGTGGTTGTTAGTTGAGACAGAGAATCTACAGCTCTTGACCATCTTTCCTTTCCCATCAGTATCAGCTTTCATCATACAATTTCCTCTTACCACTTTGGTCAAGAGGTGGGGCAGAAAATTTTGAGTTAGAGTAACATTCGAAGACAATTTATTTCTGGCTTTCATGTTATAACCCCTTAGGGATCCAGGACCGGAAAGGCCAACTTCTCCCTCATTTTGAAATCAGCTTTCTCCACCTGCACCACTGCATAGCACAGATACAGGTAATATCCGCTTTTATTTTCTCAGATCTTTCTGCCAGATTATCCTTAGTCTTACTAATTCTAGAAATATGGCATTTAATTACAAATGACTTAGCATTATAACAGGAATGACAAGAAAGCATTTGCTACTGATTCTATTAGAGCTGCATTACTCTGAAGGAAATTGTAGTTCAGTATTAACAAAAAGTTATTTTCTCTTTCTCAATATGCTATGACTTTTGCTTTGTGTTATCAAAATAAAGAATAGAGATTTGAGGAGTTACTTTTTACTTAAGTCTAACGATTTATATATTTTATCCATCTTGAATGACTCTATGATAGAAATACTTATTTTTCTTAGGAAATTAGGGAAAATGTGACTGGGTTAGAAAATTTTGTAAATTAAAAAAATTTAGAAAAGAATATGGTTACATGTGCAATTTGTTTTTTCATATTTCTCGTTTCTTGGGTATCATCTTTTTATGTTGACTAACATAAGAAGTAAATTTTAGATATTTGCTGTTTAATTATTCTTTTCTATATTAACATTTACTAATAAATTGAATCTTTTATGGACATTAATGACTGCCTGTTGACAACTTTTATTTTCATATCGGCTTCTCTGGCAATACTGGAAGATTATTTCTAAAATTTTAATGTACATGGAATCATTTGAGATTAAAAATACATTTATCTGGGCTCCAACCGAAGTGATTTTTATTTAGTACATCTTGCAAAAGGCACTGAATCTGGAATGTTAACCAATTTGCAATATTAACCCTCAAATAATTCTTTTGTAGAGGGTATATGTGATACATTTTGGGAAACACTCTGGTAGAGTCAAGTATTGTTGAAAAGAATGCAAGAACTTTGTTATATTTATATGTATGTTAGAATACATGTAAGTTTTTAAAAGCCAAGCTATTTTTATTTTTTCAGAATTTAGATTTTTTGTTGAACTGATAGTTTTAAAGTGTTTCAGTGATTTACGGTGGTATCAATTTTGCCTAACATTTGTGTATGTATTTTGAATATTTTGAGCAAAATTGGCTGGATGAATAGAACAATAATCTATTGGTAGATTTTTTTCTGATCATTTCTGTATTTTCTAATTATTATGACTGTGATCACTAGAAGTATAAATGACTTTAACAAAAATGTTGAAAGATTTTTCATTTCTTCTATAAATGAGGCTCACTCTACATGCTTTAGGCACTTAGTTAATAAACACACACCAACAGACACAGACAGACACACGCACATCTCTTAGCATCAAATCCTGGTGTGTTCCTATTGGCTGACGTTTTAATTTTTCTTTCAACAGAAGCCACCCTGTTGCAGGATTTGAATGCAAAACTTATCTTCTTACTCTAAAGATGAATGATCAGGGAGAGATTTATTCAACCCTGAGATTTTTGCAGTCTCCTTCAGAGTCACAGAATAGATTAAGGCCTGATGATACTCAAAGGCCTGGGAAAACTGATGACAAAGGTATGCATTTTAAGCATCTACATTCACCTGTTTCTTATGGATTGTCAAACTTTTGACATTTGAAAAAAGATTCCTATCTGTACTTCTGGTTCTTGGCTGGTAATAAGAAACTATAATGGGGTAGAGTAGTAGAAGTATTTTTCTTAAGTTGTGAGGATGGAGAAATGAGTGAATTCTTTTAAATTTGAGAAACTAGTAGAATGTTTTTATTTAAATCTAGTCAAGAAGAATTTGTGAGGCCTTGATAATAAAGGACAGACTAGAGTCTAAAGAAAACCTTACGTTTTCTTAGAGACGTAAAAGTATAAGAGAGTGTGTAAGAAATGAAAAATCAATGTTAAAACAACATTTTTATGCAGATAGAAGCTATTTTATGTGCCTTAAGTATTTACCAAATCTTAATGGCAATGATGCAGAAACAATGTTTGAATCAAAAGGGCATTCTAATTTTTCTATTGCTCTCTCTCTCCCTTCAAATATGATCATTGTTAAACTCTACAATGAGAATAACTTTTACTGCTTTAATATAATCAGAGATACAACTTTCAGGCACTGAGGATCTCAAAAGCGAAAGGCTATAGTATTGTTTAGAGAAAAATAGAATTGATGAAAAAGAAAGAAAACTTGATTTCTAGAAACTCCCTCAAAGATGGAGCCATCCATATTTGCAGCTTCAGAATATCCACTATTTGACTACTAATTTCTTAGCATTATTGACTGCTTTTTCCTTTCGCTTCATGATTAGTTGTGATCACAGGAAGGAGCACTCATGTTAGCTTAGATTTTACTACATGTTTTGTGTCTACTGCTATTGGTGCTTTTATGCGGGATGGACTTTTTAAATCCTATAGAAGTATTCCTGGGTGTGGGATTTCTACAATGCATGCATGTAACTTCCAGATTACACATTTAAATATACTTACGTGATATATTTTTGTCAAAGTTTTAGAGAAGATTGTCTCTTTGTTTCAAATGGTTTCTCCGGTCAAGGTTAGTAGTGAACCGAGCTCTTCTCCTGGTGATTATTTTCCTTATTTTTGTATTTAAAGAGTTTTCAGTGCCCTGGCGTCTCATTGCAGTGATTCTTGGGATCCTCTGTTTATTTCTTCTGATGATAGTCACAGTGTTGGTGACCAAGAGTGAGTAGCCAAATACAACTTTCTTGTCTGAGTAGCAGCAGTAACCCCTGATTGTGCAGATATTAACCATGCTCCATCCATTGTTCCCTGTCTGTAATCAGAGAGTGTCCCAGGTGGCTCTGGCCTTTGTTGGTGATTTTTTTCTGGGCATATCACAGTGTCATTTTTAATGTACTTAACCTTGACCCTGAATCTGTGATGAGCTATCTCACTGTGTATAATACATAGTAATATTCCTTCTCATAGAGGATTTAGTAATACATGTATTCTGCCATTTGGGTTTGATTGTTGTGAATCTGAGATAAACATTCTTTGAGGGACAACTGTTCGAAAGAAATTATGGCTTTCTCTTGACATTTCTCAAAGTATGTAATGACGAAATGGTTTAGTAAAACAATCTACACATGCTGTTATATAATATTAAATTTAAGCTTTATCTTTTGTTTGAATTCCTTCATATCTTTAGAGAAAAGTCACTGAAATTTTATATTCAGATAAAATTACATATCTGGATCTTACTCTCTTTTCTGCTGCGGGTATTCTATCTGCTCCAATAATAATTGTGCTATCCCTTCATGTTTCTTAGTTCAGATTTTCATATGCAGAAGATATGTGGTTAAATGTTGGCAAATTGACTTTCACTTTAGTGCTTATTTATAAATGATGTGTTATTAAAAATGAACTAAACTGAGAAATAAGGTGTCACCTTCATAATTTTATTCAGATATTTTATTTTATTTATCCTACACTTAAGTTGCTAATGGTGAGAAATTTATGTTTCCCTTTTTATGGTCAGTTTGTTGAGGTGTTGCTTTCTAAATGTCAAATGACTAATTAAAGTAATGACTAATTAAAGTAATGATTAATGGTTGTCAGAGTGAATTTTTTCCTTTGTTTTAAATTTCAATATTTAACTATTATGAGTACTTATTTGTATTATGTCTATGCTATTAATTTTAGTCTTTCAGTGTGTTCAAGAAAAACATGAACAGCAGGAAATTCTAAGAAACTGTAGTGAAAAGTACATCATGCAAAATAATAACGACTTAAAAGAGCAGCTTTTGACAAATAAGACTTTAATATATGACATTCTCAAAAAAGACAGCTTTCTGCAGAAAAAGGAACTGGATTCACTCCTCATGCTAAAGAACAGATGTCATAGAGAAAATGAGATCGTTTTAAAATTTTTGCAAAATACAGGTATGAAGGAAATCTTGAAAGAAAGATTGCATGATTTTACATTATTTCTTCCCCTCCATAATCCTTGAAGCCTAACAAACAGGCTTATGATATGTATTAGTGATCTCTGAGGTCTACTGGGCAACTTTTAATCTGTGCCTTATAGATGTAGTGTGGATATCTTGGAGGTTTGCTTGTTTCAAATACGGGATTGGGACTCCAGGATCCATGTTTGGATTAGTAAAAGCCTATAGTTCCCAAAACTCATTGGCACGTCTTACATTATTACTGCTCCCAAAAGGTGAACTAGTATGTAAACTCCCCTGACAATTCTGATAATTTCGGTCCTGTGAGCAAATTAAAGACTTCCACTTTTTGCTGACATAGAATATGGAGGTTTTCAGTTAAAATAGATTTGCACTAAAATGGGCACAAGGACTTCTATTTGGATGCTGTTATAAAGATAATTGTGTGTGTTATGCACGTGTGTGTGTTTCCATTCTGCCTTGATTTCACATATTTGGTCTATTTGTGATCAATATGTACTCCCTCCTGCACGTCTGCAAGATTTGCCATAGTGTTAATGTTTGTGCGACTCTGTGTGATGATACCATTAAAAGCACCTAAGGTATAAAAATATTAAATCTCATACAGTAAACTCTATTATCTTGCATAATGATGGAATTAATTGACTTGGTTAATCAACAATTACTAAATATTTGTTTAGAGTTTAGAGTTTACAAAGAACTTTTGTATATTTAATCTCATTTAGGCTTGGTAATTAGTAGAAATTTACCATCTCTATTTTTAAAGGTTGAGTAATATTTTTAAAATTTAGTATGGTATAAAATATATGAGGAAAAGAAAAAGTTTAAAAATTTTTTTCTTTTGTTTAGAAAACATTCTAAAATCTTTTATAAAAACTTAATTCAGTTTTATTATTTTAGACAATTTTATTATTATTGATATACAAAAATGCATATTTTTAATGTTTTCAATTTGATGAATTTGGACAGAAATGAAACCATCACCACAATCAGAATAATAGATATATCCGTCATCTCCAAAAGTTTCCTCATGTCCTTTTATTTATTAATGTGTTTGCGGTCACACCATGAGATCTACCCTCTTAGTAAGTTTTTAAGTGTACGATACAGTATCATTAACTATTGGCACTATGCTGCACAGCAGATCTCTAGAACCTAGGCATCTTGTATGACTGAAACTGTATACCATTGAACAACTCTTCATTTCCACTTCCCTCCAACCCTGGCAACCACCATTATATGCTTCTGTGAGTTTAACTATTTTAGATTCCTCATATAATTGGAATAATAAAGTATTAGTTCTTCTGTGACTGGCTTATTTCACTTAGCATTATGCCCTCAAGGTTCATCCATGTTGTCATATACAGAAGGATTTACTTCTTTTAGAAGCTGACTAATATTCTGTTTTTTTGTATATAACACATTTTCCTTAGCCATTCGTCCATCAATGGACATTTAGGTTGTTTCCATAGCTTGGCTATTGTGAATAATGCTGCATTGGACATGGGAGTGAAGGTATCTCTTGTATTCCAGAATCTTGATGAACCTTGTATTATGATTATTGATTGCTATTGGGATTTTATTTAGTTATGGAGGGCTGAGAAATATATTGCTCTGGTTAGCAGAATACCAGATGGCAAGAAGTTTGATGATTCACCTAATATATTGTAGGCAAATTCTCTGAAGACCACTGGTCCTGTTGTGGAGTAAACTGTTATTATTTTACCATGCAGAAGAAAGACTGGAAGGGATGTAAACAAACTTGTCAACATTGTAGATCATCTCTTTTGAAGATAGATGACAAAGATGAACTGGTATTTTACATTCACTTTTATTCTCTTGGACTCTGTCTCTCAATGTTGGACCTAAGATATTGAAGACTGACTGGAGTCCAGAATGAGAGACTTTAGCTAGTCTTTGTGTGTCTGTTGTGTGAGCAAAATGGTATAGTTAAGAGGCTCCCAGGAAACACTGCCTGCTAGTGGTCATATAATTCTGCTACTTACTAAATATTCAATACATGTTATCAATCATGATGACCATTATTATTAAGGATGCTGTTTGCGTTTCGCAAATCATCTCCCTGTGAGTGGTTATACTGCAGACTCCTTAGAAGGGGAGATGGATGACCTCTAGTATTTATTTAACCTCTCTGAGCCTGTCTTCAAAATGGAAATAATAATGAGGAACATAAAAGTGATAACAGCTTTACAAATTTGCCTCAATAGTGATTTTCATTGCATTCGTAGGTAACACTCACTTAACATTGTTATATATTATCTCAAGATGTGTATCTTTAAAACAGAATTGTAAAAAGAGAAAATATAGTGACATAGTGTAACAATACTGAATGATAGTGATAACAATATTGAATATAACAATATTGAATTTTTTAAAAATTGTGTTTAAAATTTTTAAAAAGTGTTACTAACAAAAGTTATCCAAATACTCAAAATATATTTTTATAGAGGTATGTTTGCAAAGATTAGCCTGAAACCTTTATTTATTGTTTAGGAAAACAAATGTTTAAAATCATAGCATAAAAGAATTCATGATATCAAGTTATGAAATAATTTCATATAATAATTTCATATCAAATGTAAACCAGTTACATTTAAACCTATATTTTAAAATATATTTAGTCATTTAGTCAGATATTATGTAATATGTCACTTGGATATATTACATTTTAGACATAGTAAATACTTTCAAATACTTCACCCATTCCAGCTGTGGAACTATAGCAAGCCTTCCTCTTATGGGGCTTGAGATTTTACTGCACCCCTATCATACACACACCTTTTTATTTTAATAGATTTGTTCTGAGGACTCCTTTTTTCACTTAAGATTAAGTGATGTTCAATTTTCTACATCCTAACTATTCTCCTGGAGTGTGATTTTGGATAGTTTCATAAAGCATTACAAAAATATTTAACAACTTTCCTATTGGTAGATATTTGGATTTTAAACTTTCCATGTTTTAAATAATCTGTGATACTGATAGCCATTTTTTTTTAACATAAATGAATAATATATTAATACGAGGGGGAAATGACTTTGGGAAATGGAAAGGCAGGGATCTAGGGAAGAGAGGTTTTTCTAGCGAGAACAGATGAAGGATGATATGGAGAGTAGCAGAGTACTGACCACAGAAACAGCCGGCCCCTTGACCTGTCCTTGTTCTCACTCATCACACAGATGGGAATTCAGTCACTTAATATGTTTTGTTTCTATTATAGGCCTTCATTCAATCTCAGATTTATGAAAATAATTACTGGATTGGATTATCATATGATGAAAGGGAAAGTAAGTGGAAATGGATTGATAATGACACACCTCCTGGAATGTAAGTGTCTGGAGTGCGTTCAAACTGTAACACTGGTGTGGGGGGGTGAAAGGATTGTGTCTAAAGAGAATCTTTTCTCATTTCACACAGTTTAACTCATTTTTAAGCAGGAGTCTTTAGTAACAATTAGAACAATGAGTAAGAATGTTTTAGGAAGTATAGGTAGAAAAGGAAGAGAAGGGACATAAAGAGTTATTAATAATAATTTTAAAAGTATTATGTTAAACACAGGCTCAGAAATATGTATTATGAGGTACATAAAATGAAACAAAATGAGAAAGGAAGGTGGTGGTATGAGCTCACTGGAGTGCCTGTAAGTCAGCCATAATGGCCCTCCCACAGCCACAAATCAGTATCCTGAGTATCCAAACAATTTATTTCCAGTTACTTTATATAATTAGTTTACACATACATACATATAAAACATGTAATATATATGTATATACACTTTCACTATAGACCTTCTATTTTGAGGTACATTATTAGTAAACTCTTGGGTTTAGATTTAGTTCTAATCTGGTTAAACTATTCACTGACTTTAAAAAAATCTTAATTATTATAATTTTATTTATTCATTTTTTTATTTTTTTAATTTTTTTTGAGACGGAGTCTTGCTCTGTCGCCCAGGCTGGAGTGCAGTGACTGGATCTCAGCTCACTGCCAGCTCCGCCTCCCGGGTTTACGCCATTCTCCTGCCTCAGCCTCCCACGTAGCTGGGACTACAGGCGCCTGCCACCTCGCCCGGCTAGTTTTTCTTCGTATTTTCAGTAGAGACGGGGTTTCATCGCATTAGCCAGGATGGTCTCGATCTCCTGACCTCGTGATCCTCCCGTCTCGGCCTCCCAAAGTGCTGGGATTACAGGCTTGAGCCACCGCGCCCGGCCAATTATTATAATTTTAAAGGTGGGTTCTGCAAGTATTGTAATTCTGGACTGCAAACCTGCAAAAGATGTCATGCAGAGGGAATTACCTTGATGTAATCATATTCTTCAAGCACACTCCCAGGCACACTATTCCAGAGGTCACAGAACAGAAAGGCTTACAGGCCAAATTAAGATCATCAAATCACAGTTGGTTAAACCAATATAAAACCCATAGCACAGCCCAAAGGGAAAGAGAGGATAAGTTGTTGCACTTGGGATAAGGTGCAGGGTGAAAGGATCACCTGAATCTTGGGTTATGCAGTCTTCATATGACCTGACTCTCTTCTGCTGCATAATCCTCCCCTGATGATGATATAGGGCCATCTTGTGGTGTGAGTAAAGGGACCCAACAGACAAAGTTTTTGTGGCCAGCACACACGTTTTTCTACAGGGAAGATTCTGTCTTACAGGAACGTGTAAGCCTGGCCACAGTTGTACGTTTCCAGTTAACCTGATGAGCAGCTGTGGATTTAATTTGTGTTTCTTGGGCAGAGGCCAGAATGGGAATCACCAATGGGTGGTGAATTTAAGACCTCTTGAATGTTGAGTGTGTATGAGCCTCATGTGTATTTTGTGTATGTTTAGTGTCTATTTGGTCCCTTCTTTTTTGTTTATGTTTAATGCACACATACTTTATTTACTGTATCTATATCTAACACCTCATATGTTACTAATATTACCTGTTCACACCTAACACATCTTGTGAGTTCTACCTATGCCTTACAAGCTACTTGGTTTCATTTATCTTCCTTACTTGTTTCTTTATTTTCCTGTAGCAGATTTGAACTTTCTTAAGTAATACAGCAAATGCAAACATACGAGGGATGTTTTTTGATTTTGAATTCTTAAGTTGGATTATCAGTTTTCTTTTCTGCTTAGATTCAAGGTTCAAGACAATTCTGGGTGGTTTATACTGAACGTATATCCCTTTGAGTTCTCAGTCCTATGTAGCTTATCTTCTACTTAGAATCTCCATCTTGAGTGGAATTCATTTCAGCCTACTACATCCATTAAGGGAAAAACTATCTTCAGTGCTTCACTTGCCCTCTGCAGTGGGTTTACTTTACTTCATATTCAGCCTGAGTATGAATCTGCTTCTTATCAGTTTGTGAAGTTATTCAAGAAGGCTTAACGTTTTTTATTCAGTATTTTAAACACTTAATCAACCATTTTGCTAAAATAGAAGTCATGCTTTAGATATTTTTCAAAGAATTGTCATTAGCTAATAACTCCTAGCTATAGGGTGGGGGAGGAAAGGAGACAAAACACAATCAGTCAATCTCATCTCTGACTATATTCCAATTCTTCCCTTTTCTTCTTACAATATATATACATGAGCCCTGGTTATCTATGTTACAGATATTCAATTCCTCTCTCTCTCTCTTTTTTGTTGTTTTAGAGGCAGGATTTCACTTTGTCACCAGGCTGGAGTGCAGTGGCATGATCTCAGCTCACTGTAGCCCCGACCTCCCGGGCTCAAGTGATCTTCCTGCCTCAGTCTCCTGAGTAGCTATGACTGCAGGCATGTGCCACCACACTGTGGTAATCTAGTAATTTCTGTATTTTTTGTAGAGATGGGATCTCACTATGTTGCCCAGGCTGGTCTTGAATTCCTGGGCTCCAGTGATGAGCCCACTTTGGCCTTCCAAAGTGCTGGGGCTACAGGTGTGAGCCACTGTACCTGGCCACCTTCTTTTTAATCTCTCACTTTTATTGGAAAAAAATTAGCACAGGAAAGCAATATATCATAATTTCATTGCAATACTGCAAGGTACTTTTGCCTTCTGACCAAAAATTGTCAGTGTGGAATAAAATGGGAGATTGTGGGTGTGATTAAGAGGTCATGATTCTATTTAATGGACTAAGAACAAAAGAAAATATTTTAGTGATGAAGTTATGATAAACATTTCCATATTCTAGACATTTAGGCAACAGAATTTTTAAAAAATCATGATTTATGTAATTGTAAGCTTTGGAATTAAACAGCTGGCTACATATGTTTTCTGTTCTACAGTAATTCTACAATAATGCGTTCTTCTTCTGGGAGAGGAGAATGTGCATTTTTGACCTCAACAAGAATGGCAACTATTGATTGCATTCAAAAGTACAATTGCATCTGTGAGAAGAGAACTGACTCTATTTTCTCTGATTCAGTGTGCGCTAAGAAGAAAAGGTGAAAATGGAATGTTTTCTTTTTTTGTTTCCTATAATAATTTGTGATTATAAATCATTGCTTTTAACTGCAGGACTTAGTTAATTCTTGAAAAAATAAAGATGAACAGGAAGAAAAAGAAAATTCTTTTGGACTATGACTTTAAAGATCAGATGCCATCTTTCTTCCTGGAAAAGAGGAGACTTTCTCTCTCTTTTTTTTTTTTTTTTTTTGAGACGGAGTCTCGCTCTGTCGCCCAGGCTGGAGTGCAGTGGCCGGATCTCAGCTCACTGCAAGCTCCGCCTCCCGGGTTTACGCCATTCTCCTGCCTCAGCCTCCGAGTAGCTGGGACTACAGGCACCCGCCACCACGCCCGGCTAGTTTTTGTATTTTTTAGTAGAGGCGGGGTTTCACTGTGTTAGCCAGGATGGTCTCGATCTCCTGACCTCATGATCCGCCCGTCTCGGCCTCCCAAAGTGCTGGGATTACAGGCTTGAGCCACCGTGCCCCGCCAGATTTTCTCTTTTGAGAGTGGTTATTCCTTCCTTTAATGTCCCTAAGGAATTATTCATTCTTTCTAAATTCTTGGAACTACCTACAGAACCAGTTAGAGAACTCTGATATTATATCCTGCATCTTTGTCTTATCAATAGGATAAATTATTTCAGCATCTTCTGGTTTTGATAAACAGTTGTGAACTAGAATATAGTTATTTTTTTCTTCCCATCTAGAAGTTACCTCATCTTTTAAAACATTTGTTTTGCTATAAAATATAACTTGAAACTTACTGAAAGTTGCAAAAATAGTACAAGGAACTTCTATATAATCTTTACTCTTACTTACTGGTTGTTTATATTTTGCTCTGCTTTATATTTCTCTCTCTTTCTATCCTCCACTTAATAATTAGTTGAGGCCTTCATGCCCCTTTGTCTAAATATTTTCCAAGATCAAGGACTTTGTTTTATATAATCACAGTGCAATTATCAAACTCAGAAAATTTAGCATTGTTACAATATGATGATCTAATCTGTAATCCATGTTCAAATTTTGTCAATTGTCCCAATAATGTCATTTATATGTATTTTTTAAAACTCTATGTTCAGGATAATGCAGTACATTTGGTTGTAATGTCTCTTTAGTCTCCTTTAATCTGAAACAGTTCTTTAGGCTTTCTTTTTCTTGACTTTGACATTTTAAAAATTAACTTTATTGAGTTTTACTTTTCATGCAATAAAATGCACTCACTTAAGTCATGAAGAATATGAGTTTTAACATATATATATATGTATATATCTTACACAGTATGAAATCAAGATATAGAATATTTTCATCATCTCTAAAAGTTCCTTTCTGTACTTCCCCACCCACTTTGCCCCAGGCAACTGGTGATATGCTTTCTATCACTACAAATTAGTTTACCTTAGTCTAGAATTTAATGCATCATGTATTCTTCTGTATCTGGCTTATTTTTACTCAGCATGTTTTTGAGTTTTATCTATGCTTTTGTGTATTTTGTTCTTTTTCTTACTAGGTAGTATTCTATTGTACAGATATACCACAATTTGTTTCTTCATCCACCTGTGGACATGTGATGTGTTTCCATTTATTGGCTATTGTGAATAAAGGTGCCATGAACATTTGTGTGCAAGTATCTGTGTGGACATATTTTAATTTCTTTTTAGTAAATACCTGGGAGTCCGATTGCTGGGCCATATGGTAAGTGTATGTTTACTTTTATTTATCTATTTTTTAATAAATGGGGTCTCTGTATGTTGCCCAGGCTGGTCTCAAACTCCTGGCCTCAAGCAATACTCTAGCCTTGGCCTCCCAAAGTGTTGTCATTACAGGCATGAGCCACCGTACCTGGCCTACTTTTATAAAAAAAACTTCTAAACTATTTTCCAATGTGGTTGCATAATTTTACTTTCCCAGTTGCAACATATGAAAATTACATTTGTTCCTCATCATTTTCAACACTTGATATTGTGTCTTCTTAATTGTAGCCATTATAGGAGCTGTATAGTGGTATCTCATTGTCATTTTTAATTTGCATTTCCTTGAAGACTAGTGATACTGAACATCTTTTGATGGGTTTATTGGCCATATGTATATTTGTAAAACATTCATATGCCCACTTAAAAAATTGAGTTCATCTGTCTTCTGATAATGGAGTTGTAAGAGTTCGTTATATAATTTGGATACAAATCCTTTGTTAGATATAGATAATATGAATATTTTCTCCCAGGCTATGTCTTGCCTTTTCATTTTCTTAATGGTGTCTTTCAAGAAGCAGAAGTGTTAAAATTTTAGCTCAGGAGATGGGTGCACCAAAACCTCACAAATCATCACTAAAGAACTCATTCATGTAACCAAACACCACCTGTTCACCAATAACCTATGGAAAAATAAATAAATAAATAAATAAATAAATAAAAATTTACTGAAGCCTAACATCATTTTTTCCTTATTCATACTTTTTGATGTTCTAGCTAAGAAATCTTTGCCTATGTTAAGAGCACAGAGATTTTCTCATATAATTGCTTCTAGAAGCTTGATAGTTTTATGTTTAGCTTATATCCATTTCAAGTTAATTTTCCTATATAAGTCAGAAAAAAGTTGAGGTTCACTATTATTCCATATGGATATCCAGGTGTTTTTGCACTAGCTGTTAAAAAGACTTTCCTTTTCTTCATTGAGCTACTGGTGCCTTTGTACAAAATTAATTGACCTACCTGTGTTGGTCAATTTCTGTATTCTCTATTCTGTCTCAGCATTTTATATGCCTATTCTTGTAATAGTACCATAATGTCTCAATTACTATAGCTTTATAGTAGCCCTTGAAATCAAATGTGCCAATTCTCCAAATCCATTCTCTTTCAAAAGTATACTGGCTATTCCAGGTTCTTGCGTTTTCTCAAAATTTCTTCAGAAATGCCTAATGGGATTTTGGCCAGGATTGCCTTGACTCCTTAGATTAATCTGAGAGAACTTATGTCTTAATAATATTGTTAGAATTATGGCCGGGCGCGGTGGCTCAAGGCTGTAATCCCAGCACTTTGGGAGGCCGAGGCGGGTGGATCACGAGGTCAGGAGATCAAGACCATCCTGGCTAACATGGTGAAACCCCGTCTCTACTAAAAATACAAAAAACTAGCCGGGCGTGGTGGCGGGCGCCTGTAGTCCCAGCTACTTGGAGGCTGAGGCGGGAGAATGGCGTGAACCCGGGAGGCGGAGCTTGCAGTGAGCCGAGATCGCGCCACTGCACTCCAGCCTGGGCGACACAGCAAGACTCCATCTCAAAATAAATAAATAAATAAATAAAAAATAATAATATTGTTAGAATTAATGAACATGATTTATCTCTCATTTAGTTAGGTCTTTTAAATTTCTCTGAGCAATGTGATACCTTTTGGAATATATTACACATTTTTTTTTTCTTTTTGAGACGGAGTCTCACTCTGTCACCCAGGCTGGAGTAGAGTGGCACCATCTCGTCTCACTGCAGCCTCCACCTCTCAGGTTCAAGCGATTCTCCTGCCTCAGCCTCCCAAGTGGTTGGGATTACAGGCATGCACCACCATGCCCAGCTAATTGTGTGTGTGTGTGTGTATTTTCAGTAGAGACGGGGTTTCACCATGTTGGCCAGGCTGGTCTCGAACTCCTGACCTCCTGTGATCCACCTGCCTTGGCCTTTCAAAGTGCTGGGATTACAGGCGTTAGCTACCACACCTGGCTAGAGAATACATTACACATATTTTGTGAAATTTATTTTTTGATCATATTTTAAATGGAATTTAAAATAGTTTTCAAAGTATTTGTTGTTAGTTTATAGAAATAAAATTGAGTTTGTAAATTAACCTTATATCCTATCACTTTGCTAAGTGTACTTCTTATTTCTAGCAATTTTTTTTGTAGATTCCTTAAGAGTTTTCTGTGTTCACAATCATGTCCTATACGAATAAGGGAAGTTTTCCTTTTCCTTTCCTTTTCTTTCTCTTGTCTTATTGTACTGGCTAGGACCTCCAGGACCATGTTAAAGAGAAGTGGTTCTAATAGGCATTTGTTCCTTGTTCCCAATCTTACAGAGAAAAGTATTTAGTTTCTCACTATGATATATGAAGTCAGCTGTTGGTTTCTCATAGATTCTCTAGATCATTTTGAGGCAGTTTTCTTCTATTAGTGTGTTAAGAGTTTTATCATGAATGGGAGTTGATTTTTTATACATTTTTCTGTGTGTATTGAGATAATTACATAGCGCTCATATTGTCACTTAATATGGTGAATTGCATTGATTGATTTCTGCATGTTAAACAAAACTTACACTTCTTGGATAAATCTCATGTGGTTGCAATATATTATATTCCTTATATGCTGCTGGACTTCACTGGGTAATTTTTAAAGGATTTTTGTGTTTATATTCATAAGAGATATTGATCTATGTAAAAAATTGTTAATGTTTACAGTATAGGGAAGACACTGGTCTTATATACTCATCTGGGATATTTTTGAATATGCTTCTATTTTTGAAAGTTTTTTTTTCAGAATTTGTATTTTTCTTTCAAATTTGGTCTAATTTACCAGTGAAATAATCTAGGCCTCTGGTTTTCTCTGGGAGAATGCATTTAATTAGGAATACCATTTCTTTAACAGACAGGGCCATTTAGACATTCTGTCTCTTCTGTCAATTTGCTTAATCTTTGTCTTTTAAGAAAATGGTTTCATTTGTCTAAATTGTCAAATTTATTGGCATATTGCTTTTCATAGTCCTGTTAGTTTCCTAGGGCTACTGTAACAAAGTACCAGAAATTTGGTGGCTTAAAACAACAAAGATTTATTCTCTCACTGTTCTGGAGGCCAGGAGTCCAAAATTAAAGTGTTAACGGGACCACACTCTGAGACTCTGGATGGAATTTTCCTTGCCTCTTCCTAGCATCCAGTGGTGGCTGTCAGTACCTGGTGTTACTGCACTTTCAGCTTATTCCTCAATTTCTGACTCTGTCATCACATGAATTTCTCCCTGTCTATCTCTGCCTTCACATGTGGTTTTCTCTTTTTATAAGGACACTAGCCATACTGGATTAGGGCCCACCCTAATGATCTCATGTTAACGTGATTACATCTGCAAAACAACCCTGTTACCAAATAAGGTCGTGTTCACAAGTATGGGGGTTGTGATTTAAACATATACTTTTGGAGGACATAGTTCAACCCGTAACAATAATACTCCTTTATAATCTATGTATTTACTGTCTGTAAGACCTGTCGTTATATTCTTTCTTTTCTGATATTGTATTTGTCTTCCTTGATCAGTCTAGAGATTTATATCCACTTTATTAATCTTTTCAATGAACATTCTTTTTCTTTCTTGTTTTTGGTTCAGTTTCTTATATGTCTTTTATTATTTCCTTTCTTCTACTTATTTTGAGTTTAACTGCTTTTATAATCTTGACTTCATAAGTGAAAGTCTCTTTTCACATATAACTACTTGAAGCTATACATTTCCCTTCAAGTGCTATTTTCCTGCATACCACAAATTTTGTTAGGTCATTGTTTTTGGCTCATGTCTTAAAAGTATGTTGTTTAGGTGGGGTGCAGTGGCTTACACCTGTAATCCCAGCACTTTGGGAGGCTGAGGTGGGTGGATCACTTGAGGCCAGGAGTAGGAGATCAGCCTGACCAACATAGTGAAACCCCGTCTCTACTAAAATACAAAAACATAGCCGGACAACAGAGTGAGACTCTGTCTCAAAAAAAAGAAAAAAAAAATTGTTTAATTTCCAAATATTTAAGGATTTTCCAGATACAATTTTGTTACCAATTTCTAATTTAATTTCTGTGTGTCCAGAAAATATACTATATGATTGTAATACTTTAAAATATGTCAATACTTGTTATATGTCCTAGTATATAGTCCATCATGATAAATGTTCCATGTATACTTGAAAACAATGTGCATTTTGCTCTATTGGAATGGAGTGTTCTATAAATATCAATTGGGTGAAGGTAATTGGTAGCTTTGTTCAGACCTTCTATTGTCCTAATGATTTTTTTGGTCTGATTATCAATTATTGAAATAATGGTTTTTAAATGTTTAAATATGATTTTTACTTGTCTACTTATCTGTTATGTTTTGCTTCACATATTTTAAAGTTTTGTTCTGTCTCATCCACTAGTCTATATGTTCTACTCTACCTTAAAATTAATCTTTGTTTTTTATAGTTGTATCCACAGGGCATTAAAGGGTCTTTTCCTCAGTAGTTACTAAATAAATATTTGATGAATTAATGAATTATACCCATGGCATGGTCCTGGGAACTAAAATATCAATTTCTTGGTACCTAGTTGTTTTTGGGATGCTATAAGAAAATACCATAAACTGGATAGCTTATGAACAACAGAAATTTATTTCTTACAGTTCTGGAGGCTGGGAAGTCCAAGATCAAAGTGCTAACAAATTCAGTACTTGGTGAGGGCCTGCTTCGTGGTTCACATATGGCCATCTTTGCTGTGTTCTCTAGTGGAGGAAGAGGCAAGGAAGCTCTCTAGGATATCTTTTACAAGGGCATTAATCCCATTCATGAGGGCACGACCCCTATGACCTAATCACCTCCCAAAGTCTCTATCTCCAAATAGCATCACACTGGGGATAAGATTTCAACAAATGAATTTTTGGGGGACATAAATATTCAGTATATAGCAGTAGAGAAGAGTTTTTCAGTGTCCATAGAAATGAAATTCTATCATTAAAGAATTTTAATAAATTTGTAACTCAAGATTAGATTTTCTTATTTGAATAGAGTGAGTAAGATGTGGTGATGATCTCGGCATGAAACAGGAAAGGTTGAAGCATCAAAAATGATTTAAAAATACACAGTGGTAATGTTTCATTTTCATCTTTTATTTTATTCATTTCAATCTTCTCTTTTTTCTTAGTCTAGCAAAAGATTTGTTCATTTTATCTTTTCAGAAAACACTTTGTTTTGTTGATCTTTTGTATTGTTTTAGTCTCTATTTTTTCATTTCTAATTCAATGTTTATATTTCTTTTTCTTAAAAAAAATTATTAAGTTCTGGGATACACGTGCAGAATGTGCAGGTTTGTTACGTAGGTATACACGTGCCATGGTGGTTTGCTGCACCCATCAACCCATCATCTAGGTTTTAAGCCCTGTGTGCATTAGGCATTTGTCCTAATGCTCTCCCTCCCCTTACCCTCCACCCCAACAGGCCCCGGTGTGTGATGTTCCCCTCCCTGTGTCCATGTATTCTCATTGTTCAACTCCCACTTATAAATGAGAACAGGGAATGTTTGGTTTTCTGTTTCTATGTTAGTTTGCTGAGAATGATGGTTTCCAGCTTCATCATGCCCCCACAAAGACATGAACTCATACTTTTTTACGACTGTATAGTATTCCATGGTGTGTATGTGCCACTTTTAAAAAATCTTTATCTGTCTTTCCTTTTAATTTCGGATTTAGTTCTTGTTTTTTCTGATTCCTTGAGGTGCAATGTTTGGTTGTTTATTTGAGATCTAATTTTTTGATGTAGGCTATACATTTCCTTCTTAGAACTCCTTTTGTTGTATCCCATAGGTTTTGATATATTGTGTTTCCATTTTTGTTTGTCCCAAGATATTTTTAATTTCTTTTTAAATATATTTATTGACCAATATGTTCTTCAAGTTCCTCCTTTTATTAATTTCTACTTTTATTCCACTGTGGTCAGAAAAGACGTTTGATATGATTTTGATTTTTTTTTTTTTTTTTTTTGAGGCAGAGTCTCGCTCTGTTGCCCAGGCTGGGGTGCAGTGGCCAGATCTCAGCTCACTGCAAGCTCTGCCTCGGGTTCACGCCATTCTCCTGCCTCAGCCTCCAGAGTAGCTGGGACTACAGGCGCCCGCCACCTCGCCCGGCTAGTTTTTTGTATTTTTAGTAGAGACGGGGTTTCACCGTGTTAGCCAGGATGGTCTCGATCTCCTGACCTCGTGATCCGCTCGTCTCGGCCTCCCAAAGTGCTGGGATTACAGGCTTGAGCCACCGCACCCGGCCGATGATTTTGATATTTAAAAGAAATTGTTGAGACCTGTTTTGTGTTCTAACATATAATACATCCTGGAGAAAGTTTCAAGTGCTAATGAGAAGAATGTGTATTCTGCAGCTGTTGGTTGGACTGTTTTGTAAATATCTGTTAGGTCCGTTTGATCTAGAGTACAGTTTAAACGTGATGGGGTTTTTTTGGTTGATTTTCCACGTAGATGATCTGTCCGTTTTAGGAAGTGGGATGTTGAAGTCTGCTACTATTACTGTATTGCAGTCTATCCTTTTAGATCTAATAGTATTTGCTTTGTATATTTAGGTGTTCCGTTGTTGAGTGCATATATATAGTTGTTTCTCAGTATCCCTGGGGAATTGTTTCCAGAAATCCTTGTGTCCAGAATTGGTTCTTTCCAGTGGATTCTTGGTCAGGCTGACTTCAAGAATGAAGCCACAGACCCTCATGATGAGTGTAACAGTTCTTAAAGATGGTGTGTCTGGAGTTTGTTCCTTCAGATGTTCAGATGTGTCTAGAGTTTCTTCCTTCCAGTCTCATTTGACTTCAGGAGTGAAGCCTCAGACCTTCGCAGTGAGTGTTACAGCCCTTAAAGGTGGCCCGTCTGGAGTTGTTTGTTCCTCCCGGTGGGTTTGTGGTTTGGCTGACTTCAGGAGTGAAGCCGCAGACCTTCACAGTGAGTGTTACAGCTCATAAAGGTAGTGCAAACCCAAAGAGTGAGCAGCAGCAAGCTTTATTGTGAAGAGTGAAAGAACAAAGCTCCCACAGCATGATAGGGGACCCTAAAGGGTTGCTGCTGCCAGCTCAGGTGGTGAGCTTTTATTCCCTTATTTGGCCCTGCTCACATCCTGCTGATTGGCCTGTTTTACAGAGCGCTGATTGGTCCGTTCTACAGAGTGCTGATTGGTCCGTTTTTACAGAGTGCTGATTGGTGCATTTACAAACCTTTAACTACACACAGAGCGCTGATCGGTGTGTTTTTACAGAGTGCTGATTGGTGTGTTTATAAACCTTTAGCTAGACACAGAACACTGATTGGTGTGTTTTTACAGAGTGCTGATTGGTGTGTTTACAAACCTTTAGCTAGACACGGAGCACTGATTGGTGTGTTTACAAACCTTTAGCTACACAGAAAAGTTCTCCAAGTCCCCACTTGACCCAGGAAGTCCAGCTGGCTTCACTTCTCACTTGCATCTACCAAAATTCACTGATGCTCAAGTACCTGATATAAAATGGCATAGAATTTGTATAAACTTATGTACATCCTTCTGTATGCATTAAATCATCTCTAGATTACTTATAAATATAATACAATGTAAAATATTTGGTATACTTTATTGTTTAAGGAATAATGACAATAATAAAAGCTCTATATATATTCAGTACATATTGAATATTTTTTAAAAATATTTTCATTCTGTAGTTGGTTGAGTCTATGGATGTAGAACTCGTGAATACAGAGGTCCAGCTGTATTTATATAATTGTTATATCTTCTTGCTGAATTGACCTCTTTATAATTACATAATGACCATTTTTGTCTCTTTTTATAGCTTTTCAATTATAGCCTAGTTAACTGACATAAATATAGCTGCTCCTGTCTTCATTTGGTCTCCATTTGGGATATTATTTTCATCCTTTTACTTTCAGTCTATTATGTCCTTAGAGGTGAAGTGGTTCTCTTACAGGTGAAGTACTTCACTTGTAGGAAGCATAAAGTTAGATCACTCTTTAAAAAAATCAATTTAGCACTCTACATATTTTAATTGGAGAACTTAATATATTTACATTCGGGGTTATTATTGATAGATGAGGATTTAGTCCTGACATTCTATTATTATTTTTATTTTATTTTTTCTAAGTTCTGAGGTACATGTGCAAGATGTGCAGCTTTGTTACATAGGTAAACGTGTGCCATGATGGTTTGCTGCACCTATCTACTCATGACCTAGGTATTAAGCCCACTGTGCATTGGCATTCTATTAATCCTTTTTGGTTGTTTTATAGATTATTTGATCCTTTCTTTGTCTCTTGTTTACCTTGTGATTGGATAGTTTTCTGTGGTGACTCTGATTCCCATCTCCCTAATGATCAGTGATGCAGAGCCTCCCTGTATGTGCCCATTGGCCACCTGCTCATAGTAGAAATCTTAAGCAAAAAGACATTACCTAGCTTCAAAGTATACCACAAAGTTATAGTAACCAAAACAGCATGGTATCATAAAAATAGACACACAGACCAATGGAACAGAATGAAGAATACAGAAATAAATCCACAAACTTACAGCCAGCTGATATTCAACAAAGGCACTGAGAACACACATTGGGGAAGGGACTGTCTCCTCAATAAATGGTGCTGGAAAAATTTGATATCCACAGGCACAAGGAAACTAGATCCTCATCTTTCACCTATACTTAAATCATCTCTAAAAGGATTAAAATCTCAAAGGTAAGACCAAAACTATTAGAAGAAAACATAGTGGAAATGCATCATAATATTGGTCTGGGCAATGATTTTTTGGTTAAAACTTTGAAAGCACAGGCAACGAAAGCAAAAGTAGACAAATGGGAATACATCAGAAAAGCTTCTGCACAGCAAATCAAATAATCAAGAGACTTGCAGAATGGGAGAAAATACTTACAAACTATGCAACTGAGAAGGGGTTAATATCCAAAATACATAAGAAACTCAACTCAATTTAAAAATTGACAAAAGATCTGAATAGGCATCTCTCAAAAGAAGACATACAAATGGGAATAGGTATATGCATAAATGCTCAACATCACTAATCATCAGGGAAGTGCCAATCAAAACCACAATGAGTTATCACTTCATGCCCATTAGAATGATTATTATGAAAAAGAGAAAAAAAAATGCTGCCTTGGCATGGATGTAGAAAAGTGGAAACACTTAAACACTGTTGGTGGAGAAGTAAATTAGTTCAGTCACTATGAAAAACAATATGGAGGTACCTCAAAAAATTAAAAATGATTCAACAATCCCACTACTGGGTATTTATCCAAAGGAAATAAAATCAGTATGTTGAAGAGATCATCTGCAGCACTATTAACAATAGCCAAAATATGGGATTAACCTAAGTGCTCATCAATGAATTAATGGATTAAAAAATGTAGTATATAGGTCAGGTGCGGTGGCTCATGCCTGGAATCCTAGCACTTTGGGATGCTGAGGTAGGCAGATCATTCGAGGTCAAGAGTTCAAGACCAACCTGACCAACATAGCAAAACGCCATCTATACTAAAAATACAAAAATCAGCTGGACATGGTGGTGCCTGCCTGTAATCCCAGCTACTTGGGAGACTGAGGCAGGAGAATCACTTGAACCTGGCAGGCAGAGGTTGCAGTGAACTGAGATCGCATCACTGCACTCTAGCCTGGGGGACAGAGTGAAACTCTGCCTTAAAAAAAAAAAAAAGAGAAAACTTAGTATATATAGACAATGAAATAGCATTCAGTCGTTAAAAAAAAAAATCCTGTCGTTTGCATTAATTTAGATGAACCTGGAGAATATTATGTTAAGTGAAATGAACCAGGCACAGAAACAAGTACTACATGGTTTCACTGTTTTGTGGAATTTTTAAAAGCTGGTATCATGGGAGTACAGAGTATAATAGTGGTTACCAGAGTCTGGGGAGGGTATAGGGAGGAAGGAATGGAGAGAGATTGGTCAATAGGTACAAACTTACAGATAGAAGGAATAAGTTCTGGTGTTCTATTGCAAAGTAGAATGACTATCGTTAATGATATTGTAGAGTCTATTTTAAAATAACTAGAAGAGAGAATTTTGAATGTCCTCGCCACAAAGCAATGATAAATGTTCGAGGATATAGATAAGCTGATTACCCTGATTCCTGATTTGATAATTACACAATGTATACATGTATTGAAGCATCACACTATACCCCATAAATATGTACAATTCTTACGTGTCCATAAAAAATAAAATAAAACTGAAAAAACTTATACAGTAGTGTGAAATGCTGTTGGGAGGCTGGCCTGTGGCCAAAGCTGGTTCTGGTGTGTAATCAGGCAAGCCAGTGAAGAGTTCAAGGGTATGTACTGGTCAGTGTCAGTGGATCTTACTACTAGTTTCTAGTTTCTCAAAATCAAAATCTGATATTTGATTCACCTGGAAAACACAGCCTGATGAGTCTCACTTCCAGAGTTTCTAATTCAGTAGTACAGCATGTTAAATTGTGTCCCCCAAAAGGTAGGCTCCAGTCCTCCTCCTGAAGAATGTGAACATGACCTTATTTTTGACCTTATTTGGGAAAAGCGTATTTGCATATGTAATTAAGGTAAAGATCTTGAGATCATGCTGGATTATGGTGGGCCTTAAGGTGGCCTTAAATCTAATGATAGACGTTCTTTTAAGAGATAGGAAAAGACACAGAGACACAGAGGGGAATGCCATGTGAAGACAGAGGAAAGGCTAGTTATGCATCTATAAACCAAGGTAGTCCAAGAGCATGGCGCTGGCATCTGGCAAGGGTCATCCCGTGGTGAAGGGATTACATGGAGAGACAGTAAGGCAGAGAGAGAGAGAGAGAGAGAGAGAGAGAGAGAGAGAGAGCGAGCCTGTTTTTACAACAGTGCCATTCCTGGGAAAATGATCTCACTCTCATGAGGGAATTAATCTATTCTTAAGAGTGGGGTCCTTATGTCTTTAATCAGCTCTTCAACGTCTTACCTCCCAATACTGTCACAGTGGCTATTAAATTTCAATACTGAGTTTTGGAAGGAACATTCAAACCAGAGCACCTCTAACGGTAACATCTTGTAAAATCATAGTATAATATCACAACTTAGTTGTTGACATTGATACAGATACAGAGTGATTCTATTACAAGGCTCCCTATTATTGCCCTTTTATAGCCACACCTGCTTCCTTTTCTCCATTCCTTGTTTCTGACTCCTTCTGTTTCTATAATTTTATCATTTCAAGACTGTTAAGTAAATGAAATCATATAGTCTGTGACCTAAACGTAATTTCCTGAAAATGTATACAAGTTTTTGTAGGTATCAATAGTTTGTTCCTTTTATTGCCAAGTAGGTATGGATGTATCACAATTTGATTAACCATTTACCTATTGAGGAATATTTGAGGAAATAGGGTTTTTTGTTTTTGCTTTATGCTATTGCAAATAAAGCTGCTATGAACAGGGATAGACATTTTTGTGTGAACATAACATGTTTAATTTCTCTGAGATAAATGCCCAAGAATGCAATTACTGAGTCCTATGCTAGTTCATGTTTAGATTTATAAAACACTGCCAAACTGTTTTCCAAAGAGGCTGCAACATTTTATATACCCATGAGTGATTTATTTTCTTTGCATACTGGCCATCATTTGGTGATGTCATTATTTTTAAATTTTATCCCTCCTGATATGTATATAGTGATATCATTATAATTTTTTTAAATAGTAGACTACAATTTTGAGTTTTAGTTTTACAGAAAAATTGAGTGGAAAGTACAGAGAGTTTCCATATACTCACTCACCCTCCTCCCAGTTTCTCCTATTAATATCTAGCATTAGTGTGGTATATTTGTTATAAATGATGAGCTAATATTGATATATTACTAAGTAAAGTTCATGGTTTATATTAGTTTCACTCTTTGTATTTTACATTCTATGGTTTTGACAAATGCATGACATATATCTACCATTACAGTGTTACAAAGAATATGTTCATTGCTCTAAAAATCCTATGCTTCATCTATTCCTCTCCTCCTTCCTCTCTCTGAGGCCCTGGCAAATGCTGATTTTTTTTTTTTAACCATCTCCATAGTTTTGGCTTTTCCAGAATGTCATATAGTTGGAATCATACCTTATACAGAATTTTCAGATTGGCTTCTTTTACTTAGCAGCATGCACTTAAGTTTCTTCTATGACTCTATAACTTGATACCTCATTTGTTTTTTACTGAATAATATTTCATTGTCAGGAAGTACCACCACAGGTGATCGCACCTGGACAAGGACTCTTGGTTGCTTCCAAGTTTTGGCAATTATGAATAAAGCTTCTATAAACATTCATGTGCAGGTTGTTTTGTGGATTTAAGCTATCAGCTCATTTAAATAAATACCAAAGAGTATGATTGCTGCCTCATAGTCTATGTTTAGTTTTTTTTTTTTTTTTAGCATCTGCCAGACTATCTTTCAGAGGTTGTACTATTTTGCATTCTCACCAGTCATGAATGAGAATGGAGCTGTTGCTCTACATCCTTGTCAGAATTTGGGTTGTCAGTATTTTAAGTGTTTACCATGCTAATGGGTGTGTAGTGGTATCTCATTCTTTCAATTTGCAATATCCTAATAGTATATGATGTTTAATATCTTTTCAGATGCTTATTTGCTATCTGTGAGGTGTCTCTCTATACCTGTTTATACTAGCTTTATAAAAGAAAAAAAATCCAGAAACAACCAAAATATTCCTCAATAGGTAATCTTTTGCTGATTAAAAATATGGTTTTGCAAATATTTTCTCCCAATCAGTGGCTTGTCTTTTACATTCTGTTAATTTATTTAGCATTTTTGCCATAATCTACTCTACTTGGCAAATAAAATTTCTTATAATTTACCTAATGTATACAAAGTAGGATTTTCCTTATTTGGACATTAAAATCATATTAAATTTCACATAGTATTTTTCTGCCATGATGTTGGGAATATTCAAATCCATCTGAGGCTTTTTTATGATACCTTCCATTATCTTACTAGGCTGAGAATAATGGACATTTTCCCAGCTATGAAGGCAGATATATATGTTATCATAGGCATTTGAAAATGGCAGGTGCCATATTTTCATGCAAGTTATTATGGCAGTTATGTAAAAACTGCCAAAAAACAAAACAAAACAAAACAAAACAAAAACCTGTTTCGGTCTGTTACAGCAGTAAGAAGACCAAATGGAGATACAAATTAAACTAAATAAAAGAAAAAAGGTTGAGCCTGAAACTGAGTTTATCCTTAATGGTAGATTCTGACTCATGATGCAAAGAGAAGAATATTGGGAATCAATAATGTGGAATAGGGTTGTTTTCAGTTTTTTTCTTTGCTTTTATCTGCCTATCTTCGTCAAAGTCTCAAAGTAGAATCCAGTTTTTTTTTTACACACAATTCCGTAATTCTATTTTAGAAGTGATTATTGTGTGCTTTGAAGTCTCTATGCTAGATGCTACTTGTTTCACCTATTATGTGTTCTAGTTGTGTTTTGTTTGACCTGAAGTGCTGTATCCCTCCCATTTCGACAGCTAAAATGTTTCTATCAAGAATCAACTGAAGCGGCATGTTAATTTCTCACGTTTCATCCCAGCCAGAATTAACTGCCCATTTTCCTGCTCTATGAAACTCTTTGTCTTTTATCATGTCACTTTGGATTGCATTTAGTAAATGTCTGTCATTTGAATTCCACTGAAAAATATTTTTTTCGTACACTGGTTCACAATTTGTATAAACTTTAAACAGTTTATTTCCTCACTTAGAAGTTTGGCTTTTGTCATTAAAACAATACAAAATGAAAACCATTAGGTCCAGATATCTTAGAAGCGAAGTGAGCATTTAAAAAAAGAAGATTTTTTAAAATTGAATATGGAGAAAGCTATCTTTCAGTGGTGAAAAGTCTAAGCAGAGATGTGGTAACTGTAAGACTTCATTGGAAAAATCTCTCAGAGCAATTATTATGATAAAACCATCAGAGGAAATAAGGATATGTGCGTAAGTGTCATATATCCAAGATGTACTCCAAAGCTAAATAAAAAGGAAATATTTAAAGTTTTTTTTTTTCCAGAATTATTTACTAAACAACTACCATGTATAGGAAGCTGTGGTAAGTACTGGGAATTCAAAATGAGTATGATATATTCACTGCCTATAACCCGGGCTAGTTGGCAAAGGGATCATTAACTAAAAGACACATATCCATGATAGCAAGTAAGTTATTGTCCATGATAGCAAGTAAATTATTGATAAGGAATGACTATTCCAATTATGAAGCAGCTCAGAATATACATAATATACATTAATACAGGATGGCCATAATGTTGGGAAATATAGGCAACATTTACTTTCACAGATTAACCCATTTGATTGCTTCTTCCAGAAAATGCTAATGGAGCAGGTTTATATTCTGAAAATTAGAGACAAAAATCATTGGAGGCAACATATCATAGAAACATGTGCAGGCATTGATAGAAATGTTGCATTAATGTCCCATGTTGGTCCCCATTATGCATAACACATTGCTAATGAGGAACAACACGTTGAACATATCAAGTAATGTCACCATAGGAATAAATCACTACTATAAAACTTCATTATGTTTCCAGACTTGCGGATCATGTTGCATATATAATATATATAATTTCAATATTTTGAATGTTTTCTTTTTTTTGAAAGAAAATTGTGCCATTTTCTTCCACATCTTTACACAATGTAAAACATAAGAGCAGTGACATTTATAGAAATGACAATTTTCAGTATTTATAATCCTTTCTCTGTCTAAATTAAGAGATAATTTTTCTATACCCCATTTTCCCTTGGTTTGAATTTGTAATTTTCTATAGCAGAGTTCTCTTGTATATTTTCTTCTTTGACTCTGTCATATCGTAGGAGGTGCTGTCAGAACATTCTTGTCTCCAAAAGGAGCTTTTTGGAGTTTTTGGCTTGAATTTCCTCTGCCATCATACAAAAATCAAGGAAAGACAAGATCTCAATATGGAAACCACATGTAAAGTGATTACAGAGATTATCTAATTCATTTAGAGTTTTGACTAGATTATTTCTCATTTCACTCCCTTTCTCTTTCCTCGTTTCCCTTTTTTCTTCTCTCATTTGTTTTTTCCATCCTTCCTTGTCTAGTTATCTGTGGTATTTTTTTCTTTCAATTTACCAGTTAAAGATATTTATTTCATAGGCACTTGTTTTTAGCTCTATTCCCTAAGTGAAAAGTGTCAATGTAAACATCTATGAGAATTCTGACCAGAACAGAAACTATCAGAATGCTGCTGAAATGTCAGCCTCTCCTATTGTGCTGCTGACAATATTTGCAGTTGTTCTGGACATGTGATATTTTCTTCCTGTTCAGCATTTATCAGGGAAAGTGAGAGGCTCTCAACTCTATTTCTGATCAAATTGTTCGTGGAGCTTTCAGGTAAAGGACAAAAGTGTCATCAGTTATTGTTTCTAAAGATTTTGTTAATACCTTTAATTCTATCGGATGGTGACTGATATTTGAAATTCAGAGAGAGTGAATTCAGAATATTAAAACATTAGGAAAGGGGAGTGAATTCCCTGGATTAGAATATTGCCAAGTTGAAGTGAGTTAAAAGCAGTTAATTGATGGCTCACACCTGTCAACCCAGCACTTTGGGAGGCCCAGGCAGATGGATCACCTGAAGTTAGAAGTTCAAGACAAGCCTGGACAACATGTGGTGAACCCTGTCCCTACTAAAAATACAAAAATTAGCCAGACGTGGTGGCATGAGCCTGTAATCCTAGCTACTCAGGAAGCTGAGGCAGGAGAATTGCTTGAACCTGGAAGGCAGAGGTTGCAGTGAGCCAAGATTATGCCACTGCACTCCAGCCTGGGTGACAGAGCAAGACTCTGTCTCAAAAAAAAAAAAAAAAAAAAAAAAAAAAAAAAAAAAAAAAAAAAAGCAGGTAATTGAGTGAAAGAATTTCTGTTCTGATAATGGAATAATTCTGAGTCTTCCAAAATTTCTTTCTTTTGGAACTGAATAATGTGAATTAAACAGACTAAGAAAGTAGAGAAGAGGTAAGTTTATCTTTCCCTTTCTTTAGAAATGATAATATTTTTTGTGGAACATTTTGTATCAGCCTTTTTAGTTAGCCTTTATTCTTAGCTTATAAACTAAAATAATCTAGACAGGGATTTTTTATTATCTGGAGTTATACAGACTATTATATGACTTTTTTCTTTATAAGTTGAAAACTTTCAAAACATAAACTTTGTATTTTAGTTCAGAAACAAAGCCATTCAAGTAAGTCAAATTGATCTTTTTAGATGCCTTGATACAGAATTAATGGCTCCTTTTTAAAGACTCCTTTGCTTATAATTATTTCCCTTAACAGAACATTTATTTGTTCCTTTACTCATTTGTCCAACAGTTGTTTATTCAACTCTATGTGCAAAATATTATACTTAGTACTGAAATTGTAAAGGTAAATAAATTAGATCTTTCCCTCAGGAAGCTCAAACTTCAGAGAACAGAAATACAGGTAATTGAAATGCAATGTCAAGACATAAGTCGGCCGGGCGCGGTGGCTCAAGCCTGTAATCCCAGCACTTTGGGAGGCCGAGATGGGCGGATCACGAGGTCAGGAGATCGAGACCATCCTGGCTAATATGGTGAAACCCCGTCTCTACTAAAAAATACAAAAAACTAGCCGGGCGACGAGGCGGGCGCCTGTAGTCCCAGCTACTCGGGAGGCTGAGACAGGAGAATGGCGTGAACCCGGGAGGCGGAGCTTGCAGTGAGCTGAGAGCCGGCCACTGCACTCCAGCCTGGGTGGCAGAGCAAGACTCCGTCTCAAAAAAAAAAAAAAAAAAAAAAAAAGACATAAGTCATTGGGCCATAATTAAGGTGTTCAAAGAACTCACAGCACATTATCAGGGAAGTTTTCTCAAAGAACTCCATTCAATTGAGTTTAGAGGAAGAGTATTTTGCAGTTGGATAAAAGGGAGAATGACGTTTTATTTAGATGTATTATAGTCCGAATAAATAACTTAAACCATGGACTATTAGTTTTGCTGGAAGGTAGGCTATTGGGCCTTTGGGAGGAGTTATGGATGGGGATAACCAGCACCGTGTTTAGCTGGAGTAGGCAAAAAAAAAAAAAAAAAAAAAAAAAGGTTTCCATAATAGATGTAAGAATGAATACTGTATAGGAGTTTTAAAATATCCAACTATTTCTGCTTAGGGCCGAACTATTCTTCCTTTCTTCTTTGGTGTAGATTCCAGAAACTCACCCCTCTTTCCTTTTCCATTTAAAGTCATTACTGCCTATGGCATCTTTGGAATCACCATTAACCCTGACACACACCTCAGGTGAACTTTTTCTAACTCTACTGTTTTTATTTCCTCAAAGGCATTTGCTCAAGTTCCTTTTCTTGAAAGTATTTTTATATTTATTTATTTTTTTTTTTTACTGATAATTGCTGCAGGTAACTGAGCAGAGGATCAAAATACCACCAAAAACATAGTATATTGTTTTCTTTATCCACTATGTACTATGGAATATAGCATATATGTTATCCCCTTTCTGGGAACTGAAAGAGCCTTCTTGGATCCCTAACTTTTGTATTTATTTTGGAGTATGAATAATAGGCCCTAAAAATTTTTTGATATCTGGCTAAAGGTTAAATCTTGTGTAACCACTAGAATCAAGTAGCGGAGACTGTTGGCCCATCCATGAATCATTCCAAATCTCCTCCCATTCTCACAAGTTACTCACTTTCCCAGCACACTTGCAGCTACAGAGTGTCCATTTATGACCCACCTCTGGCCATCAAACTAAAGACAAAGCTGGCTAGAGGACTTCTGGAGTGTCTTGCTTTGCCTCTATTCTCTTCTTGCCATGAATACTGATCTGGGGCTATGGCAGCTATGTGTGGCCACAAAGTTGTCCACATGTCCAAGCACAGAAGATTAGAAGGATTTAGAAAGCAAATGGCATTGATGATGCTGTTGAGCTGCTAACAGCCCTCTGTCTCTTGACCTCTAGACTTTTTATTACACATGTCCAAATTTATAAGATCTACCTACCTGCGACTGTTATAGATTTCAGTGGGCTCCTTATCACACAAAAAAGAGGTCTCACACTGAATTAGAAGTCCATGCAGATGCAGATTATCTGACAAGTAGAAATGGACTTGTAGGATAAGCAGAACGAATAAATCAGAATTCTGGATTTATTATTGCTGTAGCTATAAATTATATTCTTACAATTTGGCATTACAGTGCACAATTGGCGCCATACTACAAAACAAGCTGCTTTCCGATGAAACACAAACAAAACAAGACCAAAGAAAACAGGAAGCCCTTACGCTTTGTGCTTTAAAAATGAACAGGGTCTTAAATCTCTCAGGAAGCCAAAGCTGCAACTTCTCAGCTTGCCCTTTTCCTGACAGCTCTGCCTTTATGTATTCTGACCTGTTATTTTAATTTTCTTCTGATTATAGTAGGAGGAGAGCCTCTTTGAAATGATAACATCGGCCGGGCGCGGTGGCTCAAGCCTGTAATCCCAGCACTTTGGGAGGCCGAGACGGGCGGATCACGAGGTCAGGAGATCGAGACCATCCTGGCTAACACGGTGAAACCCCGTCTCTACTAAAAAATACAAAAAACTAGCCGGGCGTGGTGGCGGGCGCCTGTAGTCCCAGCTACTCGGGAGGCTGAGGCAGGAGAATGGCGTGAACCCGGAAGGCGGAGCTTGCAGTGAGCTGAGATCCAGCCACTGCACTCCAGCCCGGGCGACAGATCGAGACTCCGTCTCAAAAAAAAAAAAAAAAAAAAAAAGAAATGATAACATCTTACAGTTTTGTCTCTTTCCAACCAACTCTTTTTCCACCCATCACTGATGCAACAGCATCTTCAACCCTATGGAAGACCGCAAATGGTGGAGAACTCCAATATACACTTTACTCAGGAAGGCCTGTAAAGAAATTCTTGTAAATGAAGAAAACCTACTCAATTATAATTTTTATTAGCAACTACTTCCAATATGTTGTATGAGATGTATGAATTATAATGATTGTTTTCTTTGTTGATGAAGAGTCAAACTCTGTAAAATATTTGAAGATATTTATTCTGAGCCAAATTTGAATGACTGATGGCCCATGACACAGCCCTCAAGAGAACCTGAGAACATGTGTCCAAGGTGGTTGGGTTACAATTTTACATTTCAGGGAGACATAAGACATCAATCAATACATGAAAGATGTATATTAGTTTGGTCCAGAAAGGTGGGACAAATGGAAGCAGGGGCTTCCAGGTTATAGGCTGATTCAGAGATTTTCTGATTGGCAATTGGTTGAAAGAGTTATTATCTAAAGACCTGGAGTCAATAAAAAGAAATGTTTGGGTTGTGATAAGGGGTTGTGGAGACCAAGGTTTTATCATGCAGATGAAGTCTCCAGGTAGCAGGCCTCAGAGAGAATAGGCTGTAAATGTTTCTTAGGGGACTGAAAGCGTCTGTTCCATCAGTCATTCCAAAAGGCAGCAGGGTATCATGAGGCATGTCTGACTCCTCCTTCCCATCATGGCCTCAACTAGTTTTTCAGGTTGACTTTTTTTTTTTTTTGAGACAGAGTCTCGCTCTGTCACCCAGGCTGGAGTGCAGTGGCCGGATCTCAGCTCACTGCAAGCTCCACCCCCCGGGTTTACGCCATTCTCCTGCCTCAGCCTCCCGAGTAGCTGGGACTACAGGCGCCCGCCACCTCGCCCGGCTAGTTTTTTGTATTTTTTAGTAGAGACGGGGTTTCACCGTATTAGCCAGGATGGTCTCTATCTCCTGACCTCGTGATCCGCCCATCTCGGCCTCCCAAAGTGCTGGGATTACAGGCTTGAGCCACCGCGCCCGGCCCAGGTTGACTTTTAAATGCTCTTGACTGAGAGGCAGAGTCCATTCAGATGGCTGGGGGGCTTAGAATTTTGTGTTTGGTTTACATCTTGAATGATTATGGAGAAAGTTCTTCTTTCCCCATATTTTATCTCGTTATGTTTCTCTACTCTTCAGAAATGACTGGGGAGAATATTTACACAGAGGTGAAATCTCATGACAAAAGAAAAAGTATGGTCCAGAACTACTGGCAGTCAATATAGTTATGGTAAACACCTATTCGCATATAATCTTACATTTTGAGTAGGATCGTATATCCAACGATTCAATGAGTTTGTGAATTTCTTTTTACAATTTCCCTGCCAAGTACTTGTCTTTCTGGTTGAATACCTCCAGGGAAATGTACCTCATTTCTCCCCAAGGTAGCAGTCATGGACTTGACCTGCTCCTAGACTTTACCTGCTCCTAGACTATTTTTCTTTATTCTAAATCAAAATATTTCTTTCTGCATTTGATATACACAAGTTGATAAGTCTTTTATTGATAAACTTACATATAAATAATGAAAGACTTATTTATAAGCCTTTTAATAGCAAAGAAAAAGTAATCTCTTTGAAATAACATCCCTAATGGCTTCTGAGGCTGAGCCCAAGAACTCAGAGCAATACTTCATCATCTCTTCCTGGATCTTTGAATTAATTACAGTGCATAAAATGCAGGAGAGATTGTTTTGTTCTATTTCTAATAGTGTCAATGTATGTTTGCAATGTAAGACTCTCTTGTTATTTAAGGAAATAACATGAATGTCAGGCAAATGTGTACAATGCATTATACAGTAAAGTTTAGGCCCTTATCACCATTCTTCTAATTCTCTATTAGTTCTTTTTTGACTATCCTTCTCAGTAATCCAAGTGAATATTTAATGCTGGGCCTTGTTTCCTCCATCAACAGATAGCCATGCCAGCGGAAGAACTGAAGGAAACTATTTCGTCTTTAATGGCTTTGGAAAACTTCAGAACATGCCTGGCATATAAAAGTCTGATTTGCAATTATCCTTGCTCTTGCAGTTATAGCAGTTGTAAAAAAATCAAAGAAAATAAAAGCACATGCTATAATTTGTTGTGAGTGACCTTAGGAAGGTGGGTTTAAGACAAATGTGAGTTCTATCAATTCACTCTAGTAATTTATTAAATGTTAAAATTCTACACTTTAACCTTTTATTCTCAATGTAGAAAGTCATTATTTGTATGTGTAAATGTGTGTTTGCATACACACAGACACACCCATTAATCAACTTGAGGCAGAGACTGCAGCATATGCATAGCATGTTTTGATGAAAAGATTTTATTTATTTATTTATTTATTGAGACGGAGTCTTGCTCTGTCGCCCAGGCTGGAGTGCAGTGGCACAATCTCGACTCCCTGCAAGCTCCGCCTCCCTGGTTCACGCCATTCTCCTGCCTCAGGCTCCTGAGTAGCTGGGACTACAGACGCCCGCTACCACGCCCGGCTAATTTTTCGTATTTTTAGTAGAGACAGGGTTTCACCATGTTAGCCAGGATTGTCTCGATTTCCTGACCTCGCCCGCCTCGGCCTCCCAAAGTGCTGAGATTACAGGCATGAGCCACCGCGCCCGGCCGAAAAGATTTTCTTACATTCATCTTTTTTGATGTCTTTTGTTGGGCAGTGTTCCACATTATGCTGTTGCCTCCTCAATAATTTTGTGCTTCTGTAATTTTGTTTTGATCTGGATAATTAATATTTGTTTTGTTTCAAACACTGTTGCAATAATACGTTTAATTTATATGTTAATTTCTTTCATCTGATTTATCATGCCAATATGTTCCTGCTGCAATATAATCATGAATTGTTTACTTGCAGGTCATCTGTCCAAGTGCTGTGCTAGCTGCCAGTGATACTAAGAAGACATTATGTTTTACTATTGGTAGTTGTAATCTAAGAGGAGGAATATAATAGATTATATTTTAAGAATGTATTTCAGTAAAGTAATAAAAATTTTAGTAAGTTGTATGTTAATATATCTAAATTATTCTATTTCCTCTTTTAAATATATGTGTTTATACAGGAGCATTTTTAAAAACTGCATAAGTAAAGGATAAAAAATATTGGGAATTGTGAGTCAAGCAGCCTAGAAAAAGCAGAACTAGACACAGGATGATCATGTACAATAAGAAAGGAGAGAGAAAGGGTAGTTGAATATTGTGTTATAAATTGATGACTTAGCCAAATGTCTTAAAAAGGGAGCTTACTTTATTGAGAGTTTTTAGCATGAAGGGGTGTCGAATTTTATCAAAGGCCTTTTCTGCATTGATGGAACATATCTCAAAGTAGTAAGAGCTATTTATGACAAACCCACAGCCAATATCATACTGAATGGCCAAAAGCTGGAAGCATTCCCTTTGAAAACTGGCACAAGACAAGGATGCCTCTCTCACCACTCCTATTCAACATAGTATTGGAAGTTCTGGCCAGAGCAATCATGCAAGAGAAAGAAATAAACGGTATTCAAATAGGAAGAGAGGAAGTCAAATTGTCTCTCTTTGCAGATGACATGATTGCATATTTAGAAAACCCCATCATCTAAGCCCAAAATCTCCTTAAGCTGATAAGCAACTTCAGCAAAGTCTCAGGATACAAAATCAATGTGCAAAAATCACAAGCATTCCTATACACCAGTAATAGACAAACAGCCAAATCCTGAGTGAGCCCCCATTCACAGTTGCTACAAAGAAAATTAAATACCTAGGAATACAGCTTCCAAGGGACTTGAAGGACCTCTTCAAGGAGAACAACAAACCACTGCTCAAGGAAATAAGAGAGGTCACAAACAAATGGAAAAACATTCCATGCTCATGGATAGGAAGAATCAATATCGTGAAAATGGCCATACTGCCCAAAGTAATTTACAGATTCAGTGCTATCCCCATCAATCTACCATTCTCTTTCTTTACAGAATTAGAAAAAAAAAAAAAAAAAAAAAAAAAAAACAGTTTAAATTTCATATGGAACCAAAAAGAGCCTATATAGCCAAGACAATCCTAAGCAAAAAGTAAAAAGCTAGAGGCATCACCCTACCTCACTTTGAACTATACTACAAGGCTGCAGTAACCAAAATAACACAGTACTGGTACCAAAACAGATACATAGACCAATGGAACAGAACAGAGACCTCAGAAACAATGCCACACATCTGCAACCATCTGATCTTTGACAATCCAGACAAAAACAAGCAATGGGGAAAGGATTCCCTATTTAACAAATGGTATTGGTTAAACTGGCTAGCCAAATGCAGAAAACTGAAACTGGATACCCCCTTATACCTTATACAAAAATTAACTCAAGATGGATTAAAGACTTAAATATGGATTAAAGACCAAAAACCATAAAAACCCTAGAAGAAAACCTAGGTAATACCATTCAGGACATAGGCATGGGCAAAGGCTTCATGACTAAAACACCAAAAGCAATGGCAATAAAAGCCAAAATTGACAAATTGGATCCAATCAAACAAAAGAGCTTCTGCACAGCACAAAACAAACAAACAAACAAACAAACAAAAAAAAACCATCATCACAGTGAACAGGCAACCTACCAAATGGAAGAAAATGTTTGCAATCTATCCATTTGACAAACGGCTAATATCCAGAATCTACAAGGAACTTAAACAAATTTATAAGAAAAAAAAACCTCATCAAAAAGTGGGGGAAGGATATGAACAGACACTCCTCAAAATAACACATTTATGTGGCCAACAGACATATGAGAAAAAGCTCATCATCACTGGTCATTAGAGAAATGCAAATCAAAACCACAGTGAGATATCATCGCACACCAGTTAGAGTGACGATCATTAAAAAGTCAGGAAACAACAGATGCTGGAGTAGGAACGCTTTGACACTGCTGGTGGGAGTGTAAATTAGTTCAACCATTGTGGAAGACAGTGTGGCGATTCCTCAAGGATCTAGAACCAGAAATACCATTGGACTCAGCAATCCCATTATTGGGTATATACCCAAAGGATTATGAATCATTCTACTATAAAGACACTTGCGCATGTATGTTTATGGCAGCACTGTTCACGATAGCAAAAACCAACCCATATGTCTATCAATAATAGATTGGATAAAGAAATGTGGTACATATACACCATGAGATACTATGCAGCCATAAAAAAGGATGACTTCATGTCCTTTGCAGGGACATGGATGAAGCTGAAAACCGTCATTCTCAGCAAACTAATACAGGAACAGAAAACCAAACACTGCATGTTCTCACTCATAAGTGGGAGTTGAACAATGAGAACACATGGACACAGGGAGGGGAACATCACACAGCAGGGCCTGTCAGAGGGTGGGGGGCTAGGTGAGAGATAGCATTGGGAGAAATACCTAATGTAGATGACGGGTTGATGGGTGCAGCAAATCACCATGGCACGTGTATACCTATGTAAGAAACCTGCACGTTCTGCACATGTATCTCAGAACTTAAAGTATAATTCAAAAATAATAATAATAATAAAAAGGGAGCTTACTGCAAAACTTTCTTTTCCCTTTTCCTGGGATATAGAATTTCTAAGTGGCCCTTAAATTTAAATAATGCAATAAATCATACATACTTTATAATAGTGCTAACATAAAATATCAGTATATAACAGAGATAGGATAATACATAATGAAATGTTGGTTGAGACTTAAAACATGTATGAGTTATGATGGAGATATTAGGTTATAAAAATCCAAACCTATGTGAAAAATGATAATTTGTCTTATTTTTATAACAAAAGAAGTTGAAGAGGAGAATTCATGGCCTGAAGCTTGGGTTAATTATCGTGGGAAAAACACACAGATTCCAAACTTACTAAAAATCAATTGCTTGACCAGTCATTTACTGAAATATTTTGCTTATTGGTCTAGGTAGATCACTACAAGCCCAGAAAGACATAAAAGGATGCATTAAAACAACTAATGGAAGGTATCAAATGGAATTATAGCCTTAGAGAAGAATAAAAATTATAGGAATAACAAAAAAATGAAGTTTAAAAACTATTGTTATACTTTAGGATAGTTTTAAGAGCAAGCAATAGGTTTTGTAATAATTTCTTGGGATATATTTGCCACTTAAGGTGTTTGAGGTACTCAAAAGACTTAGCTTAACTAAATCTGTAATTGTAGTTTAAATTTTATATAGGACTTAAGTAATTTTGTATAGGACTTGAGTAATTATGTTGAAATCACTATTCAAATGTTTGAATAACTTTCTTTCTTTCTTTCTTTCTTTTAAGACAGGGTTTCTTACTCTTTCAGCCAGGCTGGAGTGCAATAGGCGATCTCGGCTCACTGCAGTCTCCGCCTCCCAGGTTCAAGTGATTCTCCTGCCTCAGCCTCCTAAGTAGCTGGGATTACAGGCATGGGCCACCATGCCTGACTAATTTTTGTATTTTCAGTAGAGATGGGGTTTCACCATGTTGAGCAGGCTGGTCTTGAACTCCTGTCCTCAAGTGATCCACCCACCTCAGCCTCCCAAAGTGCTGGGATTACAGGCATGAGCCACCAGGCCAGCCTCACATTCTTTTTATTTGCTAATTAGTTAACTATTTGTGTGTAACAAATTACTAAATTATCCCACAACTTATGCTTTTTGTGGGTCAGGAATCCAGTCATGGGTGACTCTGACTTAGGGTTTCTCACAAGGCCGCCTTTGGGGTGTGGGTGAGGGCTACAGTCATCTGAAGGCTCAGTTGGGGCAGACTCATATCCAACCTCATGCACATGTGTTGGCTGGTCTGAGGTCCTCACTCACTGTTAATGGGAGAAATGTCAATGTCTTGCCTCATAGACCTCTCCATAGAGTTACTCACCTCATGGCAGTTTGTTAGTTTGTTTTCTGCTGGGGGTGTGTATGTGGGAGAGAAAGAGAAACAGAGATGCCAACTTGAGCACACGCTCTGGGAAGAAGATTACACACTGGCATGAATACCAAGAAGTTGAATGATGGTTGGAGTTATTTTAGAGGCTCTCAACCACAATTAGGTATTGTACATTTGATAAACTAAAAATGATTCAAATGACAAATATTAGTAAATACTAGTCACCACTTGTAAAAACCCTTGGTAAAATTTATAGTGGTAAATTTGCATTTATATATTCCCATTAAACTATAAATTCCTGGACATCATGCATGGAGACTTCATCTTTTTTCATCAGCAGGGAATAGAATATCCACCATGTGGTAGGTACTCCAAAAACTCAGGTTGAAGAGATGAATTAGTGAGCTACAAACTGTGAATGTTACAAACTGTTTGAGTTTGTAATCTTCATTTTATATGTTTGAGCTACAAACTGTTGAGCTACAGACTGTTGAGTGTTACAAACTGTTTGAGTTTGTAATCTTCATTTTATAGGGCTCCTGATAATTTTTATGAATCCAAACAGCAAGAATGCTTTCTGAAAACGTATGAGACTTGTGCGATTTGCCATCGCCTTATAGTTCTGCTCATGACAGTTTTCAAAAGGTTTTTCACTTCTGATTCTGTAATTTTCTACTATGGCCACCAGATGGCATCACCACATAAGCCAAGCTCTAAAATCAAGGCTTATTTTAAAGTAAGTCTTGCTGGTCAGAATAAAGTGATAACTGTATTCTCATAAACTGCTGTAGCAAATGTTAGTAGATAAATACTGCACATAAATTTGGCAAAATATATTTATAACCTTAAAAATGGTAGTACTTTTTGAGCCAAAGAGTCTACTAGAAATCTATCTTCAGAAAACAACGTGGACAAAATGGTACACACTCAAGATTTTACCTTAGCATTATTGGAATTGTCAAATACCAGGTAAAATCTTGTGTCCAACAGTAATGAAAGGGTTAGTATATATGATACAATCATACAACTAAAACACATACACACTTTCAAATGACTTTTATGAAGTATTCAACGACATGAGAAATGCTTCTGGCATAATACTAATTTATGAATTGGGTTGTAAACTAATGTGTGATTCCCAGTATGTTGCATAGAAATTATAGAAAGGAAACATATTAATGTAATTTTATAAGGAAGTGTTTTTTCTCTTCATATTTTTTTTTTTTTTTTTTTTTGAGACGGAGTCTTGCTCTGCCACCCAGGCTGGAGTGCAGTGGCCGGATCTCAGCTCACTGCAAGCTCCGCCTCCTGGGTTTACGCCATTCTCCTGCCTCAGCCTCCCGAGTAGCTGGGACTACAGGCGCCCGCCTCGTCGCCCGGCTAGTTTTTTGTATTTTTAAGTAGAGACAGGGTTTCACCGTATTAGCCAGGATGGTCTCGATCTCCTGACCTCGTGATCCGCCCGTCTCGGCCTTTTCTCTTCATATTTCTCCTTGTTACTCCAATTTTCAACAATGACTCATTGGAACATCATATGTTAATAAGAAAAAATCAAGTGAACAATAACATAACATTAGTTTTTTACGACTGGGTGTAGTGGCTCACATCTGTAATCCCAGCCCTTTGGGAGGCTGAGGCAGGTGGATAACTTGAGATCAGGAGTTTGAGACCAGCCTGGCCAACATGATGAAACTCCATCTCTACCAAAAAATACAAAAATTAGCTGAGCGTGGTGGCTCACACCTGTAGTCCCACCTTACTTGGGAGGCTGAGGCAGCAGAATACCTTGAACTTGGAAGACTGAGATTACAGTGAGCCAAGAAGGCACCACTACGCTCCAGCCTGGGCCACAGAGCAAGACTCTGTGTCAAAGAAATTAAAAGCTTTTTAGTACTTGTAACTTAAAACTGTTTGTCTTCTATTATGTTAAACCATAAAAATATGTATTCATTCAGCCAGGCATGGTGGTTCATGCCTATAATCTCAGCACTTTGAGAGGCCAATGTGGGAAGATCGTTTGAAGCTAGGAGTTTTGAGTTCAGCCTGAGCAACAGAGCAAGACCGTGTCTCTATAAAAAGGGAAAAATTTTAAATATTAGCTGGGCATGGTGGCACATGCCCATAGTTCTTGCTACTCAGGGAGCTGAGATGGGAGGATTGCCTGAGCACCAGAGACAATTGAAAGTAGAGGCTGCAGTGAGCTATGATCAGGTCACCACACTGTGGCCTGGGTAACAGAGTGAAACCCTGTCCCAAACAAAAAACAAAAATCAAAGAAAAAGCATTCATTCAGTAATTATTTGCCTAGTGGTTTTTATATGCCAGACATTGCACTGTATGTTGATGGTTCAAAAGTGAGTAACAGAATTTCTGCCTTCACTGAATATATAATCAACTTGGATTGAAGCTATATAAACAGATACTTCATAAAATAATATAAAAAGTACAATACTAAAGACTAATAATGGTATAATAAACTTTTTTCATCCCATTTAATAGTTGCAACTCTTCCAATTTGAATTATTCTATAATATTTGGTTTATGTGACATACTGAACTTTGTACATATATTTTTCATTGTATAATGATTTCCAACAGCAAATATGGTACATGAGTAAAAAGTATTTGCATTTGTTACAGATATTTCTCTGTTGGAAAGGATATCTAGCTGTGAGAAAAAGATTATTGGTGCTGTTATTAAGGCAGATTATGGTAGAAAATACTGTTAATAAAATATCTTGGTTGTTTGATTTTTCCAACATTTGAATTGTGAGGCTGAGATGATTTTTAATAATATGGATTTCCACAAGATTGCCCCTCTTCTCTAGAACGCAGCGTTTTAACACAGCAGAATTTATATGTGAAGAGGGAGAATATGTATAGGCAGCTCTGTTTGGAGAGGAGGAGTTACCTTTGGAAAGCTGCTTTTAAAGATGGTTTTCCTCTTTCTAGCAGCAGATGATTGATTTATGATGAACAAGCACTAAGGTTTGAAGAGTTCAGAGCTCCATAGCCGGCTAAGGTATTGTTAGGACTTTGAACTGTGAACTTAAGGCTATGTTAGGGAGAGTATAAAATCTCTTTTCCTAAAAAGAAGAGTTTATGCTGAGGGTCTAGCCGAGGACTCTCAACTTGCTCAACACTGAAGTTGCAATTCTAATGATGGAGACGCTGAGCAATCATTTTGAAAGCTGAAAGGTGGGTGTAAAAATGCTTTCTATGGGGCAATGAGAGTGAACACCTTTCCTTATTTAGGCTGCAAAAGGACACTGCTTAGTGGTTATCTCCCCATTCCACACAGTTCTCCAGAAAACTCCCAATCTGCCTACTTTTCAGCCCTCATATTAGCTACTTCCTCTCTTCTCATTCATTTTCTGGTATCACTGTGAGCTCATGTTGGCCCCCTGGAGGCAAAAATTCAGCTTGTCCCAATTCCATCCCTGGAGCTCATAGTTAAATTTGTGGGGGGGCCGGGCGCAGTGGTAATCCCAGCACTTTGGGAGGCGGAGGCAGAAGGATCAAGAGGTCAGGAGTTCGAGATCAGCCTGACCAATATGGTGAAACCTCATCTGTACTAAAATACAAAAATTAGCCAGGTGTGATGGTGCACGCCTTTAGTCGCAGCTACCCGGGAGGCTGAGGCAGGAGAATCACTTGAACTTGGAAGGTGGAAGTTGCAGTGAGCTGAGATGGCACCACTGACCCAAGCCTGGCCAACAGAGCGAGACTCTGTCTCAAAACCAGAAAAACAAACAAACAAAAACCACATTTGTGTGTGATAGCCCTTGAATGTAAAAAACTAAGTGATTTGTATGGAAAGGCCTTTAAAAAAAATTTGACAAACATTTTCTATAATTAATTACAGAAAAGTAGGGTAAGAATGATCACAAAAGTTATCCTCTTCTTTCTACCTATGTAAGTATAAGCGAGGATTAAAATAGACTACATAAAATATAGATGTGCATTAGTCAATTGAATGTCCTTTTGTGAGTCACCTAATGCCCCTAATTCTTCATCTCTGAAACATGGATATCATTTTGGAGAATTAGATAAGATGATATATATGTCAAACAGCAACAACAACAACAACAACAAAAACCCTCATCCCCAAAAATCTGTATTTGGCACGTGTCTTTTCTATATATGGGTTTGATTCAGCTAGTAAACCATGGAATATGAATGACTGCACAAAGAATTCGCCAATGCTTGTTTTTGAAGAGAGTCAATAAAAGGAATTAGTTTTTTCACTTTCAATAAATAAACCTAACAAAGTAAGTACTTTACAAAAATATGGAATCTAAGGTAAAGTATGACTATTAAGCTCACGCCTGTAATCCCAGCTCTCAGGGAGGCAGAGGCGGGAGGATAGCTTGAGCCCAGGAGTTCGAGACCTGCCTGGGTAATACAGCGAGACCCCGTTCTCCACAAAAAGAAGGAAAAAAAAAAAAAGACAAAAAAAAAAAAAGAAATCATTTAAAAATATGAAGGAAAACTTCCAAGAAGACAAAAAACAAAAATCACCAATCTGGGTCCAAACATTCTATTTTCAGTCATCAGACATTTTAGTCCAATATCACATTTTCTTTTTTTTTTTTTTTTTTTTGAGGCGGAGTCTCGCTCTGTCGCCCGGACTGGAGTGCAGTGGCCGGATCTCAGCTCACTGCAAGCTCCGCCTCCTGGGTTTACGCCATTCTTCTGCCTCAGCCTCCCTAGTAGCTGGGACTACAGGCGCCCGCCACCTCGCCCGGCTAGTTTTTTTTTTTTGTATTTTTAGTAGAGACGGGGTTTCACCGTGTTAGCCAGGATGGTCTCGATCTCCTGACCTCATGATCCGCCCGTCTCGGCCTCCCAAAGTGCTGGAATTACAGGCTTGAGCCACCGCGCCCGGCCCCAATATCACATTTTCATGTGAATGTTTCTTACAGTAAACCTAAGGGGAGAATCCATACTCAAGAGGCCAAATTTAAAGCAAACCAAGGATTTAAAGGTACATCTTAAATCCCTGTTAGTTTAACAATTAACTTTTGCCTTGTTCCCAGACCTTGGATGAAAGCGGGAGAAGAGAGGAGATCTTGTAAGGGTCACCCTGGGCCTCCTGGTACACAGTAAGTGAGCCCCTGTGTTTGAGGCTTCCTGTGTGGTTTTAACTCACGGAACCCAGGTAGCTCCAGCTGCAGCTCTTCCTCTGGTGGGCTAGATGTTGTTAACCTCTCAGGAAGTATCTAGGTCTATTTTATGCTGTATTTTCATAGTGTCTTTGATAATAGATTTTCAATTCTTATGAGGTTGGAGGATTGAGTTGGCATGGTGATGTAGAACTCGTTTATGTGTTATTTAATTATATATTTTATGTACTATTTATTATTCACTATAATTATTTCCATTATTATTTACTATATTATTTGCTGTTGGTTTGAATATGCTTTGACAAGATGGTATGACATGGGCTGAGTTTTAAACAATGGATGGCCAGTGAAAGTGGGCCGAAAAGGTGAGGTACTAGGAAGAACCTAGGCAGGCATGAAAAAATGCCAGTGTAAACCCACTAGGTAGAGGAGTAATTGGAATGAATCACTGAGAATGTGTTTACAGCTATGGTGTCTACGCTATAAATTGACCCGCTATAGGCACTGCACCTGCTCTTGGTGTTATTACCATCAGGCAAGAGACAGTGCTCTATTAGGCTCAACCTGGAGATTATCATTTTCAGGTATTAAAAATTGGGAAGAGGAAAGAAACGTAAAGCATAATTCAGTCTAGTTTTTATTCTATAAGTATATAAAGAAATCCTGCTATTTGTGACAACATGGATAAACTTGGAGGACGTTATTCTAAGTGAAATAAGCCAGACACCAAAAGACAAATATTGCATGATCTCGCTTGTATGTGGAATCTAAAAAAGTTGAACATACAGTAACAGAGAGTAGACTGGTGGTTACCGGGGGTTGGGGGGAGAAGTTAGTCAAACTTTTAGTTAAAAGGTGAGTAAGTTCTGGAGACCCAACGTATACAGCATGGTGACTGTAGTTAATAATCATGTACTGCATACTTGAAATTTGCTAAGAGTAGGTCTTAAGGGTTTTTACCACACACACACACAAAATGGTGGCTACGTGAGGTCATGGTTATGTTAGCTTCATTGTGGTAACTGTTTCACAATGTATGTGAAAACATCATGTACATTTTCAATATATATAATGTTTGTCAATCATACCTCAATTAAGCTGGAAAAAAACCAATGAGATACTATATAAATGATTAAACATAGTCCCATTTTGTATCTAGGTTAAGAAAGAATTTTATATTCAGGTATAGCCTTGCTTTTGAACTATGGTCAGCCTCTATCATTTAACTTTTTAGTTTCTCATTTTTATTTATCCCACCCAGGGGATTAATGGTGGGATTGTTCACAGCTGTGACTCATTTGCTTCCAGTGCTAGCACCTGGGGATTTCTTTTTTTTTTTTGAGATGGAGTCTCGCTCTGTGGCCCGGACTGGAGTGCAGTGGCCGGATCTCAGCTCACTACAAGCTCCGCCTCCCGGGTTTACGCCATTCTCCTGCCTCAGCCTCCCGAGTAGCTGGGACTACAGGCGCCCGCCACCTCGCCCGGCTAGTTTTTTGTATTTTTAGTAGAGACGAGGTTTCACCGTGTTAGCCAGGATGATCTTGATCTCCTGACCTCGTGATCCGCCCGTCTCGGCCTCCCAAAGTGCTGGGATTACAGGCTTGAGCCACCGCGCCCGGCCGCACCTGGGGATTTCAAACTTTAGTTGGCATAAGAATCACTTGGAGAGCTTGTTAAACTACTGATTATTGAGTCCCATTTCAGAGTTTCTGATTCAGTGATTCTGGTGGAGAGTCCAAGAATTTGCATTTTTAACAGTTCCCAGGTGACTGTTTAAGAGTTTCCACGTGGGGAACTCTTGCTCTGGTTTATTTTCAATTATTTCTCACTGAAAGTACTAATGATGCTGACCAATACTCTTCAGTCAATCTGAAAATTCCGTCCTTGGAATTGCTTTCTCTGGCAGAAAAATATTCTATTATTTCTTTAGACAAAGCCCCAATTGGCCTTTTCTTTCCAGAGTCTTCTTTTCTGATTAAATGTTTTTTCCCCTAATAGAATCTGTTTTCTTCCCTCATTAAGGTTCACCTCTTCCTGATGTGGGTAGTGTCAGACGGTGTCTGCTTTCCTTCCTCTTATGAGAATCCCACTTGTGAATGAAGAGTTCAGTTCAGTTGTCTTGACCAGTTGGCGAGATTGTCCCTTTGTGATTCTCAGTCCCACACAGGGTGTCCAAGTTTCCTATCTTCTCCTCGGGGGAGCTTAAAAGTGACCAGAACTGTTGAAGTGGCAAGTTGTCCACAGGTGACAGACAGATAGTAGAAAATGCATGACCTTATTTCTGTCCCATCGTGTTCAAAGGTTCTCTTGTTAGCATCCATTATCACCTCATTTTGCACTCTGCTTTTCTGCCTTCACCTTCCCAATGCCTCGGGGAAAACATTGGGTTCAACAAATGAACTTTTACTTCAGACTCTTCAGAGTGTTTTCTTGGCTGGGGTATGAATGAGAGGGAGGGAAAATCCCTGAGAATAAGAAAACAACTGGGCTGTTATCCCTATAACTCTGTCTCTCTAGATTTGGATACTAATTCATACATACATTTGTTCATTCATACATTCTTTCCACAGATATTTATTGAGCCCTGTGTGCCTTTTGCTAACACTAACCACCACTTTTTAAGAGATTGATTTCCCTCTACATATACTATTTCCTAATTAAATTCAAATGGTATACATTATATATTAAACATATATCTGCATATTAAACATATATTTAAATGTGCACTAGTATAATATATATGTAAGGAGTGTGTTTAGTGTGTGTGTGTTTTAGATTTTACTTCTAATCTCCAATCAAAAATGATGTAGAATTGATCTATGATACAAATATACAGGTATTTTGTTTGTTTTTATCTCAGAAACACCAAGAGTTAAATTTTTTATTTTTATTTTTTGTTTTGCTTTAAGGTGCTATATTTTATTGAACACATTTCTGGAGTTTCTCTACAATGTCCTCCAGTTATTGTGTGCTCTTCTCTATGTGTCTACCTCATAATACACATGACATATGAAATTTTACAAATGTGTTTGTACAATATTCTCAAAGGCATGACCATGTGCAGATTAAATATCTGGAAGCCAGAATGAAATATTATTATTAGAAATAGTTACATAAAAGCACAAAGAAGACAAATTTCACCATTTATAATTACTTAAAAATTCTTTTAAATACTCTTCTAGCCATTTTAAAATTTTAAAAAGCTTGTTTAATTAAACAAACAATTGCTTCTTAAACTACATTATAGATTCTATACTAAAACTTAAAATTGCAGATAATTACAAAGGAAAAAATTTTTTAAATCCAAAATGTTGTATGTAACCAAGAAATAGTCATTGTGATTATACCATCTATTAATGTATTATAGTTGGATATATATACAGATGAATAAGCAGAATATTAAGGCAGAAATGCATTCAGTAAAATAGTAAAATACTCTACATATTATGGTTTAATTGTAAAGAAAGTATTAAATTTTATGTTAGCAGGATCTAGTAGAAAATAAAGACAGAAAATTAAACTAAATGAATATTTAGAATATTTCTTTAGCATAAGACATTATTTCTTAAGTTTTCCCTTTTAAGATTAAGAGAAATACTATTTTTACAAAGATTTTGAAGTCACTAGACTTTTATTCTTTTAAAAATATGTTTTACTTGTAATAAAGATTGTTTTTCTGGTATGAAAACGTGAAGACTTGAACACTTTCATGTTTCCTTCCTCAATTTCCAAAGTTATTTTCAGAGTAATAGTATCAACTGTATTTAAATCAATTTAAGATCATCACTATTAATTTCGTATGCCTGATTTTGATTCAATTTTTAAGTTAAAAGGTGTCATGGATTCTTATTATAAACATATGAAATAAAATTATATAAAGTGTAGCCTACAGTTCACTTAATAGAGTGCCCTCATTGAAAATCATCCAGAAATATATTTTTACAAAGGACTTTATTCCAGCAAAGCAATATTATAATGCTAACTCAAAAATAATGTATTAACAGAAACTGAACCAGCTGAGTTAAAAAAAAAACTCATCTTGCTCGGACTTGTGCTTAGAAAACAAAAAGTCGGCCGGGCGCGGTGGCTCAAGCCTGTAATCCCAGCACTTTGGGAGGCCGAGACGGGCGGATCACGAGGTCAGGAGATCGAGACCATCCTGGCTAACACGGTGAAACCCCGTCTCTACTAAAAAATACAAAAAACTAGCCGGGCGAGGTGGCGGGCGCCTGTAGTCCCAGCTACTCCGGAGGCTGAGACAGGAGAATGGCGTAAACCCGGGAGGCGGAGCTTGCAGTGAGCTGAGATCCGGCCACTGCACTCCAGCCTGGGTGGCAGAGCAAGACTCCGTCTCAAAAAAAAAAAAAAAAGTCACAGAGATAATCGCTCTCATCTGACAACAAGAAAAATCCAGATAATGTATAAAATTATAACTTTGTTTGAGGATATCAGAGTGCTGAGGTCACAAGGCAACCACTTAAACTGAACTACAAGAGGGACATGCGCCACTAAGGAGAGATGGGACTCATAGACGGTTTCATTTTTGGCAGAGCATAAGAGGAAAAGATGGCAGTCATAAGAGTAAAATAAAAACGCTAAATTTTGAACAGTCTTAAGCTCAGTTGGGCTTTCATATGTCACTCAGAGTCCTAGCTGCAAGGGGAGTCTCCAGGTCTTTTCCACAGGCCTCAAGTGGGAGCTCAGTAGAAGGCCTGGGGCAGGGCAGAGCCAGAGAAAGCCCCTTAGCCATGGCGATGTCTAGGCATGAAACCTCAGCATTTCCCAGTGCCTTTTCTCACCTGAAGCAAATCCTTTAAGATACTTAGGGAGGCCAACAAACCCTCCTGCTCCCAGGAATCAGGCAAAGTTTGAGTGCTTTTAGAGAAGCAGTATAAGCAAAAGTTTTCTTCCCTTGGGGGAGGGGTAGGATAAACCTCTCTCTTTCTCCTGGTCTATAGAGAACGTAACGTGATGCAAAGAGAAAGCTAGAAGCAAAATTTCTTTGTAGCAGAGAAAAGAGGAGGAAACCACCATACCTCCCACCGCAAACCTTGCACCAAGCAACACACGATAACAGTCTACTGCTTGAAGAGGGGCAGAAAACTCCCCCATTACTGATCCTAGACAAACATTCTGCTGTTGAAGGAAGGGGAGAAGAAAAAGATGTTCAAACTGAGAAAGGAGCAGGAAACCCTCTGGGGTTGAGGATCTCACAGTGACACAAGGCAGAGATCTGCTATGCCAGCAGAGGAGAAATTCTTTCCTGCCCAAGACTCCCCATAGACACAAGAAGAGCTTGGGTGCTGAGGAGGAGGAGGAGGGAATGCTGAGGAAACCACATTCCTGAGGCCAAGGCACATAAGGCCTTGCCCAAGACTAATAGGCCAAAATAAATTAGAATTTCTGTTTCTCCCAACACTATCATTATTTTCACATAACAAGCCACAAGAGAGGAGGGGCAAGAGCTTAGAGAGAGAACTCCTTCACACTGCAGTTGTCCTGGGCCTGCTGAAATCAGAAAAGAGCACTAAGAAAAACCCTCCCACTCCCCAGACCCTGCACGAAGTGTAAGGTAGCGGCAGTACACCACCGGGAAAATTTGAAGTCTGTGGTGTACTAAAGGTGACCACAGGAACAATGAAACATAAACTAGCTCAACATCCCAACTTTGCAGATTTACGGAAGAGGTATTGCCATGCTGGCCTGACATACAGTGTTTGCCATTCAATAAAATTATAAGAGACAAACACACAAAAAGCAAGAAAAGGACCCCCTGCCAAAAGAAATATTAGCTGAAAAAATTCAAGATATGTGTGTTCAAGATGTTGAAATTATCAGTGAGAAACTTAATTTTTTAATATGTCAAAGAAACAGTGGAAATATTTAAAAATGCATGGATATATGCTGAAATTTTTCAGAGATGAAAACTATGTTTTTAAAAAGAGTCAAATGGAAATGCCAAGGATAAAACTATGATATCAGAAATAAAGAATTCCTTCCATGCAGTTCTTAGAAAAACTGGACACAGGATAGGGAAAAAAAATCAAGTGAACTTGAAGAGAAACAGAAATTATCCCAACTAAACTACTAAAAATAAAAAAAGAGTTAAACAATAATGTAACAGGTCATCTAAGAGTTTAGAGACAATAAGAATTATAATTTCACATCTGAAACTGTGCAGATCAGAAGATGACAAAGTGACATTTTTGTTATACTGAAAGAAAATTCTGTCAGTTACTGCAACAGAGATAAAGAATATTACATAATGTTGATGAGATCAAAAGCAGTAAGATGACATACAATTCTAAATGTATATATACCTAATAACAGATCTGAAGATACACAGAACCAAAACTGTTACTTGTTACTGGTGGAGGGTGTCCAGATTCTTGGCATTTTGAACAAATAATTGGATGAAATGCACAAATAAAACAATGAAAAAAAAAAAGCAGATTTATTGAAACAAACGTACACTCCACAGAATGGGAGCAGGCCAAGCAAGCAGCTCAAGAAACTGGTTACAGAATTTTCTGGAGTTTAAATACCCTCTAGAGGTTTCCAATTGGTTACTTGGTCTACGTAAATGAAGTAGTGGCCTGTGATCAGTCTGATTGGTTGCATGAGGTGACCAATCGGAGGTTGAAGTAAAGTTACAAGGTTACACATGAAGACTTGGCCTGTGATCAGTCTAATTGGTTTCACGAGGGAACCAATCAAAGATACTTTCATTTTTCATCTTCAATGCAGAAAAGGGGCGGGGGATGTTGCAAAGGGAGTAGTTCCTGATCCTTTTGTTACTTGGGTGTAGAGAAGTGGGGTTTTCCTTTTGATTCAGTTCTAAGAAGTCAGCGTGAATCAATCTTAGATTCCCTGTCTCCTGACCATATTCTCCTGCATCAAAACTGCCAGGACTGAAAGAAGAAATAGGCAAATCCTCAGTTATAGTCAAACATGTCAACACACCTCTCTCAGTGGTTACTGGAACATTTAGAGAAAAATCAGTAAGGATATAAAAAGTCTGGAAGAGCACTATCAACCAAATTGAAATAACTGGCATATATAGAATATCCTACTCAACAATAGAAAAAAATACTCAAGTGCACATAGAACAGTCACCAGGATAGACCATATTTTGACCCAAAAGTTTAAAATAATTTAAATTATACATTGCATGTTCTCTGACCACAAATAAATCTAAAAATTCAACAACAGAAAGATATTTGGAACATTCCCAAATATGCTAAAATTTAAAATGCGCATATAAATAACACATAGGTTAAAGAAGAAATTATAGTCAAAATTAGCAAATATTTTGAATTGAATGAAAATCAACGTGCAACGTAGCACAATTCTGCTACTATTGGAGTACTGCTTGGAGAGAAGTTATAAAATGCTATTTAGAAAAGAGGGGTCTAAAATCAGTTATCCAAAATTCCAATTTTGGAATTTAAAACATAAGGAAAATTAATTCCAAATCCAACAGAAGAAAGGAAATAATAAAGTTAAGAGCAGAAATCCATGAAATAGAAAATAGAAAGTCAATAGAGAAAAATAAATCAAAAGCTGATTCTTTTAACATGCCAGCAAAATGGATTATTCCCCAAAACTGTAAGAAGACACAAATTACCATTATCAGGAATAAAAGTAGGAAAAGTAATACAGATGCTACAGATATTTAAAGGATAATAAGTGAATATTAAGTATTTTTCTGCTCATTAATTCTATAACATGTAAAGTGTAAAAATTTCTTGAAAGACACAATTCCACAGTCCACTTTCGAGGGAATAGTTAACCTAACTAGTTCTATATCTATTAAAGTAATTCAATTGGCAGTTAAAAAGCCTTCCCACGAAGAAAACTCACACTTTCATGGTAAATTCTACCAAACATTTAAGGACAATGTAACACCTATTCCACTTAAACTCTTCCAGAAATTAGATGAGGAAGGACAATTTCCCAACTCATTTGATGAGACCAGAATTCCTCTAATATAAAAATTAGACAGGCATGTTGGGGAAAGAAAACTGCAGACGAATATCCTCCCTCAATAGAACTAATCTTTTTAAACAAAATATCAGCAAATCAAATTCGGCAATGCTCTCAGAGTGGGTTTTGGCTGGAGGCGAGCATGCGCAGATCCTGCAGTGCCCCGAGCGCCACCGCGCCTGCCGGGCCTGGAGGCAGGATTGAAGTCAGGAGGTGGCTGAGCAGGACCTGAGGGCATTAGCCTCCTCCAACAAGTGGTGGCCTCGGGCAGCAGTCACCTCCATCTCCAGGACACCCCGGACGCGGTGAAGGTCCGCCTGCGCTCTCAATGCCCTGCTGTGACTGACACCTCGCTCCAGACCCTGGACCTCTCCTAAGCCAAATCGCCCTCCTCCCACCGAGCCACAGGGCGGGACCTCCTGTGCTGCAGTGGTGTCCTGGAGCCCCCGCAACTGTCTCCAAATGGTATCCGCTGTGCCATCAGGACCCGCTTCACTGGCATCATGGGTGCCGTTGTGAAGATTGTGAGGCACCAGGACACCTGGGGACAGCCTCCTGGCTACCCTGGTGATGACCCTGCTAGCCACCACCATCTACTTCACTGGCTTACGACAAAACTTCAGGCCGTCCTGTGTGACAGAGCCCTGACCTCTGATCTCTGCGCACCCTTGGTGGCCGGAGCTTGTGGGGACACAGCTGCAGGCTCAGCACGTAGCCTGCCATGAGCTCGGCACCCGTGTCTGCCTGTGGTGGCTCAGGGCGGCTGGCGCTCCCTGTGGCAGGGTTGGGCCCCACTGCCCTTCAAGATGTGCCCTTCTCAACCCTGCACTGGTCCAACTCTGAGCTGGAGAAGAGCTGGTTGAATGCCAAAGGACTAGAGGTAAGCAGGCCTCAACTTTGTGGCTGGTGGCGTCTCAGGGATGGTGACTGTGGTCCTGACACTACCCTTTGACATGGTGAAGACTCAATGGCAGGCTGCCCTGGGAGTGGTGGAGGCTGTGATAGTGATGTTCCGCCCATCACATTGACTCCATCAGGCCCAGTGGGGCACCAGGGGACTCTGCAGACCTCCTCTTGAGGATCTCCTAGGCTGCCCTGTCCTGTACCATCATGATCAGCCTTTATGGGTTCAGCAAAAGCTGCCTCCAGAGGTTCAACCAGGAATGGCCTCTGGGCCATGGAAAGAGGCGAGGAGAGGCGGACCCCATCTCTTCACAGGTAGGGGAGTGGGGGCAGGAGACTGAGCCAAATACCTTTTCCTCAGCACTGAGGGGAGGGTCCTTGATTCACTTTCCTCCCAACTGCCAGCCTCAGGGCCACGTCTGCCCCTCTGGGCCACCCAGGCCTTCCGGAGGATCCTCACTTTCCCACCCCCCAAGTTCAAGACCAAAGCTCTTAGAAAACTATAAATAAAAGATTATTAAAAATGACTAAATTATTTGTATAGATACTTCACCAGAAAAGATATACAGATGTCAAAAAAAAAAAAAAGTGTAAAAATTATTGGTTATTAGGAGAATAAAATTAAAATCACAATGACATACTATACAGCCAATCAGACTGGCTAAAATTAAAAAGATGCACAATACCAAGTGCTCTCGAGAATGTGGAACCTGTAAAAACCTTCATATGAATGTGAAGTGGTACAGCCACTTCATAAAACAATTGGCTATTGCTTATGAAGTTAAATATATACTTAACATATGACCCAGAAATCACGACTGGGTATTTACCCAGAGAAATGAAAACATGCGTCCACACAATCCATATGACATAAATGTTATGACTTCTTTATTCATAATTACCGAAAATCATAAGCAACTCAAATATCCACCAACTGGTGAATGAATAGCAATTCAGACAATGGAACAATTCTCAGCTGTTAAAAGGAATGAACTACTGATACTCAAAACATTTTTTTTTTTTTTTTTTTTTGAGGCGGAGTCTCGCTCTGTCGCCCGGACTGGAGTGCAGTGGCCGGATCTCAGCTCACTGCAAGCTCCGCCTCCCGGATTTACGCCATTCTCCTGCCTCAGCCTCCCGAGTAGCTGGGACTACAGGCGCCCGCCACCTCGCCCGGCTAGTTTTTGTATTTTTAGTAGAGACGGAGTTTCACCATGTTAGCCAGGAGGGTCTTGATCTCCTGACCTCGTGATCCGCCCGTCTCGGCCTCCCAAAGTGCTGGGATTACAGGCTTGAGCCACCGCGCCTGGCCATAAAGGTCTAAGTTTGACAAGAGGGCCTACTTCAGTAGAAAGAGTCTAAGAACTGAGCTTCCTGTCCACATTATGCTGTGATGTTGAGTAAGCCTTTTAATTTCTCTGAGCTCAAATATAAAATTCCTTACCTATTTCACAGTCTTTATGAAAACAAATTAATTTATCATTTATTTATTAGATAATTCAACACATATTTATTCAATGTTTAAAATGTACCAGATACGATGATTGGAAGCAATAGATTAATGAGCTAGATAGGTGTCAAACCTCATGGGTCATGTAATATGATAGAAACTGAGTAATAACATTATTGCATAATATTTTTAGGATAGGGAATACTTGGAATAATGGGAACATATAGCTGATTGTAATCTGGTTTGAGAATCAATGAAACTTTCCTAAATAAATGATTTATTTTTTTTTCATCCAAGACCTGAAAGACTAACCAGCTGTGGTTTGGGAAGAGGGAAGAGAGAGGAGTGGAACTGACAAATGAAACAAGGGAGTAGACTCAAGCCAAGATGATGGATTCAATAAAATGAATGCAATTTGATTACATGATTAGAGAAAAAAAAGAGAGGATAGCTAGAGAAGGAGCAGGGGCCTGAGAAATGACTTATAGAATGATAAAGAACTCATAGATTTTAAAATGCTTTCTTTGTTATAAAACAAATTATCCATATGTATTTTGATCTATTTCTCTGTAATTTTGATTTTTTTCTTGTATGAGTATCAAACAATTTTATTTATTGACAAAATAAGACACATATGTTGTCTAAATGTATTCAATCAATTATTATTTATATAATAGTGAATAATAAGATATTCACAGCTGTGTCAGGTGGGGCCCAACCCTGCCACAGGGAGCGCCAGCCACCCTGAGCCACCACAGGCAGCCACGGGTGCTGAGCTCATGGCAGCACAATTTTATTTATTGACAAAATAAGACACATGTGTTGTCTAAATGTATTCAGTCAATTAGTATTTACATATAGTGAATAATAAGATATGGCTTCTAGTCTGGTGGAGTTAGCAATCTATATTTAGATTCATGATCTCTTCTCGTATCTTTCTGGATTTTATGGAAATATTTCCTTCTCTAGTGAAGTCTCCTGTTACCACTCCTGCACTTCCTATCACCTCTTTCCCAATATGTTTTTCTTCTTAGCTTTTATCACAATTGAACATAGTATACACTTGACTTGTTTGTTTATTGTTTTCCACCCTACTATAATATGAACTTCATGAGCAGGGAGATATTTACTTGCTGTATTTGTTGACTGCTATATTCCTAACTTCTACCACATACCCTGGCATAAAACTACATAATCAGTAAATATATATAAAATGAAAAAATTAATTACTGTATTGCTTTAATAAAGAAGGAAAAATAATTTTAAGACCTATCTGCTAGAATTCTACTTTTTAAGTTAAAAAATCCCTTAAGGCTGGGTGTGGTGGCTCACACCTGTAATCCCAGCACTTTGGGAGGCCGAGGTGGGCAGATCACGAGGTCAGGAATCAGAGACCAGCCTGGCTAATATGGTGAAACTCTGTCTCTACTAAAAATACAAAATTTAGCCAGGCGTGGTGGTGTGCGCCTGTAGTCCCAGCTATTAAGGAGGCTGAGGCAGAAGAATCACTTAAACCCAGGAGGCAGAGGTTGCAGTGAGCCGAGATCATGCCACTGCATTCCATCCTGGGTGACAGAGCGAGATTCCGTCTCAAAAAGAAAAAGAAAAACAAACAAACAAAAGTGTAAAAATGCACGTCTTTATTCTTAAAAATGGGCAGAGTGTTGAGTAAAATATAAATTTTCTCAATGTGGTTATTATTATTATTAACCTGAATGAAAAAGACAGTCACTCATCATGCCTACAAATAACAAGTGAGGGATATTCGATTTAGTGGAAGAATGCAAAGACCCGCACAGTCATAAAACCAGTATTTGAATTTACACACGCACATATATATACATGCATATGTTTTTTGAGATAGCATCTCACTGTATTGTCCAGGCTGGAGTGTTGTGGTGTGATCATGGCTAACTGCCGCCTTGATCTCTTGGGCTTCGGCGGTCCTCCCAGCTCAGCCTCCTGAGTAGCTGAACTGCAGGCACCTGCCACCACACTGAGCTAGGTTTTTGTTTTTGTTTTTGTTTTTGGTATTTTTGGTAGAGATAGAGTTTTGCCATGTTGCCCAGCCAGGCTTCTCTTGAACTCTCAGACTCAAGCGATCTGCCTTCATCTTCCCAAAGTGCTGGGATTACAGGCGAGAGCCACTGCACCTGACCTTATAAAATATTTTTAATAATTATTTACTGAGGGATTTTTTTGGTTATTATTTAGCTCTCAAACAATATGTAGGGAACATCCTGTTTTGAAAAGGATAGTCTGACTTGACACTATAAAAGTATCAGTTTCATGTGATCAGTTCTTTGAGCATAAACGATTATATAAATGGTATGGATACCTAGGATTAAAATTTGAAAATGAAAACTCAGAAGACATCATTATTGCCTTTAATCTCTTTGTGATACAGTAATTTCATCTCTTTTAACATCTTTATTAAATTGGTAAATTGGAATTATAGAATATTATATTGACAGACAAATTGAAGAACTCATTCTTAGCTACCCATATGATGTAATAGGAGATATTTAATAAGTTCTTTTTGTTGTTGTTGTTGAGATGGAGTCTCACTCTGTCACCCAGGATGGAGTGCAGTGGCGTGATCTTGGCTCATTACAACTTCCACCTCCCGGATTCAAGCGATTCTCCTGCCTCAGTCTCCCGAATAGCTGGGACTATAGGCGCGTGACACCATGCCCGGCTAATTTTTGTATTTTTAGTAGAGACAGGGTTTCACTATGTTGGCCAGGCTAGTCTCAAACTCCTGATTTAGTGATCCACCCACCTCCACCTCCCAGAGTTCTGGGATTACAGGAGTGAGCCACAGTGCCCGGCCCTTAATAAGTTCTTATTTTGTAAAACATGACATCATGTGGTTATTAATTGTTACTGTCGTTTTTTGAGAGCCAAAATGTTTAAATTCTTGATATTGATTTATAGTTGTATATTTTAGATTAATTACAATATAAATTGTGATTTTATGCAATTATTGTGATGAGGATCAATCTTTGTTTCACTTTATTTCTCAGAAGAGAATGACAAGAAGATATCTCATGTGGAATATGCACTTGTCACTCCTAATTCACTGAGACACAGTAGACCCGAATGGTCTAAAGGAGAAGGTATAAATTTGGATATGTTTTAGGCTTTCTAAGATCTTTATTTTGGAGTTTCTATTCACATAACTCTTGTCAAAAGAATGTATTATTTGACTCCTTGTTTGATTTGAAAAGTCCTCTGATGTTTCTCTCCAAAGTTTAGTTTTGGAAGATTGCAAGAAGAGGAAAGTAAGAGTGAAAGCAATAGTGTTATGTGACTTGATCTTCATTTCAAATTCTCTTCTCCTCTGACTAGTTTCTATTCCAGTCAGCCTTATTACCTATTCACATACTGATTGCCAAATAAGCTCCATGAGGCTAGATACATTTTTTCCTATTTGGTTCACTAAAATGTCATTATCACTTGGAATAGTGTCTGTCATGCCACTGATGCTCAATGGGTATTTTTGAATGACTCATTCATTCATTCATTCATTTATTCAATGAATGTTTCTTGAAGGGGACCATATGTTAAGCATTACAATAGATACTAATATTGCATAGCTAAAAGAGAGAAATACCATCCTTAAGGGTCTCATAGTCCAGTTAGAAAGACAGAGTATACAGATTTGGACACATGCTATCTGGAATAAAACTGGACTTATGGAAGGTCAAAGAAGGGTATTCTTTCAACACTTGGTTCAGAAATGAAATTGGATTAAGCAGAAAAATTGTTTTGATTAGGATAACTCTGATGGGGATGGAGATAAAGGAATGTTCCAGGTGAAGAGATTGCACCGACATGGGGGAGTGGCCAGCAGTGGCCGACAGGGTTGTGAATGATTACAGAATCCAAGCTTTCATAAGCAATACAGGAGAGAAATCAATATAAGAAGTACAGTTGTGATCTTGGGTATAGAAAGGAAAGAATTTTGGTAGAGAGGCACTAAGGAGGTAGAATCATCAAGATTTGGTCAATTGGGCTAGATGCAGTGGCTCATGCCTGTCATCTAACTACTTTAGGAGGCTGAAGCAGAAGGATCACTTGAGTCCAGGACTTCGAGACCAGCCTGGGCAACATAGTGGGACCCGCATCTCTACAAAAAATACAAAAATCAGCCAGGCATGGTGGCATGCACCTGTAGTCCCAGCTACTCTGGAGGCTGAGGTGGGAGGCTCACTTGAGTCTGAGAGGTTGAGCTTCAGTGAGCTGAGATCATGCCACTGCCCTCCAGCCTGCGTGACTGAGCGAGACCCCATCTCTAAGGGAGAAAAAGAAAAAAAAGATTTGGTCAATTGTAAGATGATGGGAATAAACAGCCAGATATCAATGATGATTTGTGGGCTTTTGCACTGGAAAACTTCAATCATAGTCCCACTCAGCAAGATGCAAAAAGAAGGGTCATGATAGCAGGTGGATGGTAAAGTAAGGAGTTCAGCTTTGGATGGTGAGTTTACAGTGCATGTGGAGAATTCTTGTGAGATTTTTTTTTTTAACATCAGATACATGAGTATGCAGATTAGGAAAGTGATCATGTTTGGCTATATAAATTTGGGTGTCCGTTATGATGTAAGTGGCAGATGAAACCATGGCAATAAATGAGATGATTCACTGAGATTGTACATAATAAATGAGATGATTCATAATCAATTATGTATGATTGTACATAATAAATGAGATGATTCATAATCAATGAGATGATTCATAATCAGGAGATGATTCATAATCATTATGTATGATTGTACATAATAATGAGATGATTCACTGAGATTGTACATAATCAAGGAGATGATTCATAATCAGTTATGTATGATTGTACATAATAATGAGATGATTCACTGAGATTGTACATAATAAATGAGATGATTCACTGAGATTGTACATAATAAATGAGATGATTCACTGAGATTGTACATAATAAGTGAGATGATTCACTGAGATTGTACATAATAAGTGAGATGATTCACTGAGATTGTACATAATCAATGAGATGATTCACTGAGATTGTACATAATCAATGAGATGATTCACTGAGATTGTACATAATCAATGAGATGATTCACTGAGATTGTACATAATCAATGAGATGATTCACTGAGATTGTACATAATCAATGAGATGATTCACTGAGATTGTACATAATAAATGAGATGATTCATAATCAAGGAGATGATTCATAATCAATTATGTATGATTGTACATAATCAATGAGATGATTCAAATGACAATAAATGAGATGATTCACTGAGATTGTAGTAACAGAGAAAGGGCCAAAGACAGATTCTGGATAAAAATTATTTGAAGATTAAACAACAACAATAACAACAACAGCAACTAAAACCAATTAGGAAATTAATGTAAAACATGAGAAATCTATGAGCGTTGTGATGGAATGTAAGAGAAGAATATTCCTTTCTCTCTCCACTCAGATGCACATTTTTCTTGTTTCATTAAATGGACTGTCTCCCACCTAACCCTCTCTTACTTTTGTGTTTTGCCTTCTATGAGAATTGAGATAGTATTAAGCGATTCTGTCCTTTCAACTGTTAGGAGGAACTTGCTTTTAACACAGTACAGAGCTGTTGTTTACTTTGTGAGCATATTTTAGACTTATTTTTATTAATGGTTGTAGACAAGGATAGGATTTTAAAATATTAATGACCAGTATGACACAGGCTCAACCAACATGAAAATATACCAGTCTGTAAATGTTGGTTGTGTCCCTGCCATCTATAAAACATTTCAAAAAGTTTCTTCTGGAGTAAGTTTTGATAAATTAAATACTTCTTGGAATTTAATCTAAGTTTTCAAATGAATTATATTTTATTTAAAATTATAGTCCTTTACACTCTGTATTCCTCTTTCCTGAGTTATTTCTTACAGAATTTATCTTCCTCTAATGAACTATATATTTTTAAACTATTAAAAATAACCCTGTGTACAGTCTGGTGACTGGCCTTTTTTAACTTAAAATGTGATTTATTTACACAAATTTGTGTATTATTGCTTTTGAATTAAATAGAGGCTCTACACTCTGTGTGGAGACTAGTGGTTTGTATATATAATATAGCAATTGTAAAGTATTCCTAAATAATATAACTAAATATATCAATATTTCAAGTAATTTTTAAAAGAACTGTGGGCACCTGAACAGTTTTGAAGAACTCAAATAACTAATTACAAATTATAACTTTTTGTCTTCTTGAAGTAGTCAATAGGAGAAATGCTCTGGTTTTTGGAAAATGAGACATGAGAATAGTAAAAATAATAATAATAATTATATTTTAGAAAAATTTAGGTTCACATATCTGCCTAGGCTTGGAGCTATGGATTCTGTTGTTTGCGGTAGTATATGATATTCCTCTCTGCTCAGGTCTCAGCAATTTTCTGGGCAAAATGTAATTTCAGTTGTCTTGGAGTTATTGTGGTTATCTGCAGTGTGAATGCATTTGTAGAATGAATGTCCTCTGAACATTATTTAACACGAAATTACAAAGTTCTTGCTATATGCAAGGTCCTAAGCACCTTACAAATATTAGCTTATTTAGTTCGTGAAACTGATCTACGGGTTAGATTTTATCATTACTTCACAAATGGAGAAACACAGATATAAAGAATTTAAGTGACTGATTTGCCTAAGCTAACTCACACAGCTTAGGGGCAAAGTCGAGGGTCAAACCTGGGCAGTTTGGTTCTGGAATCCATGCTCTGAAGTCCTTGACCTCAAATAGAGGTGTTTCCAGAGTCTGAGGTCTGGGTCAGCAAGCCTGAGGGTTGGCAGGGATGTGGGGTGCTACTTGTGCCCCCAATTATCTGGAAAATTGCATATTTTTCCTCATACATACATATCTTGCCTTTGCCCTGTGATTTTCCTCTCTGGGGTAATGACCATTCCTGTAGTTATCTCAATATGCTAATTAGTGCTGGGAACATTTATCTTCTGTGAACCATCATTAAAGAACAGGTTGGAAAGGCCTCACAGAAATGAAGGTTTAATTCTTACCAACAAATACAAAAAAATCACTGAACATAGTAGGAATTAAGGTATATGTATATTTCTGAATTTCCATCTTGTCCTGAGAGTACTAATGTCCTGAATGTAAGAATGTTGAAATTTTGTCATTGTCTTTTAAGACACCTATGAGAACTTCAAAGCATAATTGAAACTGCATCCCAATGTTTCATTTAAGAGAAAAACAAATGCTCCTTAATAAGATTTTTCTAATCTCCAGTAAAGAAGGAATTAGCTATTTCAGTGGAGATTTTAAGAGCAGCGTGGAAGAGACTGGCTTGCTACTCAACAAAACGTTAGGAATTTTGCAGAATTTAAGGGATCCAACCTATGGACATACTACTTCTCTTAGAAAGCACCTGTTTCTCTTAGAAATAGTGCCTTCACTTCAAGTTGTCATCACTAGAAATTGGAGGTAGTGTAGCACAATATGTTTTAGAGCCAGATGGAACTGGATTTTGATATTTTCAAGCAATAATTAGCTATGCGATACTAGACCAATTCCCTAATTATCAGTAAGATAAAAAATCTCAGTTGTTGGGTCTAAATCATATTATATAAGTAAGGTCATTACCATATGGTAGGCATTCAATTTTGGTATGTGGGGGGTTGTTACTATTAATTGTCCCCATAGATAGGAAGTATTTTCTAAATAACACTTTTTTTCTAAGTATACATTTTTCTTCCTCAGGTTTGGAGCAGCAGATCTCACCAGCATGACAACTGCAGCCTGGTCAGTTTCTCAGTTTGTTCCTGAGTGAGTCATCCAGTTAACTAAACATATTTACTGAATGTATACTTTGAGACATTGTACTAAAGGAAGACCAGTCAGTAGACTTTTACGGCTGTGACTTGGGTGGCATGATGAAGTCAGGAGAGAAGATCAGGTATGCCTTCACATTTCTACCGGGTTGTTTTCTTCAGAGGATTTTTCTAGGACCTGAAATACGTTTTCCATTTCTTCCTTTCTATATTTCACAAAGATATCCTTTTGCTCTAGTCTGGTATTTCTCCCTTAGCATTTGAGTTGGATCTTGCCTAGCTCCCAATTGACTGTGCTATATAGTATTTTCCAGCTGTTTGCTTATTTTCCCAGAGGTGTTCTCTGTTCCTACATCCTTTCTTTGAATAATGGCCTGGGCAGGGATCCTAATAGTCATCTCTCTTACTTTTAAACTCAATAGCTTTTATGACTGGTGGTTCTCTTTTTTACAGTAAAAATCACACAATTTAGTAGTTCTAAACAAGGGGAATGCCATGCATATTGTAAGCAATTTTAGAAAAGACAAAATTGATGATGTTAAGAAGTAATGGTTATTTTGAAAATAAATGAGAATATTCCACCCTGCCTCCACTACTTTACTACACCTTGAAGTAATCTTTAAGGCGGTAGCACCAATAATTTCAAAATTAGAGGCAAACACTTCTAATAGCTGGTAGGTTTTCTATAAACAAAATACCTATGTAGGCTGAGTGGGTCATAATATCTATTTAATGAAAGTACTAATTCATTCAGTAATTTTATTTAATCTGTATATGTATGTTTTTTAGTCAAAAACTCTTTGCTCAGATAACAACTCTTTGATTGAAGGATTGCAACACTTTCTCTGTAATTCATATATTCTTTTGGACAGAGTTGCAAGCAGTATCTTCTGGATATATTGTTGCAGTACTATCAGGAAATATGTATTTCATTCTTTTGTAAATATCAGGATTATTTGCAACTAAGTGTAAGTATTCTACAGAAACATTCCTCATGTTTAATTTTTTCTAAATGTTTTGTTTTTTCTTTCCCAAGGCAAGGGTGAAGGGAAAATCTAATGAGATGATCACAGTCTGACATTAGAGAAATATTCTCGTTTCCAAGCCTTTCTCTGGATTTGGGAAAAATATCCACAAATTCAAAGTAGAAAGTCTTTAGTAAACAGTCAAGGAGAACTGTGTTTTATTTCTATCTAACATTCCATTTTCTTTGAGAATCAGACACATATACTCCTTCAATTAAATAGAAGTAGTGTTTAGCTGTTTCTTCATTTTGATTTTAACATAATTGAGATCGCCTGTTTATTTTCTATTGGCTAAAAATATCATTTTTTTCTTTGACTATTGGAATTAATTCCTCCTGCACATTCCTAAATCACTTTTTTTCCTTTCTACTGTTTCATGACCAATCAGGGTATAGTATCTCTCATCTTTTGTTCAATCCAGCACATAATGATTGGTTGTTGCTTAATACATTTAAAAAATGTATCTATGTAGATGTTAATGGCCTTTTCTAGACTTGAAAATATAGAGAAGGTACCTAGACATTTGCAGTTTCAATGGCTAACCCCATGATCTAAATCAGATACGTGCTATATTGTATTTATCTTTAGGTCTTTACTATCCAGCAATGGGCATGCTAAATCACACACAAGTAAGTACATACCGCAAGGAGATCATTTGAAAAACATTTGTATTGGACTCAGTGTAAAGTATTTTTTTCCATTTTTAAAGCATCTGATCCATGAAATTATAGGTTTTTAGAACTATAAAGAGTGTTGCAGATCAGATGGTTCAAGTGTTTTGTTTTACAGATGCTAAATAAATTAAGAAACTCATGCACCTGTTGATGGCAGCGATAAACTCAGAATTAGGTCTTCTATTTCTAATTTGGTCCTCTTTATACTATGCTGCTATTTGGAATGTTTTTTTCCTTGCTGTATTAAATGTTTGCTCTCAGATATGCACTGTATGCTCCAAGTTTGCAGTGAACTCACATGGGATATGCTGTTTCATGCCTCTATGTTTGCATATGCTGTATCTTTTGTCTGGATTACTCTTTACTCTTCATCTGGTTAAACCCTACTCATTAATTTTCAGATAGAGCATTCATTTATTTATTCATGCATTCATTGATTTAATCTTTCATAAACCATGTGTCAGGTTCTGTGTAGTGACTGGATACATAATGAACGAAAAGGTTGATGTGGTTTCTTCTCACAAAGTTTGTGTATCTTCTTTACAATTCAGCTGAAATGTTACCACATCCAAATAGCTTTCCCTTGTGTGTTACGGTTCTCTAGAGAAACAGACCAGGAGAATACACAAATACACACACGTGTGTGTGTATATAAATATATATACACAAAATATTTTTATATAAATGTATATAAAACATTTACATTTACACATATGTATACATGTTTGTATAAATATATTTATATGTATCACATAATTTTATGTATAACATAGAAACTATGCTCATCTCTCTATATATTTGTATATATAGACCAGTAAATTCACACACACACATATATATATAGATGACACACACATGTAAATATGTGTACAAATATATACAAACATCTTTATACATATATAGTGTGTATATAAATGTATATACATACACACATAAAAATAAATATATATATAATTACATATTGATTTCTTTATTATGGGAATTGGCTTACTTGACTGTGGAAGCTGAGAAGTCCCACATTGTACCATCTGCAAGCTGGAGACTGAGGAAAGCGGGTGGTGTAATTCAGTACCAGTCTGAAGGCCTGAGAACCAGGTGAACTGATAGTATAACTCTCAGTCAGAGTCTGAATGCTTGAGAATCTGCAGGGAGGTGTGTGGGGATGGGGACTACTGGTATAAGTCCCAAATTCTGAAGGCCCAAGGCCAGGAGCTTTGATATTCAAGGGCAAGAGAAAATAGAAATGTGTCCCAGCTCAAGAAGAGAGAATCTACCCTGCGTTTGCGTTTCATTCTATCTGGAACCTCAGTGGATTGTATGATGCCTACCCACATTGCTGAGGCCACATCTTCTGCACTCCGCCTAATATGTTCAACTTCTAATCCAAATGCTAATCTCCTATGGGAACACCCTCACAAACACATCCAGAAATAATGTTTTACCAGCTACCTGGGCATCTCTTATGCCACTACAATTACCATGTACAATTAACCATCAAACCCAGCAAGTTCTTTCCCCCTTTGTCTGAATTAGAAACCACTCTTCGTTACTCCATGATGTGGCATTTCTTCAGTGTGAAGTCCTTGAGGACAGGAATAGACATTTTTTTTTTTTGTCTATCTCAGGTCCTGGAGTTATGGTGGTGCTTTAGAAATGTTTGTTGAATGAATAAAGAAATAGAGAAATAGCTAAATATGTAACTCTCTTCTTGACTGTAGTAGTTTACATACTGAAATTATTTTTTATATTTTCCTATTGGACTCAGTTTTTTCCTCCTTTCTTAACAGGGCACTACAGGGCTCAAATATAAACAGCAACTGTGTATATATCACAACAACCAAAGTGGCTACCACTCTCTGCACCAATAAATTTTTCTTTATTTGTGAGAGGAATTATACTAACTCTGATCTCAAACTGGGTAAAGATAAATGAAATAATGAACAGTCTGGTGTGCCTAGTGCAGGTAAATATTTCTTGGCTTTGCTCCATCTGTGAGACTAATTGCATGTGTAAGAGAGCTTGTAATTTGACGTCGACATTTTTAGTGTCTTAGAGTTTCAACTGCATGGGAAGGAGATTGATGAAACACTTTGATTTTTAATTTATTTTTATTTTTTAGAAAGCATCTCACTCTGTCACCTAGGCTGGAGTAGAGTGGTGTGATTTGGGTTCACTGCAGCCTCGACCTCCGGGTGCAAGAGATCTTCCCACCTCAGCCTCCTGAGTAGCTGGGACTACAGGCATGTGCCACCACACCCGGATAATTTTTGTATTTTTTGTGGAGACAGGATTTCACCATGTTGCCCAGGCTGGTCTCAAACTCCTGAGCACAAATGGTCCACCTACTTCAGCCTCTCAAAGTGCTGGGATTACAGGCATGAGCTATGGTGCCTGGCCGCTTCTTTGATTTTTTATTCAAGTTTCAAACAAATTTTATTTGGATGGAAAAGTAAATGCTATAATTCAGAAAGTTTTAATGGTGTTCCTTCTTCCTCTATTGTAGCTGGAGTTCTTTGCAACACATCACATTTCCTATATACCTTGTGAAGAAAAGGCCAATATATTTAAGTTTTTAAAAGTGATATTCAGGTGATGTGCATTCTGAAACCAAGATGGCCCATGACATAACTACTTCCACATACTTTTCTTTGAGAAGTGTATTAAGTGCCTGCAGATGGAATGAGCCTAATTTCTGTTATTCCTATTTGATCACTTGCAGAGTTTAAACATTTTCACAAATAATACAAATGTTAGTAGTTGAAAAATAAAATAATATAGATACATATTGAATAAAAAGTGACTCTACAACCCCTTCTAATTTCCCTCCTGTCTCCAGTGTAAGCTGTTGATAATTTTGCTTGTATCTTTCCATATTATTTTCCCCAGCATTTGCTACATATAATGCTACATTAACCTTTTTTCTGCTTTTATCTTGGTGAATGTGTTGGAATGCTTCTATAAGGTGGAAATCTAGAAGAGAAATTCCTATGCCAAAAAAAATGCACTTCTATAATACTGGATGATATAAATAAATATTTACCTTCTATAAATGCCACCAATTATTAGTCACACCTATTTCCTCAAACCCTACCTAATATTTGATATTATTGATTTTAGTAGGCACAGATGTCCTTTTATTATTGTTTTAATTAATACTTTCAGTATTACCTGGTAGACAGAGTATCTTTTCTGTTATTTATTAGTCATACGCTCTTCTGTGATTGACTGTTTTCTATATTCATTTTTCTACTTGCCTGCTTTTCTCCTTTATGTGATTACAGAAAATAATTTGTCTTTTATTTTATTATTTTTGTTAAATTTCAGCTTTTATGTTAATAAAGGTGGTACATATGTAGGATTATTACATGGGTATATTGGACCCAGGTAGACAGCATAATAGCTAATAGGTTGTTTTTTAACCCACACTCCCGTTCCTTACTCCCCCTCTAGTAGTCCACAGTGTTTATTATTCTTATGTTTATGTCCATATGTGCTCCGTGTTTAGCTCCCGCTTATAAGCGAGAACATGCGATATTTGGTTTTCTCTTTCTGTGTTAATTTGCTTAGGATTATGGTCTCCAGCTCCATTCATGTTACTGCAAAGGACATGATTTCATTCTTTTTTATGGCTGCGTAGTATTACATGGTGTATATTTACCATGCTTTTTTCTTTTTCATTTCACCATTGATGGGCACCTACGTTCATATCATGTGTTTACTGTTGTGAATAATATGGCAATGAATGTATGAGTGTGTGTCTTTTAGGTACAAGGATTCATATTCCTTTGAGTGTATACCCAGTAATAGGATAGATGAGTCAAATGGTAGTTCTGTTTAAGTTCCTTGAGAAATCTCCAAATTGCTTTCCGCAGAGGCTGAACTAATTTACATTCCCACCAACAATATGTAAGCACTTCCTTTTCTTCATAGCCTAGCCAGCATCTCTTGTTTCTTGACTTTTTAATAATAGCCTTTCTGAATTATGTGACATGGTATCTGTGGTTTTGATTTGTATCTCTCTGAAGATTAGTGATGTGAGCATGTTTTCATATGTTCACTGGTTACATATATGTCTTCTTTTGAGAAGTACCTGTTCATTTCTTTGGCCCACTATTTAATGGGGTTATATGGTTTTTTGCTTATTGTTTTAAGTTCCCTATAGATTCTGGATATTAGACCCATGTTGGATGCATGGTGTGTAAATATATTATCCCACTCTGTAGGTCATCTGTATACCCTTTTGATGGTTTCTTTTGCCATGATCATTAATTTAGTTAGGTTCCATTTGTCAACTTTTGCTTTTGTTGCTTTTGTTGCCCCTTTTGGGGACTTCACCATAAATTCTTTGCCAAGGCCAGTGTTGACAAAGTATTTCCTAGGGTTTCTTCTAGGATTTTTATAGCTTGAGATCTTATGTTTAAATCTTTAATCCATCTTGACTTAATTTTTCTGTATGGTGAAAGATAAAGGTCTAGTTTCATTCTTCTTCATATAGCTAGCCAGTTATCTCAGCACCATTTATTGAATAAGGAGTCCTTTCCCATTGTTTGGTTCCATCAGCCTCATCAAAGATCAGAGGGTAGTAGATGTGTGGCTTTATTTCTGAGTTTTCAATTCTATCATTGGTCTATATGTTTTTGTACAAGTACCATGCTGTTTTAGTTACTGTAGCCTTATAGTATAGTTTGAAGTTGGATAATGTCTGTGGATTTGTTATTTTTGCTTAGAATTGCTTTGGCTATTCAGGCTTTTTTTTTTTTTCTCTACATAAATTATAGAATTGTTTTTTCTGATTCTGTGGACAATGATGTTGGTAGTTTGACAGGCATAATGTTGAGTCTATAAATTACTTTGGGCTATAAATTATTCAGGCTAATTTTTGGCTCCACATAATTATAGAATTGTTTCTTCTAATTCTGTGGACAATAATGTTGGTAGTTTGATAGGCATAATGTTGAATCTATAAATTACTTTGGGCAGTATGACCATTTTAATGATATTGATTCTTCCAATCCATGAGCATGAGATGCTTTTCTAATTAAGTGTGTCATCTCTGATTTTTTTTTTAACAGTTCTTTGTAAAGATCTTTCATGTCCTTAATTAGCTGTATTCCTAGGTATTGTATTTTCTCTGTGGCTATTATAAATGGGATTGTTTTCTTGATTTGACTCTTAGCCTAGATGTTATTGGTGTATAGAAGTCTGCTGATTTTTGTACATTAATTTTGTGTCCTGAAGCTTTGGTAAAATCATTTATCAGTTATAGTAGCTTTCGGCAAAGTCTTTAGGGTTTTCAAAATGTAGAATCATATTATCAATGAAAGGAGATAGTTTGACTTATTTTCCTATTTGGGTGCCTTTTATTTCTTTCTCTTGTCTGATTGCTAGACTAGGACTCTCAGTATTATGTTTAATAGGAGTGCTAAGAGTGGGCATCCTTGTCTTGTACTAATTCTCAAAGGAAATGCTTCTAGGTTTTGTCCATTCAGTATTAAGTTGGTTATGGGTTTGTCATAGGTGGCTTATATTATTTTGATGTATATTCCTGTGTGCCTAGTCTGCTGAAAGTTTTTTTATCATGAAGGGATGCTGGATTTTGTGAAAAGTTTTCTGTGTCAATTGAGATGATCATATGGTTTTTGCTTTTAATTCTTTTTATGTGGTCAATCACATTTATTGACTTGCCTATGGTGAGCCAACTTTGCATCCCAGGAATAAAGCCCACTTGATCATGCTGAATTAACTTTTTGATGTGTTGCTAGATTTGGTTTGCTAGTATTTTATTGAGGATTTTTTTACGTTTATGTCCTTCAGCCTGAAGAAAGCCTGAAGCTTTCTTTTTTCATTGTGTCTCCGCCAGATCTTGGTATTAGGGTGATTCTGGCTTTATAAAATGAGTTAGGGAGAAGTCCCTTGATACGGTTTGGCCCTGTCCCCACCCAAATCTCATCTTGAATTGTAGCTCCCACAAATCCCACGTGTCACTGGAGGGACCTGGTAGGAGGTAATGGAATCATAGGGGCAAATCTTTCCTGTGCTGTTCTTGTGATAGTGAATAAGTCTCATGAGATCTGATGGTTTTGTAAAGAAGAGTTTCCCTGCACAAATTCTTTCTTGTCTGCTGCTATGTAAGACATGCTTTTTGCCTTTCACCTTTCACCATGATTTTGAGGCCTCCCCAGCCACATGGAACTGTGAGTTCATTAAACCTCTTTTTCTTTATAAATTACCCAATCTCTTCATGTCTTTATCAGCAGCCTGAAAACAGACTAATATAGTAAATTGGTACCAGTAGAGTGAGGTGCTGCTGTAAAGATACCCGAACATGTGGAAGCAACTTTGGAACTGTGTAACAGGCAGAGGTTTTTAAGTTTGGAGGGCTCAGAAGAAAACAGGAAAATGTAGGAAAGTTTAGAATTTCCTAGAGACTTGTTGAATGGCTTTGACCAAAATGCTGACAATGATAAGGACAATGACATCCAGGCTTAGGTGGTCTCAGATAGAGATGAGAAACTTGTTGGGAACTAAGGTAAAGATGATTCTTGCTATGTTTTAGCAAAGAGACTGGTGTCATTTTGCCACTGCCCTAGAGGTTTGTGGAATTTTAAACTTGAGGGAGATGACTTAGGGTATCTGGCAGAAGAAATTTCTGAGCAGCAAAGCATTCAAGAGGTGACTTGGGTGCTGCTAAAAACATTCAGTTTTAAAAGGAAAACAGAGCATAAAAGTTCAGAATATTTGCAACCCGACAATACAACAGAAAAGAAAAACCCATTTTTCGAGGAGAAATTCTGCCTGCTGCAGAAATTTGCACAAGTAACAAGAAGCTAAATGTTGATCACCAAGACAATGGGAAAAATGTCTCCAGGGCATGTCAGAGACCTTTACAGCAGCCCCTTCCATTATAGGCCTGGAGGCCCAGGAGGAAAAAGTGGTTTCATGGGCTGGGCCCAGGGCCCCCCTGCCGTGTGCAGCCTAGAGTCTTGGTGCCCTGTGTCCCAGCTGCTCCAGCTGTGGCTGAAAGGGGCCAAAGGCTCAGGCCATGGCTTTAGATGGTGCAAGCCCCAAGCGTTAGCAGCTTTCCACATAGTGTTGAGTCTGTGGGTGCACAGAAGTCAAGAATTAAGTCAAGATTTCAGAGGATCTATAGAGACACCTGGATGTCCAAGCAGAAGTTTACTGTAGGGGAGTGACCCTCATGGAGAGCCTTTGCTAGGGCAGTGTGGAAGGGAAATGTGGGATTGAAGCCCTCACACAGTCTCCACTGGGGCACTGCCTAGTGGAGCTGTGAGAAGAGGGCCACTATTCTCCAGACCCCAGAATGGTAGATCCACCAACGGCTTGCATTATGTGCCTAGAAAAGCTGCAGACACCCAATGCCAGCCTGTGAAAGCAGGAGGGAGTCTATACCCTGCAAAGTCACAGGGGTGGAGCTGCCCAAGACCATGGAAACCCACCTCTTGCATCACTGTGACCTGGATGTGAGATGTGGCGTCAAAGGAGATAATTTTGGAGCTTTAAGATTTGACTGACTCACTGGATTTCAGACTTGTATGGGGCCTGCAGCCCCTTTCTTTTTCCCAGTTTCCCCCATTTGGAACAGCTGTATTTACCAAATGCCTGTATCCCCATTGTATCTAGGAAGTAACTAACTTGCTTTTGGTTTTTCAGGCTCCTAGGTGGAAGGAAGTTGCTTTCTCTTGGATGATACTTTGTACTATGGACTTTTGCGTTAATGATGAAATGAGTTGAGACTTTGCTGAACTGCTGGGAAGGCATGATTGGTTTTGAAATGTGAGTATATGAGATTTGGGAGGGACCAGGATGGTATGATATGCTTTGGCTGTGTCACCACCCAAATTTCATTTCAATTTGTAGCTCCCACAATTCCCATAAGTCATGGGAGGGACCTCATGGGAAGTGTTTGAATCATGGGGGCAGGTCTTTCCTGGGCTATTCTCGTGATAGTGAATGAATCTCACAAGATTGGATAGTTTTATTAAGGGGAAGTTTCCCTGCACAAATTCTCTCTTGCATGCCACCATGTAAGATGTGCCTTTCATCTTTTGCCATGATTGTGAGGCCTCCTCAGCTACATGGAACTGAATCCATTAAACCTCCTTTTCTTTATACATTACCCTATCTCAGGTATGTCCTTATCAGCAATGTGAAAATGGACTAATGCACCTCTCCTCCTTGATTTTTTGTAATAGTTTCAGGAGGATTGGTACCAGTTGTTTTTGTACATCTGGTAGAATTTGACTCTGAATCCATCTCGTCCAGGGCTTTTTTTGGTTGGTATGTTTTTTTTTTTTATCATGGATTCAGTTTCAGAGCCCAACACTACTCTACTTAGGATTTCCAATCTCTTTCTGATTCAATCTTGGGAGATTGTTTATTTCCAGGAATTTATGCATTTCCTCTAGATTTTCTAATTTGTGTGCCTAAAGTTGTTTATAGTATTCTCTGAGGGTCTTTTGTATTTCTGTGGAACCAGTTGTAATGTCATCTTTGTCATTTCTGATTGTACTTATTTGGATCTTCCCTTTTTTCCTTTGTTAATTTAGCTAGCAATCTATCAATCTTGTTTATTTTTTCAAGAAAACCCAACTTGGTTTCATTGATCCTTTGTATATATTTTTGCATCACAATTTCATAAAGTTTTTCACTAATTTAGGTTACTTGTTTTCTTTTTTTTTTTGAGACGGAGTCTCGCTCTGTCGCCTGGGCTGGAGTGCAGTGGCCGGATCTCAGCTCACTGCAAGCTCCGCCTCCCGGGTTTACGCCATTCTCCTGCCTCAGCCTCCCGAGTAGCTGGGACTACAGGCGCCAGCCACCTCGCCCGGCTAGCTTTTTTTTTTTGTATTTTTTAGTAGAGACAGGGTTTCACCGTGTTAGCCAGGATGGTCTCGAACTCCTGACCTCGTGATCCGCCCGTCTCGGCCTCCCAAAGTGCTGGGATTACAGGCTTGAGCCACCGCGCCCGGCCCTTGTTTTCTTTTGCTTGCTTTGGGATTGGTTTGTTCTCTTTTTTCCTCTGGTTTCTTTAGGTCTAAAGTTAGACTTTTAATTTCAGATCTTTCTAACTTTTTGTTGTTTTGGTTATTAATTGTAGATAGTTTGTAAATATTTTCTCCCATTTTGTGGGTTGCCTTTTCACTTTGGTGATTGTTTCCTTTGCTGTGCAGAAGTTTTTTTTTAATGTGATGTGATCCTATTAGTTCATTTTTGCTTTTGTTGCCTGTGCTTTTGGGATATTACTCAATAAATCTTTCCCCAGTCTAATGTCATGGAGAGTTTCCCCAATTTTTTTGGAGCAATTTCCTAGTTTGAGGTCTTAAATTTAAGTGTTTAATTCATTTTGATTTTATTTTTGTATATGGCAAGAGATAGGGGCCTAAATTCATTCTTCTGCATGTGGATATCCAGTTTCCCCAGCACCATTTATTGAAGAGAGTGTCTTCTCTCCAGTGTATGTTCTTGTCACCTTTGTTGAAAATGAGTTTACTGTGTAAGTGTGTGGATTTATTTCTGGGTTCTCTATTCTGTTCCATTGGCCTATGTGTCTTTTTTTATGCCAGTACTGTGTCATTTTGGTTACTCTGTAGTATAATGTGAAGTCAGGTAATGTGATTCTTCCAGTTTTGTTCTTGTTTGCTTAGAATAGTTTTGGCTACTCTAGGTCTTTGTAGCTCCATATAAATTTTGGAATTTTTTTTTCTATTTCTGTGAAGAATGTCATTGATTTTTTAATAGGGATTGCATTGAATCTGTAGATTGCTTTGGGGAATATAGACATTTTAACAACATTGAATGTTCCAATCCATGCACATGAAGTATCTTTCCATTTTTTGGTGTCCTCTTCAATTTCTTGCATCAATGTTTTATTGTTTTAATAGTTTTTGTTGTAGAGATCTATTACTTCTTTAATTCCTAGGTACTTTATTTTATTTGTAGCTTTTGTAAATGGGATTAATTTCCTGATTTCCATTTCAAATTGTTCACTGTTGGCATGTAGAAATACTACTGATTTTTGTTTGTTCATTTTGTATCCTGTAACTTTACATTTGTTTATCAGTTCTAAGAGATTTTTTTGCTTGGAGTCCTTTGTTTTTTCCAAATATGAGATTATATCATCTGCAAAAAAGGATGATTTTACTTCTTCCTTTCCAATTTGAATAACCTCTATTTATATCTCTTGTCTCATTGCTCTGAGGCTTCCAATATTATGTTGAATAATAGTGGTGAGAAAGTGAGTACCCTTGTTGTTTTACAGAACTTAGAGGAAAGGTTTTTAGTTTTTCCCTGTTCAGTATGATACTAGCTATGAGACTATTACATATGGGATTTACTATGTTGAGGTATGTTCCTTCTATACCTAGTTTTTTACAGTTTTTATCATGAAGGAAGTTAAACTTTATCAGGTGATTTTTCAACATCAATTGAAATGAACATATGGTTTTTCTTCTTTATTCTGCTGATATGATTTATCACATTGATTGATTTGCATAAGTTGTACAATCCTTGAATCCCTGGGATAAATTCCACTTGGTCATGATGGCTAATCTTTTTAATGTGTTGTTGAACTCAATTTGCTCATGTTTTGTTGAGGATTTTTGCATCAATATTCATAGGTGATATTGATCTGTAGTTTTTTTTTTATATGTCTTTGGTTTTGGTATCAGGGTAATACTGGCCTTGTAAAATGAGTTTGGCAGTATCATCTCTTCTGTCTTTCAGAATAGTTTTAGTATAATTGGTATTAATTCTTCTTTAAATGTTTGGTAAAATTCAGCGTGAAGTCATAGGGTCTTGAACTTTTGTGCTGGTAGAATTTTTGTTATGGTTTTGATCTTATTGCTTGTTATTGGTCTGTTCAGGTTTTGAATTTCTTCATGGTTCAATCTTGGTAGGTTGTATATGTTTAGGAATTTATTCATTTCTTCTAGACTTTCTAGTTTATTAGCACATAATTGCTCATAATAGCCACTGATGAGTCTTTGAATTTCTGCAGTATCACTTGCAATGTCTCCTTTTTCATCTCTGATTTTGGTCTTCTCTCTTATTTTCTTGGTTAATCTGGCTAAACTTTGTCAGTTTTATATTTTAAAAATCAACTTTTCATTTTATTGATGTTTTATATTGTTTTATTCATTTCAATTTATCTTGGCTCTGATCTTTATTATTTCTTTTCTTCCACTAATTTTGGGTTTAGATGGCTCTTATCTTTGTAGTTCTTTTGCTCTTATCTTTGTAGTTCTTTAAAATGCATTGTTAGGTTGGTTATTTGAAGCTTTCCCTCCTTTTTGATGTAGGCACTTATAACTCTAAACTTTTCTCCTTGTACTGCTTTCATTGTATCCCATAGGTTTTGGTATATCATGTTTTTATTATCATTTATTTCAATAAATTTTTCAATTTCGTTTTTAATTTCTTCACTGACCCACTGGTCTTCCAGGAGTATATTGTATCATTTCCATGTGTTTGTTTAGTTTCCAAAATGCTTCATTATTGATTGCTTATTTTATTCTGTTGTGGTTAGAGAAGATGCTTGCTATTATTTCAGTTTTTAAAAATGTTTTGAGACTTGTTTTTTAACCTAACGTGTGGTCTACCTTTGAGAATGATCCATGTGCTGAGGAAAAGAATGTATATTCTGCAGCCATTGGATGAAATGTTAGTAAATATATTTTAGGTTTATTTGGTCTGTAGCGAAGATTATGTCTGATGTTTCTTAGTTAATTTTGTGTCTGGATAATCTCTCCATGCTGAAAGTGGAGTGTTAAAGTCTCTAGCTATTCTTGCTATGGTCTCTACATCTTTTTTTAGTTCTAATAATATTTGCTTTATATTTCTGGGTGCTTCAGTGTTGTATGCATATATGTTTACTGTTGTTATATCCTCTTGCTGGATCTATCCTTTAATCATTATATAATGATCTTGTTTGTTTCTTTTTGTAGTTTTTGTCTTGAAATCTATTTTGCCTAATATAAATATAGCTACTCTTGCTCTTTTCTGATTTCAATTGTCATGCAATATCTTTATCCATCCCTTTATTTTCAGTCTTTGTGTGTCTTTGTAGGTGAGATGTCTTTCTTGTAGGCAACAGATCATTGGATCTTGCTTTTTAAATCCATTTAACCACTCCATGTCTTTTGATTAGAGAGTTCATTTACATTCAATGTTGTTATTGATAAGTAAGTACTTACCCCTGCCATTTTGTTATTTGTTTTCTGGTTGTTTTGTAGTCTGTCTTCCTTCTTTCCTTCCTGTCTTCCTTTTAGTGAAGGTGATTTTCTCAAATGTTTTGATTTAATTTCCTTTTTATTTTATTTTATTTTTTGAGCTGGAGTCTTGCTCTGTCACCCAGGCTGGAGTGTAGTGGCATGATCTCAGCTCACTGCAACCTCTGTCTCCCAGGTTCAAGCAATTCTCATGTCTCAGCCTCCCAAGTAGCTGGAATTACAGGTATGCACCACCATGCCTGGCTAATTTTTGTATTTTCAGTAGAGATGGGGTTTGCCATGTTGGCCAGGCTGGTCTCAAACTTCTGACGTCAGGTGATCTGCCCACCTTGACCTGCCAAAGTGCTGGGTTACAGGTGTAAGTGACAACACCTGGTCTGCTTTGTGTGTGTGTGTGTGTGTGTGTGTGTGTGTGTGTGTCTGTTGGATGTTTTTGAGTTGAGGTTACCATGAAAATTGCAAATACTGTCTTATAACATATTATTTTAACCTGATTACAACTTAATACTGCTTGCATATACAAATCAATTAACTAACAAGCAAAAAGGAAACTCATAAAAACTCTGTTTTAACCTCATTTGCCTGCTTTTTTACTTCTTGTTGCTCCTCTTTATGCATTATTGTACTACATCTTGAAAAGTTGTTGTCATTATTATTTTGATTGGTTCATCTTTTATTCTTTCTACTTAAGATGTGTAATTTACAAACCACAGTAACAGTGTTATAATATTCTGTGTTATTCTGTGTACTTACTCTTACCATTGAGTTTTGTACTTTCAGATGATGCTTTATTGCTTATTAACATCCTTTTCTTTCTGATTAAAGTGCTCCCTTTAGCATTTCTTATAGGACATATCTGGTATTGATGAAATCACTCAGCTTTTCTTTGTCTTGGAAAATCTTTATTCCTCCTTCATGTTTGAAGAATATGTTCACCAGCTATACTATTTAAGGCTATTTTTTTTCCCCTTCGACACTTCAAATATGCCATGCCACTGTCTCCTGGTCTGCAATGTTTCCACTGAAAAGTCTGCTGCCAGACGTATTGGAGCTCCATCGTATGTTGTTTCTTTTCTCTTTCTGCTTTTAAGATCCTTTCTTTATCCTTGAAATTTGAGGGTTTATTTATTAAATGGCTTGATAGAGTCTTCTTTGGGTTAAATCTGCTTGGTCTTCTGTAAGTTTTGTGAATTTGGATATTGACATATTTCTCTAGGTTTGGGAAGCTCTCTGTTATCATCCCTTTGAATAAACTTTCTACTCCTTTCTCTTTCTCTACTTCCTCTGTAAGGCCAATAACTCTTAGATTTGCCCTTTTCATGGTATCTTTTAAATCTTGCAGGGATAACTTTAGGTTTCTAAAAACCTTGCAGAGATAGTGTAGAAGGTTCCCATAGATCCCTGAGTGAGTTTCACTTTCCCCTAATGTTATTGTCTTACATTACCATAAGATGATACATCTTACATTTGTCAAAACTAGGCATCTCATACTGGTATGTTACAGTTAACTATGCTGAAAACATCATTCAGCTTTCACCCATTTTTCCCATGAATGTCTGTCTTCTATTCTAGAATCATATCCAGGACCCCACATTGCCTTTAGTCATTATATCTCCTTCATATCCAAATTATGACCATCTTATTTTTTATTAAACATCTCAAGTAATGATAGACTCCGTATCTATACTTTCAGAAAACCAAAAATTTTTTAAAGTTTTTTTGCATTATTGCTTCCACCAAAATGACATTAAAATTTGGTCACTAGAAAACATAAGGGAGTCATTTTGCTATTTTCTGTATAAAACATAACCCAACCAATTATTTCATATATTCAAACTCATCCATTATTTTGTATAAACCATGACTGACCATTATTTCATAACTATCAGCTTAAAACAGGAAATACAATTAAAGATATGTAAAAATGCAAAATATGAGAAAAACAATCCCAGTTTTTATTATAGTTTTGTTTTTGGTCATTTACATTAGGTATATCTCCTAATGCTATCCCTCCCCCCTCCCCCCACCCTATGACAGGCCCCGGTGTGTGATGTTCCCCACCCTGTGTCCAAGTGTTCTCATTGTTTGATTCCCACCTATGAGTGAGAACATGTGGTGTTTGGTTTTCTGTCCTTGCGATAGTTTGCTGAGTATCTCAGATTTTCTTAGTAATTTATTTTTCATTAGTCATCTAAGAATGCTCCTAAATATTTTTAAATTATTTGTTTTTTGTGTGTAATTCAGTTATGAAATAAATTTTATTAATTTACTTAAATATATTTTTTCATAGATTAGAAGTTGATATACATCCACAGGATAACATTTAGAAGAGGACTATCTTTCATTCCACAGTCTTTACTTAAACACTGACAATGAGCCATGTAGTATGCTAAGTGATGGAGGACAATTGAAAGGCAAATAGGCCCTTTATGAATGAGTCTATTTGAGAAGACCCATATTAAATAAGATAAAACAAATGATCTATGTACCTATTTAGGCAAAAGCCGTAGAAATAAAATATAAGAAGAAATACAAAATTCTCCAATAATTATACAATTCTTAAATGACCAACTTTCTACTAACGAATTTTTATGCTTTTTAAAATTTTCTCCTGTGAATTTGTTTTCTGTGTAAAAGGGATGGTGTCCATGCCTTGCCAAACTGGTATCACATAGTTGTGTATTCTAGATATTTCACTTCAAACAAGAGTACTTCCCCATTATAAATAAGATTTTAAATATAAATCTTATAAGAAGCATAGTATTTTATTCTACAGAAGAAACTTAAGTTATGAAAATACTTCTTATTGTTGAAATTAGGATATTTAAAAAATAAAGCTATAATCTTTAGCATATGAATTTTGTTTCAATTCTGCTTATTGCTTTAGTATAAAAAACTTTTACTTGCATTTCCCTAATGATTAGTTGTGTTGAACATTTTTTCATATACCTGTTGGTCATCTGTATGTCTTTTTTTTTTTCAGAAATGTCTATTGAAATCCTTTGCCTACTTTTTAATGGGATTGTTATTATTATTATCATTATTTACTTTGCTCTTGAGTTGTTTGAGTTCCTTGTATATTCTGGATAGTAGTTTCTTGGTTGGATGAATAATTTGCAAATATTTTCTCCCCTTTTACAGGTTGTCTTTTACTCTTTTGACTTTTCCCTTGCTGTGCAGGAGCTTTTTAGTTTAATACAGTCCCATTGGTTTATTTCTTTTTTTAAGTTGCCTGTGCTTTCAAAGTCTTAGCCACAAAATCTCTGCTAGACTAATGTACTGACACATTTTTCCTGTGTGTGATAAGTACCATCTCTAATAAACCCACAGCCAATATCGTTGTTTTTATTTATTTTATTTTATTATTATTATACTTTAAGTTCTAGGGTACATGTGCATAACGTGCAGGTTTGTTACATATGTATACTTGTGCCATGTTGGTGTGCTGCACCCATCAACTCGTCAGTACCCATCAACTCATCGTTTACATCAGGTATAACTCCAATGCAATCCCTCCCCCGTCCTCCCTCCCCATAATAGGCCCAGGTGTGTGATGTTCCCCTTCCTGAATCCAAGTGATCTCATTGTTCAGTTCCCACCTATGAGTGAGAACATGCGGTGTTTGGTTTTCTGTTCTTGCGATAGTTTGCTGAGAATGATGGTTTCCAGTTGCATCCATGTCCCTACGAAGGACACAAACTCATCCCTTTTTATGGCTGCATGCATAGTATTCCATGGTGTATATGTGCCACATTTTCTTAATCTAGTCTGTCACTGATGGACATTTGGGTTGATTCCAAGTCTTTGCTATTGTGAATAGTGCCACAATGAACATACGTGTGCATGTGTCTTTACAGCAGCATGATTTATAATCCTTTGGGTATATACCCAGTAATGGGATGGCTGGGTCATATGATACTTCTAGTTCTAGATCCTTGAGGAATCTCCATACTGTTTTCCATAATAGTTGAACTAGTTTACAATCCCACCAACAGTGTAAAAGTGTTCCTATTTCTCCACATCCTCTCCAGCACCTGTTGTTTCCTGACTTTTTAATGATTGCCATTCTAACTGGTGTGAGATGGTATCTCATTGTGGTTTTGATTTGCATTTCTCTGATGGCCAGTGATGATGAGCATTTTTTCATGTGTCTGTTGGCACAGCCAATATCTTACTGAACAGGTAGAAGTTGGAAGCATTTCTCCCAAGAACTGGAATAAGACAAGGATGCCCACTGCTACCATTACTACTCAACACAGTACTATAAGTCCTAACCAGAGCAATCAGGCAAGATAAAGAAATAACAGACTTCCACCAGGAAAAGTGGAATTCTAATTGTCTCTTTATCTAAATCTTTTTATCAGAACTATATGTAATACATATGTAACAAAATTTAAGACTATATTTACATTAAGTTTCTAAAACAAATTTATCATTAATTATGTAAACAAATATTTATTAAGAATCTTTTTCATGCCAAACATGCATCTAGGTTCTGAGAATACAAAAGAAGAAAAAGCAAAGAAAAGTCACTGTTCACATGAATGACGTTTAGTGGAAAGACACATAGTGAATGAGTAAATTACATACATAGTACTTGACTATAAATAATCATAACAAAGCAGGAAAGGATATTTTGCAGTGTCAAATGGCATGTTTAAATAAACTAGTCAGGAAAGCCTTGGCTGATCCTTGTTTCTTTCCAGTTCTGCTTTGGTAATCAAATAATCTAAAATCTCACTTTCTCTGCTGGGCATGGTGGCTCAACGCCTGTATTCCCAACACTTTGGGAGGCCGAGGTGGGAAGGTTACTTGAGGCCAAGAGTTTGAAACCAGCCTGGCTAACATGGTGAAATCTGTCTCTACTAAAAATACAAAAATTAGCCAGGAGTGGTGGCGGACGCCTGTAATCCCAGTTACTCGGGAGGCTGAGGCAGGAGAATCGCTTGAACCCTAGAGACGGAGGTTGCAGTGAGCCTAGATGGCATCACTGTACTCCATCCTGGGTGACCGAGTGAGACTTTGTCTCAAAATAAAATAAAATAAAATAAAATAAAATAAAATAAAATCTCATATTCTCTTTGGTAACTGGAATTCTCTTTATTTGCTGTTATAACATGGCTTCTTGACAATATAATTACTAATGAATTGCATTATAAATTGATGGGGCTGTACCTTCTGATATAAGAAATTTTTTAAGTGTACTGGTTCACTAGGTTGTAGAAATACAAAATATTGTTAACATTATGTCTTTTTTCTTGTGGTTTCTTAATGAAAACTAGGCCAAGAATAAGAAAAACCAAGGCGGGGAAAGTTATTCCCTTTATAATTTCAGAAACAAATAGACAGCGGAGAATCTTGCTGAAACCTGGGTCCCCATTGAAATAAAACTATTAAAAAAAAGCTAATGGTAGTTGCTTAAATTTAAATCTTCTATAATAGCCTTCAAACATATATAGATTACATGCAAAAATAAAAATGAAAACAGACACATTTGTGCCTCTAGCATGACTAGGGGTCAGAAAATACCAAAACTTCAAATTATTGTAAATTAAAAAAAAAAAAAAAACTTACAGTGGAGTTATTCCTAGATCCCATCTCTATCCTTTCATGGTGTGCTAGGAGTTTCAGTTAAACTGGCAACGACCTCAGAAAGAGCAAAACCACACCAATTGTGAAAATGTAAAAAGGAGTTCCAAAAGGATCAGATTGCTGGGTACAAGGAAAGTGTGTTCTGGACTTGAAGAGTTAGTCTTGGAAAACCAACCTTCTGAGGAGAAGAGGGTAAAACATAAGAAAGGAAAAAGCACTTTTAAAACTTGCTCAGTAAATGAGGGAAAAAAGCAAGTGTGTGTATGTGTTGAAGAGAGGTGTTAGAATAATCCTAGACAAAATGACATCCGAAAAACAAAACAAAAGAAACTTTTCTCCTCCAAATCATTCATTTACGAGAATGCATTGCAATATTTTGACAGAAGAGGACACTCTTGACTTAGGAATCCAGTACAGCGCTCCAACTATCATTCCAGTCCACAAAAAGCATTTTTTGTCTATTAATATACGAAGATACTATAGAAAGAACACAGAAAATGAGAATTAAAACATTCAAACTGATTTTTTAAATGCCCCACGAAGAACAATCATGAAACACAGAAAAATATGATGCAACACTTCAAACTGATTTAAATATCCTAACAACAAATAAAAGTTGAACTAGTATACCAAAAATTCACAAGTTACAAAACAAACTGTATAAAGCAGGAAGAAATGCACCAGTTCTTTTGTTTTCCCATTTTCACTCACCTATTGTTATTGGGACTTTTTCATCTCAATTACAGACTTTCTAGCTAAAAGCTTCTTCCTAGGAAGATCCTATATTTTAGAAACTTTCAGTATCGATTTTCCTTATATAAATCTTTATCAAATTCACTTATCATCAAGCTAACTTTTCTCTGGAATCATACAATGATAAATTATTTCCTGCCTTAATAAATTTTTACTTCCTGGATTTTAATTATTTCTGTCATATGAAATGACGTATTAGAGTCCTGTAACCACTAAATCCTTTCTAGTTTATTTTCTTTATATACATTTTCACAGAAACCCTGGAATCTGGATAACCTATTGTGTAATTTATGCTAGAATAACCTTCTATAAAGTGTTTTAAGCACTATTTGTCTGACAATTATAAGCCAAGACTCAGAAAAAAATGTATCAATGAAACAGAAAATGTCCCAAATCAGATGGTCAAAATCATCTATAACTTGGAAAATAAAAACAGGAACTAAGACTGGCCATGAACATTGAGGAACTAAATTCCTAGTGTTTAAGTCCTGAAAGAATAAAGTTTCAGCTAATAAGTGTTCTGTTCCTATAGCTTTGATAATTAATCATGGAATTTTCATTTTTTTAGATGACTGTAATTTCTGACTTTGCTTAAAAAAATTAATTCTCTCAATTTAATCACAGCTTATTCGAAAGAGATGACAGTTGTATATATCTGTGGCTTCTGTCACAAGAAAATCACTTCTTAGGAGATTTTTCTGTACATAACCAAGTTTAGAAATGCAAAAAATAATTTTAATTTATTTTTGTTTTATTTTCCTATAATATTGATTACAAAAGATAGGAATCCAGTATGGATGCAGCTGGAGGCCAAAATCCTAAGTGAATTAATGCAGAAACAGTGTATCAAACACTGCACGTTCTCACTTATAAGTGGGAGTTAGACATTTGGTACACAAATATATAAACCTGGAAACAATAGACATTGGGGACTGTTAGGGGGTGGGAGAGAGGCTGGCATGGCACCCAAAACTACCTATTGGATACTATGCTTACTTCCTGGGTGATGGGATCATCTTTATCCCAAACCTTAGTATTACACATATACCCATGTCACACACTGTCGTGTGCCCTCTGAATCCAAAATAAAAGTTGAAAAAAATATGAATTAACAAAATCAAACATTAGATTTTAATTGTTATATATTACATGCCTTTCACAAAGACTTCTATTTTTCTTCACAATGCTTCAAAGTTATGGCTGTAAGAAAAAAAAAAGAAATACCTTTATTGTATCTTAAATATCATTTTGTGCTTTTCTATCTGTGGTGCAGAATGAATAGATGCTCTGGGAAATGACATCAATTCTATATCATTTATTCACTGAACTCACATGTATTGGGTTAACATATGTGGCCAGTTGCTGTGTTAGCCCCAGGGTTACAAAAGTTAAGTAAGCGTGGTCCATTAAGGTAGTTACAATGCATAGGGGAGCAAGTCACTGAAGTCAGAGGTCCAACACAAAGCTAGGTAAGCCTGGACTGTGTGATAGGAGTATGTAAGATGGACCTTATTCAAAATTTTAGGCTGCCCAGTGTTTGCACATTTGAAAATCGTTTTCTGGGATATTTAATACTGAGTCAAATAAAAAAAATGAAAAGAAGATTTTGTACAAGACTGCACGTTCAAAGATATACTATTTTCTAGTCAATATTTTTCTTATGCTCCAGCAAGCTACAACAACAAATATTTCTCAGCTCCCAGGGGCTATGAAGAATTTCAAAAGGAGATGGTGTAACTTCTATGCTTAGAAAGCACTTACAAGTTAAGTATAAGTGATAACGTTGAAGGTATATAAAAACTTAGTATAACAATAGTAAGTAGAAAAATGACTGTGTATGAGTGGTTGAGTGTGTGCGATGGATGTTTCTGCTCACCCCCGCAGAGAAACAGCAAGCCCCAGTGCTGCCAAGGCTGTGATGGAAACTCTGTGGCTTCTAGGGGCGGTGTGTAGCTCAGCCCATGACATCAATATGGTTCAGGGTGCTATTTACTGACTATTTGGCTGGAACAATCTCCTGAATTTTATGTGAACTGCTTAGTGGAAAGTTTTAAAATCAAGCAATATCTGTAAATGTATTTCTTGACAAGAGAAATAATATGAAAAGGATAAAGTGAGGAACTTTTCTGGGCAGTGAGGTGAATAAAACACTGGTAGAGAAAATGAGACTGACCTAAAGATATTGACAAATATATTAGAAATGAGGAAGAGAGAAGATTAAGTTCTCATACTTGCCAGCAGAGAAAATTTGATCATTCACATATTTTGTGAAGGGAAATCTGAAAGTTGAGGAATTGTATTGATACAGCTTACTAAAATTACAATCAGCTTTTTATTAGAAATGATATTAACACACGTAAGTTCATAGCTCACTATTGATTACAAGAACAATAATACAAACATAGAATTTGTTGATATAAAATAAATTTGCTAGCAAAAAATTTAAATCTATAATTGTGAGTCAATGACTGGAAATAATTTTACAAATCTATTACAAATATTAAATATTTTATTATACTGAAGAAATATGTTTCCTAAAAAAGTATTTCATTAAACATATGAGGTCTGATTATATATACATTGTGGAGTTTCATGTGTACAAAATTTTATGTTTCCACACTGGTTTAGGAAATAATATTACAAATTTTTTTAATTGAAAGAATAATTTGTTTTTCATCTTTTTTTCTCCTTGAAAGTGATCTGTTTTAAAAGTAATTTATCTTAATATTTCAGTTATAGAACCAAAGAATTATGCTTTACAAACTTAAAATTTCCTCTACACAGTGGTAAGATTTCTGGGGAACTGAATAGACATTCTATGAAATAACATGTTTAGTGTTTAGTTGGGTGTCTTTGCGTTCCATTTTCGATAACTAGATTTGTGAAAATTCCTCCAGCCTGAGAGAAGTGAGTATCTTTGGTGTATCTGTCACAAAATCAACTACCCACTCATTGAGAAAGAAAAGGAGAGATACCAGGTTAAATTTAGAAAAGCCATGGCTGGTAAGATGTTCTTAAATATGTGGCTTAAAATTCTAGAAAACCCTGAGTCAGGATTGCAGAAATTGACATTTCGATCCTGAGGTGTGCACAAACTTGATAAGTTTGAAGAAAACCCTTGGAATTTTAAAAGAATAATAATAACTTTAAATCTTTGATTGTGTCAGTGATACAGTGAATTTTGCAGAGATGTAAAAACATCATAAAAGAATGGGTATGTTTTATAAATTCAGAATAAAATTGCAAAGCATCCTTTTTTCTATTTTTTTTTTTTTTGAGACAGTCTCTGTTGCCCAGGCTGGAATGCAACGGTGTGATCTCGGATCACTGCAACCTCCACCTCCCAGGTTCAAGCGATTCTCCTGCCTTAGCCTCCCTAATAGCTGGGACTACAAGTGTGTGCCAGCACTCCCGGCTAATTTTTTTGTATTTTTTTTAAGTAGAGATGGGGTTTCACCGTGTTAGCTAGGATGGTCTCAATCTCTTGACCTCGTTATATGCCCGCCTCAGCCTCCCAGTGTGCTGGGATTACAGGCGTGAGCCACCATGCCCAACACAAAGCATCCTTTTCTCCCCTAGATAAAGGGTAAATTTTTGCTTAGCTTTGAGTTATATTGTCAGAACCTAGTAAAGTGAAAAATTTAGTTCTGGAAACACCATTCAATTTGAGCTCTATTAATATTTCAATTAGATTTAGTCTCATTGTTAGGATATTTACTTGATGATGCTTATTTGAATGGGGAAAATTCTATTTATGGAAATACATTTTATTATAGGACTTATAATGTATAGACATAATACAAATTATATTAATCCGCGTGCTGGTATTCCAAAGAGCTTATGGGGAATTTTCTGTTTGCTATTTTCCTTCAGGAACTATTTCAGGAATCCTAGCCAGGTTTAAATTACTATATCTGTGAAAATAATGTGAACATTGATAGACATATTTAATTTAATTTATAATGATGTATTTAGTAAAGATTCTAACTCAGATTTTTTTTTTATTCTGAGACAGACTTAGGAAACAAGTCTGTCTTCTTTAAAAGCGCAGCTTCTGAAGAGAATATATCCCAGACTAAATTCAATACAATTTTCAAATGTTTACCCAGAGACTTGAAGATTAACTCTGTTTTTGTCAGACTCAGCCTACTAATGTGTTTTATATATGGCAGAGTGGGCCCATGACTATCTTTCAAGTGGTTGAAATTGTCAAATCTTTTTCCTTTCTAGAAGGTATAAAATAAGAAAGCTATTATTCTATTCCTTCTGCTATCAAAATTCAATAGTGAGATGTTACTGTCCGTACCCCAGCATTAAGTGTTGAATATTGGATGTTGAGAATTATCCATAATGGGATACTGTAGGCAGTGGACAGTCTCTTGACCTTGGAGGGTTATCCCATGGTCCATGACACATTGGAAATATAAAAGAATCAAATGTATCCATAATGTATCATTCACAAGGTCTAAAATTTGAATAGAAATTACTAGAAAGGCTTGTTGATAAACGAGAAAATGGGACTGTATTAATTTCCCATGGCTGCTGCAACAAACTTGACAGCTTTAAGTAACATAAGTTGATCGTTTCACAATTCTGGAGGCCACATGTACAAAGCATTTTCCTGATGATTAGAGATATTGAGCATGTTTTTATATATCTGTTAGCCATTTGTATATCTTTTTTTAAGAAATATATTTTCAGGTTCTTTGTCCACTTTTAATTTTTTTTATTGAGTTTAGTTCCTTATATACTTTGAATATTAACTTTTTGTCAGACATGGTTTGAAAATATTTTTCCTAATTTTTTAGATTGCCTCTTTACTCTTGTTTTTTTTTTTTCTTTTTCAGTTCAGTAGCTTTTTAAGTTTCATGTAATTCTGTTTGTCCCTTGCTTTTTTTTTTTTTTTTTTTTTTAGACTTTTAAGTTCTGGGGATACATGTACAGGACGTGCAGATTTGTTACATAGGTATACACATGCCATAGTGGTTTGCAGTACCAATCAACCCGTCATCTACATTAGGTATTTCTCCAAATGCTATCCTTCCCCTAGCCCCTCACTCCCCAACCAGCCTGGTGTGTGATATTTGCCATTAGTGCATTGAAACATTGTTAATTTTTGTATGTTGTTTTGGTATCCTGTAACTTTACTGAATTAATTTATTATTTATAACAGTTTTTTTGGTTAAAACTTTATGGTTTTCTGTATATGAAATCAAGTTGTCTGCAGAGACAGTTTATCCTTTTTCTTGCAAATTTGGGTACCTTTAATTTTTTTTAGCCTAATTGCTATGGCTAGAACTTTCAGTATTATGTTGAATAAAAATGGTGAGAGTGAATATCCTTGTTTTAATCCTGAAATTAGAAATATCTTTTAATTTTTCACCATGGAGTATGATGTTAGCTGTGGACTTGTCATATATACCCTTTAACCTATGTTCATTGGGGATATTGTCCTGTTATTTTCTTTTTGTCGTGTGCTTGTTGTGCTTTAGTATCAGAGTAATGCTGAACTCATAAAATGAGTTTGAAAGTATTCCCTCCTCTTTGAATTTTTACAAGAGTTTGTGAAGGACTAGTATTCATTTTTCTTTTTAAATTAAATTAAATTTCAATAGTTTTGGGGGAACAGGTGGTTTCTGGTTATATGGATAAGTTCTTTAGTGGTGATTTTGGAGATTTTGGTGCACCCATCACTCAAGCAGTGTACACTGTACACGGTGTATAGTGTTTTATTCCTCATCCCCCCCACCCTTCCCCTGAATCCCCAAAGTCCATTATATCATTAATATGCCTTTGTGTCCTCATAGCTTAGCTCCCAATTATAAGTGAGAACGTAAAATATTTGATTTTCCATTTCTGAGTTACTTCACTTAGAATAATAGTCTCCAGCTCCATCCAGGTTGCTGCGGATGCTATTTTTTTGTTGTTGTTATGACTTGAGTAGTATTCCAGAGTGTGTATATATATATACATATATATATACAGAATGTGTGTGTGTATATATACACACTCCGGAATACTACTCAGTCATATATATACATATATGTATATACATATATGTGTGTGTATATATAGATGTGTGTGTATATATAGATATATATACACACACATATATATCACATTTTCTTTATCATCTCCTTGGTTGATGGGCATTTAGGCTAGTTCTAGGCATGTAGAAGTATCTTTTTCATGTAATGACTTCTTTTCCTCTGGGTAGATACCCAGTAGTGGGATTGCTGGATCATATGGCACTTCTACTTTTAGTTCTTTAAGGAATCTCCATACTGTTTTCCATAGTGGTTGTACAAGTTTATATTCCCATCAGAAGTGTAAAAATGTTCCCTTTTCATCACATTGACACCAAATTCTTGAATCCAAAGTAGAGCCCAGCTAGAGCAAGCAAGACTAAGCAAAAAAAATAAAAATAAAAATAAAAACTGCATCTAGAGCATCACATTACCTTACTTCAAACTATACTACGAGGCTATAGTTGCCCAAACAACATGGTACTGGAAAAAAAAGTAGGTATGTAGGCCAATGGTATTAGCTTTTATTTAAATGTTTGTTACAAAGTCGTGGAGCCCTGCAGTCCTTGACAAATTTCGATTACTTTTTCAATGCCTTTACTAATTATTGATCAGTTGATATTTTCTATTTCTTAATGATTTATTCTTGATAGATTTATGTTTCAAGGACTATATCAGTTTCTTCCAAGTTAATCCAACTATTTGATGTATAATTGTTCATAATAGTCTTTTATGATGCTGTACATTTATATAGTGTAAGTAATAATGCTGCCTCTTTCACGTCTGATTTTATTTACTTTATTATTCTCCCTTTTTTTCTTAGTCTAGCTAAATGTTTGTCAATTTTGTTTATCTTCTCAAAAAACTAACTCTTTTTTTTTTTTTTTGAGACGGAGTCTGGCTCTGTCGCCCAGGCTGGAGTGCGGTGGCCGGATCTCAGCTCACTGCAAGCTCCGCCTCCCGGGTTTACGCCATTCTCCTGCCTCCGCCTCCCAAGTAGCTGGGACTACAGGCACCCACCTCGTTGCCCGGCTAGTTTTTTGTATTCTTTAGTAGAGACGGGGTTTCACCGTATTAGCCAGGGTGGTCTCGATCTCCTGACCTTGTGATCTGCCCGTCTCGGCCTCCCAAAGTGCTGGGATTACAGGCTTGAGCCACCGCGCCCGGCCTCAAAAAACTAACTCTTAAGCTCATTAACTTTTCTATTGTTTTATAGGTTATTTCATTTATTTCTAATTTGTTCTTTATTATTTTCTTTCTTCTACAAAATTTGTGCTTTGTTCTTCTTTATCTAGTTCCTTGAGTTGTAAAATTGAATTCTTTATTTCAGATCTTTCTTCTTTTTTATGTAGGTGTTTATTGCTATAAACTTTCTCTTAGAACTGTTTTTTCTGCATACCATAAGTTTCACTATTTCCATTTTCATTTGTCTGTCTCAAGATTTTTATTTCCTTCTTGATTTCTTCTCTGATCCATTGTTATTCAGGAGCATGTTGTTTACTTTCTGCATATTTGGGTATTTTTAAAATTTCACCCTGTTGATGGTTTTTTTTGTTTGTTTGTTTGTTTGTTTTTTTTTGAGGCGGAGTCTCGCTCTGTCGCCCGGACTGGAGTGCAGTGGCCGGATCTCAGCTCACTGCAAGCTCCGCCTCCCGGGTTTATGCCGTTCTCCTGCCTCAGCCTCCCGAGTAGCTGGGACTACAGGCGCCCGCCACTTCGCCCGGCTAGTTTTTGTATTTTTAGTAGAGAGGGGGTTTCACTGTGTTAGCCAGGATGGTCTCGATCTCCTGACCTCGTGATCCGCCCATATCGGCCTCCCAAAGTGCTGGGATTACAGGCTTGAGCCACCGCGCCCGGCCCTGTTGATGGTTTTTAATCTCATACCTTTGTGGTCAGAAAAAGTGCTTAATATGATTTCAATCTTTTTAAATTTTTTGAAGACTGGTTTGTGGCCTGAAATATGATCTATCCTGGAGAATGATATGTGCACTTCATTCTTCTGCTTTGGGATGAAATGTTCTATATATGCCTGATAGACTCATTTGGTTTAAAGTTTATTTCAAGTCCTGTGTATTATTGAACTTCTGTCTGAATAATCTGTTATTAAATTGACATATTGGAATCCTCTACTATTAATGTATTGCTATCTAAGCTGCCTCCTTAAGACAGATAAATTGTAAAGTCCTGTTATTTTCTTAATTTTAAGGGAAAATGAAAGATCAAAGTTAGAAAGTCATGAGGGTTTTATAAAACAAAGCACAGGTAACAAGAAGGTAGGCATTAGACATGTTAGTGTGGTTGGGGCCATAACTCCTGGGATGAAAGATGAAGGGGAGGCATAAATAAGTGACTTGAAGCAAGGGCCCTGCCCTGATGAAGATATTGATATGCCTTGAACTAAAGTGTGTCACTAAAATTCAACCCCCTGCACAAGGACTAAAATAAATTCGTATATTTTGGAACTAATTAGACATGAATGGTTATACAAAATTGTGAATGTATTAAATGCTACTGAATTGTACACTTTAAAGGCGTTAATTTAATGTTATATGAATTTCACCTTAATACAAAATTAAAAATATATATTAATAATAAAAAATATTGCTATCTATCTTCCTCATTAGATCTATTAATATTTGCCCTATATATTTAGGCACTCTCTTGCTAAGTGTATATATTACAGTTTTTAAGTTATAGTTTATTTTGTCTGGTAGAAGTATAGCTATTCCTGCGGTCTCTTGGTTTCTATTTGCATGAATTATCTTTCTTTATTCCTTCCCTTTCAGTCTACATGTGTACTTAAAGCTGAAGTGGGTCTCTTGTAGGCACTATATAGCTGGGTGTTTTCTTTTCCCATTCAGCCAATCTATGTCTTTTGATTGAATAGTTCAGTCTTTTTCAATTCAAGGTAATCATTGATAGATAAAAATTTGCTACTACCATTTTATTGTTTCTGGTTTTTTGGAGATCTTTTGCTCCTTTCTTTTTCTCTTGTTTTCTACTTTTGTGATTTTATTATTTTCTGTAATGGTATATATATTAGTTCATTCTCACAATGCTATAAAAATACTACCTGAGACTGGGTGAAAGAAAGAGGTTTATTTGACTCACAGTTCTGCATGACTGGGGAGATCTCAGGAAACTTACAATTACAGCAGAAGGGTAAGCAGGCATGTCTTACATGGTGACAAGTGAGAGAACATGTGAAGGAAGTGAAGGGGGAAGAGCCCCTTATAAAACCATCAGATCTCAAGTGAAAACTCACTATCATGAGAACAGCATGGGGGCAACTGACCTTATGATCCAGTCACCTCCCACCAGGTCCTGCCCTCCACATGTAGGGATTATGGGGATTACAATTTGAGATGAGATTTGGGTGGGGACACAGAGCCAAACCATAGCAATATGTTTTGATTTCTTTCTCTTTTTCTTTTGTGTGTCTACTATAGATTTTTGATTTGTGATTACAATGAAGCTAACATAGAACATCTTGCAGTTATGCCTATTTTAAACTAATAACAACTCAGGTTTGATTGCATATCACAACTCTACACTTTTCCTCTTTCCCTCATTTAATGTTTTCAATACACAATTTACATTTTTAAATATTGTATATCCTTTAACAAATTATTGTAGGTATAAGTCTTTTTGATAGTTTTGTCTTTTAAGTTTATACTAGTAATATAAGTGATTTACACATGACCATTACAGTATTAGAGTATCTTGAATTTGACTACATATTTACCTTTACAAATGAGTATTTTTTATTTTTGTTTTTAATGTTATTAATTAGCGTTATTTCATTGCAACTTTGGAAATTCTCTTGAGCATTTCTTGTAAGGCAAGTCTAGTGATGGTGAACTCCCTCAGCTTTTGTTTATCTGGAAATGTCTTTATTTTCCTTTCATCCCTGAAGAATAGTTTTTCTAGGTTTAGTATTTTTGGTTGGAAGATTTTTTTCTTTTTCTGCACTTTGAATATATCAGCCCACTCTCTTCCGTTAAAATTTCTGTTAAAATGTTTGCTGATAATCTTATGTAGTTTCCCCTGTAGTATCCCCTGTATTTGATTAAATCATTTCTTACTGATTTCAACTCTCTCTGGTCCTGGCCTGGGATAGGCACAGAGCCAAGGAGACCTTTCTACCATGGAGAAAGGGTGAGTGAGCAAGAATCCCAGGAGACCAACACTTCTGCAACAGAACTTCACAATCCTGGGCATGGGAGATCTCTCCTAACTTCTTTCTCTCCCCTAGACTTCAGACCAACATGAAGAGCTGCCAGCTATCTGGGTAGAGAGACTGCTCAGGCTCATGTGTAGTCACACAGGTCTTGCCTCAGCAACAGATCCCATAGGCCTCCCAACAAGGGTTGTCAGGCATCTTAAACACCCTCATGATATTGGCCACATCCACAGTGCTGAGGAGCAGATGGACTTCAGACCTTGCCTCTGCTGTATCTTTCCAAGCAAAGCCAACTGGCCTGTTACCATGACACAGCCACTCCATTCCTGCCTGAGCACTACAGCTGGTTGTAGCTCTTTATTTCTCTGTAATGGAGCTCCCACATGTAACTGACAGGCTTGCTGTGAATGCTGCTGTCATGCTTCCTGCCACTGCTGCCCTCAGGCTGGGGAGGGAGTGAACAGCCCAAGAATTGTCACTGGACTCCAGTGTGCTGCACTGCCATATGGAAAAGTGGCCAGGCCACATGGCTTCTTGCCCCTGCTACATCTCACTGGGCAGGATCTCCTGGCCTGGGGCCCAGTGCAGCTGCCCTTCCCCTGCCTGATCACTTTGTTCAATGACAATGGCAGTCCTGTATTTCTCTAAAGTGGTGCTCCCAGAGGCAACCATTAGGCTGTCATTGCCTCCACAATGATTCCAGTCCCTTCTCCCCCTAGGATATGGAGGGTACAAAGAGTGTGACTAATTTCAGGCAATTAAAGTGCCAGTGGCCATCCTACAAAGAGGACAGCTTGTCTTCCCCCATAGTCTCTGACCCTTCTGGTTTTGCCAGGCATAGCCCTCTGGCTTGGGCCTGCAGTGCAACCACCCTACCCCTGGATGATTACTCTGATTGGCAGTGGATCTGTGATTCTCCCAGAGGCAACTGACAGCCCCTCTATGACTGCCTACTATGGTACCCCTCCTTGCTGTTCCTGGGCTGGGGAGGGAACAAAGACCTGATTGCTTTGCTTCTTTGTTCATGCCTCCAATACATCACAGACACCCTGTGGAGAGACAGCCAAACTGTCTTCCCCGTGAGTCCCATTGAAGGTTTCCAGAAATGAAGCCAACTAACTAAACTTACCCCACAGTTAAAAGAACATCAGTCCTCCCAGATGAGAAGAAAACTAGTGCACGAACTCTGGCAATTCAAACAACCAGAGTTCTCTCTTTCCTTCAGACTAGTCCACTAGCTCCCCAGCAATAGTTCTTCACCAGTCAGAAATGACTGGACAAACATAGAATTCAGAATCTGGGTGGCAAGAAAACTCATCAAGATTCACAAGAAAGTTGAAACCTAATCCAAGGAATCCAACAAATAGAGTAAGACAATAAATGAGCTGAAAGATGAAAGAGTCAATTTAAGAAATAACTACACTGAACTTCTGGAGCTAAAAATTTTACTACAATATTTTATAATACAATCAGAAGTACTAACAGCAGAATGGACCAAACTGAGGAAATAATCTCTGAGCTCAAAGACCAGATCATCAGATCAACTCAGTCAGACAAAAATACAGAAAAAATTTTTAAAAATGAACAAATCCTTCAAGAAATGTGGGATTATGTAAAGAGACAAAATCTGCAACTCCTTGGCATCTTTGAGAGGGGGAGAGAGAATAAACAACTTCGAAAATATATTTGAGGACATAGTCCAAGAAAATTTCCCTAATATCACTAAAGAGGTTGACACACAAATCTAATAAATATAGGGAACCCCAATGAGATACTATACAAGATGACCAGACTGAGGGCACATAGTCATCAAATTAACAATGTCAGTACAAAAGAAAAATATCTTAAAGGCAGCTAGATTGAAGGGTGAAGTCACAGACAGAGGGGATGCCATTAGGCTACCGGCAGACATCTCAGCAAAAACCTTAGAAGTCAGAAGATACTGGGGGCCTATTTTCAGCACCCATAAGGAAAAAAAATCCTACCAAGAATTTCCTATTCCACCAAACTAAGCTTCATAAGTGGAAAAAAGGAATCCTTCTCAAACAAGCAAATTTTGAGGGAATTTGTGTCACTAAATCAGCCTTACAAGAGGTTATTAAGGGAGAGCTAAACATGAAACTAAAAGATTGACACCTGCTAACACAAAAACACACTTAAACGTATGGCTCATGGGTACCATAGAGCAAATTCACAATCAAATCTACATAACCTGCTGACCACATGATGACAGTTTCAAAATCACACATATCAATACCAACCATGAATGAAAACAGGCTAAACACCCAATTTAAAAGACATAGAGTGGCAAGCTGGATAAAAACAAAATAACCAACCATCTGCTGTCTTCAAGAGACTCATCTCACCAGTAGCAACACCCACAGTCTTGAAGGGGTAGACTAAGGACTGCCATGCAACTGGGAAAGAAAAAAAAAAAAAAAAACAGGAGTCATATTATCACATCAGAAAAAAAGATTTAAACCAACAAAAAAGGCAAAGAATGACATTACAGGATTTTGGGCCAGCTGCAGTCTGCAGTTCCTATTGACACCAATGCAGAATGCAGGTGATTTCTGCATTTCCAACTGAGATATCCAGTTTATCTCATTGGTACTGGCTAGGCACTGGGTGAAACCCATGGAGGGTAAGCAGAAGCAGGGTGGGGCGTCACTTCACCTTGGAAGTGCAAGGAGCTGGGGGGACCTACCTCCCTCCCCAGCCAAAGGAAGCCATGAGGAACTGTGCTACCTGGCCCATATACTACACGTTTTCCTATGCTTTTGCCATGGCTTTTGCAATCTGCAGATCAGGAGATTCCCTTGTGTGCTTACACCACCTGGGCCCTGAGTTTTAAGCACAAAACTGGGTGGCTGTTTGGGCAGACACTGAGCTAGCTGTAGGAGTTTTTTTTCATACCCCAGTGGCACCTGGAACCCCAGTAAGACAGAACTGTTCACTTTGCTGGAAAGGGGGCTGAAGCCAGGGAGCCCAGTGGTATTGCTCAGTGGGTCCCACTCCCATGGAGTTCCACAAGCTAAGAACCCCTGGCTTGATATTCTCACTGCCAGCAGAGCAGTCTGAAATCAACCTGGGATGATCCAGCTTGGTAGGGGAAGGGGTGTCCACCATTACCGAGGCTGTAGTAGGTGGTTTTCCCTGATAGTGGTAAGGAAGCTAGGAAGTCTAGACTGGGCAGAATTCACCACAGTGTGGCAGAGCAGCTGTGGCCAGACTGCTTCTGTAGATTCCTCCTCAATGGGCAGGGCATCTCTGAAGGAAACGTAACAACCCAGTCAGGGGTTTACAGATAAACTCCCATCTCCCTGGGACAGAGTACCTGGGGGAAGGGGTGGCTGTGGATGCAGCTTCAGCAGATTTAATCTCCTGCATGCTGGCTCTGAAGAGAGCAGCTTATCCTCACAAAAGGGATTCTCCCAGCACAGCACACTAGCTCTGCTAAGGGACAGACTGCCTCCTCAAGTGGGTCCCTGAGCCTGCATGCCTCCTGACTGGAAGAGACCTCCCAACATGGGTCAATAGACACTGCATACAGGAGAGCTCCAGCTGGCATCAGTTCAGTGCCCCTCTGGGACAAAGCTTCCAGAGGAAGGAGCAGGCAGCAATCTTTGCTGTTCTGCAGCCTCCACTGGTGATACTCAGGCAAAGAGGGTCTGGAGTGGACCTCTAGCAAACTGCAGCAGATCTGCAGAAGAGGGGCCTGACTACTAGAAGAAAAACTAACCAAAAAAACAATAACATTAACATCAGCAAAAAGGATCCCTCCACAAAAATCCCATCTGAAGGTCATCAGCCTCAAAGATCAAAGGTAGATAAATACATGAGGATGAGGAAAAAAACAGTGCAAAAACACTGAAAATTCCAAAAACCAGAATGCTTCTTCTCCTCCAAATGATCGCAATTCCTTTCCAGCAAGGGCACAAAACTGGATGGAGAGTGAAATGGACAAATTGACAGAAGTAGGCAAATCAATAAATGTAATCCATCACATAAGCAGAACCAGTGACAAAAAACACAAGATGATCTCAATAGATGCAGAAAAGGCCTTTGATAAGATTCAACACTGCTTCATGCTAAAAAGTCTCAATAAACGTATCTCAAAATGATAAGAGCTATTTATGACAAGCCCACTGCCAATATCATACTGAATGGGCGAAAACTGGAAGCATTCTCTTGGAAAACCAGCACAAGACAAGGATGCCCTCTCTTATTACTCCTATTCAACGTAGTATTGAAAGTTCTGGCAGGGAAATCAGGCAAGAGAAAGAAATAAAGAGTATCCAAATAGGAAGAGAGAAAGTCAAATTGTCTCTGTTTACAGATGACATGATTGTGTATTTAGAAAACCCCATCGTCTCAGCCCAAAAACTCCTTAAGCTTATAAGCAACCTCAGCAAAGTCTCAGTATACAAAATCAATGTGCAAAAATCACAAGCACTCCTACACACCAATAACAGACAAGCAGAGAGCCAAATCATGAGTGAACTCCCATTCACAATTGCTACAAAGAGAATAAAATACCTAGGAATACAACTTACAAAGGAGGTGAGAGACCTCTTCAAGGAGAATTACAAACCATTGCCGAAGGAACTAAGAGAGGACACACACAAATGGAAAAACATTCCATGCTCATAGATAGGAAGAATCAATATCATGAAAATGGCCATACTGCCCAAAGTAATTTATAGATTCAATGCTATTCCCATCTAGTTACCATTGACTTTCTTCAGAGAATTAGAAAAAACTACTTTAAATTTCACATGGAATGAAAGAAGAGCCTGTATAGCCAAGACAATCCTAAGCAAAAAGAACAAAGCTGGAGGCATCACACTACCTGACTTCAAACTATACTACAAGGCTATAGAAACCAAAATAGCATGGTACTGCTAAGTAAACAGCTATATATACTAATGGAACAGAACAGAGGCCTCAGAAATAACACCATACATCTACAACCATCTGATCTTTGACAAACCTGACAAAAACAAGCAATGGGGAAAGGATTCCCTATTTAATAAATGGTGCTGGGAAAACTGGCTTGCCATATGCAGAAAACAGAATCTGGACCCCTTCCATACACCTTATACAAAAATTAACTCAAGATGAATTTGACACTTAAATGTAAGACCTAAAACCATGAAAACCCTAGAAGAAAACCTAGGCAATACCATCCAGGACATAGGCATGGGCAAAGACTTCATGACTAAAACACCAAAAACAATTGCAGGAAAAGCCAAAATTGACAAATGGGATCTGATTAAGCTGAAGATCTCCTGCACAGCAGAAGAAACTATCATCAGTGTAAACAGGTAACCTACAGAATGGGAGAAAATTTTTGGAATCCATCCATCTGACAAAGGTCTAATATCCAGAATCTACAAAGAACTTAAGAATAAAAGCAAACAACCCCATTAAAAAGTGGGAAAGGATATGGAGAGACATTTCTCAAAAGAAGACATTTATGCGGCCAACAAATGTGAAAAAAAGCTCATCACTGGTCATTAGAGAAATGCAAATCAAAATGCAATGAGATGGTATCTCATTGTGGGACCATCCACACTCAGAGATGAGAAAGAACCAAAGCAAAAACTCCAATAACTCAAAAGGCCAGAATGTCTCCAGACAACTGCCCCAGTTATCCAACAAGAGTTCTTAACCAGGCTAAGCTGGCTGAAATGACAGAAATGGAATTCAGAATATGGATACGAATGAAGATCACTGAGATTCAAGAGGATAATAAAACCCAATCTGAGGAAACTAAAAATCACAGTAAAGTGATATAGGAGCTGAAGGATGAAATAGCCAGTGTAAAAAAGAATGTAACAGCTCTGACAGAGCTGAATAATGCAATACAAGAATTTCACAGTGCAATCACAAGAATTAACAACAGAGTAAACCAAGATGAGTAAATAATCTCAGAAGTTGAAGACTGGTTCTCTGAAATAAGACAGTCAGACAAAAATAAAAAGAAATGAACAAAACCTCTGAGGAGTATGGGATTCCATATAAAGAGGCCAAATCTATGAATTATTAGCATCCTTGAAAGGGAGGGGGAGAAAGCAAACAACTTGGAAAACATATTCCAGGATATCATCAAAACTTCCCCAACCTTGCTAGAGAGGTCAACAGTCAAATTTAGGAAATACAGGGAACTCCTGCAAGATTCTACACAAAAAGATTATCCCCCAAGACATATAATCATTAGATTTTCCAAGGTAGAAATGAAAGAAATAATGTTAAATTCAGTTCAAGAGAAAGGGCAGGTCACCTTCAAGGAAACCCCATCAGGCTAACAGCAAACTTCTCAGCTGAAACTCTATGGCCAGAAGAGACTGGGGGCCTTTATTCAACATTCTTAAAGAAAAAAATCTTCAACCAAGAATTTCTTATCTGACCAAACACTTCCTAAGTGAAGGGGAAAAAAGATTCTTTTCTGATACAAATCTTGAGGGAGTTTGTTGTCACCAGATTTCCTTACAAGAAAATTTGAAAGGAGCACAAAATATAGAAAGGAAAGACCACTACCAGCTAAAACAAAAACACACATAAACACACAGACCAGTGTCACTATAAAACAAGCAAACATAACCAGCTAACACACATATCAATACTAACCTTGAATGTAAATGGGCTAAGTATCCCCACTTAAAAGGCAGAGGAGCGGCAAGATGGATAAAAAAGCAAGACTCAATGGCATGCTGTCTTTAAAAGGCCCATCTCACATGTAATGACACTCACAGGCTCAAAATAAAGGAATAGAGGAAAGCCTACCAAGCAAATGAAAAACAGAAAAAAGCAGGGGTTTCAATCCTAATTTCAGAGAAAACAGACTTTAAACCAACAAAGATCAAAAAAAGACAAAGGACGTTACATAATGGTAAAGGTTCAATTAGACAAGAAGTCCTAACTATCCTGAGTATATACGCACCCAAAAAAGGAGCATCCAGATTTATAAAACAAGTTTAGAGACCTACAAAGAGACATAGACTCTCGCACAATAATAGTGGGAGACTCCAACACTTCACTGACACTATTAGACAGATCATTGAGGCAGAAAATTAACAAAGAGATTCAGGACCTGAACTGAACAATGGACCAAGTGGATCTGATAGACCTTAACAGAACTCTCCACCCCAAAACAACAGAATATACATTCTTCTCATCATCACATGGCACATACTTTAGAGTCAACCACATAATTAACATAAAACCATCCTCAGCAAATGCAAAAGAATGAAAACCATACCAAGCATACTCTCAGACAATAGCACAATAAAAAATAGAAGTCAAATCTATAAAAATTGCTCAAAACCATGCAATTACATGGAAACTAAACAACATGCTCTTGAATGACTTTGGATAAAAAATGAAATTAAGGCAGAAGTAAAAAAATTCTTTGAATATAATCAGAAAGAAGTTACAACATAGCAGAATTTCTGGGATACAGCTAAGGCAGCATTAAGAGCGAAATTCATAACACTAAATACCCACATCAAAAGTTAGATCTCAAATTAACCACCCTAACATCACAACTGAACGAATTAGAGAAGCAAAAAGAAACCAGCCCCAAAGCTAGCAGAAGACAACAAACGACCAAAATTGGAGCTGAACTGAAGGAAATCAAGACACCAAAAGCCACTGAAAAGACCAATGTGTCCAAGAGTTGTTTTTTGAAAAAATTAATACAGTAGATAGACCACTTGCTAGAATAATAGAGAAGACCCAAATAAACACAATTATAAGTGATGAATAGAATGTTATCACTGATCCCCCAGAAATAAAAACAACCACCAAAACTACCACAAACACCTCTATGCACACAAACTAGGAAACCTAGAAGAGATGGATAAACACCTGGACAGATACACCCTTCCAAGACTACCAGGAAGAGACCAATAGCAAGCTCTGAAATTGAATCTGTAACAAATAGCCTACCAATTAATAAAAGCCCAGGACCTGGTAGATTCATAGCCAAATTCTACCAGTTCTACAAGGAAGAGCTGTTACCATTCCTATACAAGCTATTCCAAAAAATAGAAGAGGGGGGACTCCTCCCTAAGTTATTCTGTGAGGCTAGCATCATCTTGATACCAAACCTGGTAGAGACACAACAAAAAAAGAAAACTTCAGACTGGCCATGGTGGCTCATGCCTGTAATCCCAGCACTTTGGGAGGTCAAGGCAGGTGGATCACAAGGTTAGGAGATTGAGACCATCCTGGTCAACACGGTGAAACCCTGTATCTACTAAAATACAAAATATTAACTGGGCATGGTGGTGTGCACCTGTAGCCCTAGTTACTCAGGAGGCTGAGGCAGGGGAATCGCTTGAACCTGGGAGGCAGAAGTTGCAGTGAGCCAAATGGTGCTACTGCACTCCAACCTGGCGACAGAGCAAGACTCCATCAAACAAACAAACAAACAAACAAACAAACAAACAACAAACAAACAAACAAACAAAAAACCAAAAAAACTTCAGGCCAATATCCTTGATGAACATCAATGCAAAAATCTTCAATGAAACACTTGCAAAAAAATTCAGCAGCACATCAAAAAGCTAATTCACCGTGATTGAGCAGGCTTCATCCCCAGGATGCAAGGCTGGTTCAACATATGCAAATCAATAAATGTGATTCATCACATAAACAGAACTAAAGACAAAAGCCAAATTATTATTTTAATAGATATAGAAAAGACTTTCAATAAATTCAAAACCCCTGCATTTTAAAACTCTTAACAAACTAGGTATTGAAGTAACACACCTCAAAATAATGAGAGCTGTCTATGACAGACACACCATCAACATCATACTGAATGGGCAAAAGCTGAAAGCATTTCCCTTGAAAATCAGTTCAAGGCAAGAATGACCTCTCTCACCCCTCCTATTCAACATGGTATTACAAGTCCTAGCCAGAGCAATCAGGCAAGAGAAAGAAATAAAGGACATCCAAATAGGAAGAGAGGAAGTCAAACTCTCTCTCTTTGCAGGCAACATAATTTTATATCTAGAAAACCCCATAGTTTCACCCCAAAATCTTCTTCAGCTGATAAACAACTTCAGTAAAGTTTCAGGATACAAAATTGACATACAAAAATTACTAACATTCCTGTACATGAAAAACAGTCAATCTGAGAGCCAAATCAGAAAGCAATCCTGTTCACAATTGCCACAGAATGAATAAAATACCTAGGAATAAAGCTAACCAGGGAGTTTAAGGATGTCTACAATGAGAATTACAAAACACTGCTCAAAGTAATCGGAGAAGGCACAAACAAATGGGAAAACATCCCATGATAATGGATAGGAAGAATCATTATTGTTAAAATGGCCATACTACCCAAAACAATTTACAAATTCAGTGCCATATCTCTCAGACTACCAAGATATTCTTCACAGAACTAGATAAATAAAACTATTTTAAAATTCATATGGAACCAAAAAAGAGTCTCAGTGGCTAAGGCAATCCTAAGCAAAAGGAACAAAGCTAGAAGCATCACATTATCTGACTTAAAACTATAATAGAGAGCTATAGTAACCAAAACAACTTGGCACTGGCACAAAAACAGGCACATAAACCAATGGAACAGAATAGAGAGCCCAGAAATAAGACTGCACACTCATGATCATCTGATCTTCAAAAAAGCTGGCAAAAACAAGAATGGGAAAAAGACTCCCTATTCAATAAATAGTGCTTGGATAACTGTCTAGCTATATGCAGAAGAATGAAGCTGAACCCCTTCCCTACAATATATACAAAAGTTAACTCAAAATGGATTAAAGACTTAAACATAAAACCCAAAACCATAAAAACCCTGAAAGGTAACCTAGGCGATACCATCCTGGACATAGGAATGAGCAAAGATTTCATGACAAAGACACTAAAAACAATTGCAACAAAAGCAAAAATTGACAAGTGAGATCTAATAAAACTTAAGAGTTTCTTAAACTATCAACAGAGTCAACAGTCGACCTACAGAATGGGAGAAAATATTTGCAAACTATGCATCTGATAAGGGTTTGATAACCAGAATATATAAGGAACATAAATAAATTTACAAGAGAAAAACAAACTCCATTGAAAAGTGGGCAAAGAACATGAACAGATGCTTTCCAGAAGAAGACATACATGCAGCCAATATGCATATGAAGAAAAGCTCAATGTCACAAATCATTACAGAAATGCAATCAAAGGCACAATGAGATACCACTTTACACTAGTAAAAATGACTATACAAAGGTAAAAACAACAACAACAAAAAAGGCTGGCAAGGTTGTGGAGAAAAGGGAACACTTATACACCATTGATGAGAGTGTAAATTAGTTCAACCTTTATGGAAAGCAGTAGTGTGATTCCTCAGAAAGCTAAAAGAGGAACTACCAGTTGACCCAGCCATCCCATTACTGGGTATATATCCAGAGGAATATAAATCATTTCACCTTAATGATACATGTATGTGAATGTTCACCACAGCACTATTTATGATAGCAAAGGCAAGGAATCAACCTAAATGCCCATCAGTGACAGACTGGATGAAGAAAATGTGGTACATATACATCCGGGAATACTATGCAGCCATAACAAAGAACAAGATTATATATTCAGTGGGAATGTGGATGGAGATAAAGGCTATTATCCTCAGAAAACTAACAGGAACAGAAAACCAAATACTGCATGATCTCACTTATAAGTACAAGTTAAATGATGAGAACTTATGAACACAAGGAAGGAAACAACAGACACTGGGGTCTACTTGAGAGTGAGCGTGGTAGGAGGAGGGAGAGGAGCAGAAAAGATAACTATTGGGTACTGGGCTTAATACTTGGGTGATGAAATAATTTGTAAATAAACCCTCACGACATGAGTTTACTTATGTAATAAACTCTCACATGTATTCTAAGCCTAAAATTAAAAGATGAAAAAAAGACTGCCAAAAGGCTACTGGAACTGATAAATGATCTTAGTAAGGTCTCAGGATAGAGACCTTTGTTATCAATAAAATCAATGTACCAGAAGCATAGCATTCCCATACACTAATAATGTCCAGGCTGAGAGTACAATATAAAACACAATCCCATTTATGTAAGCCACAAAGAAAATGAAATACATAGGAATACAGCCTACCAAGGAGGTGAAAGATCTCTACAAGGAGAACTACACAATTCTACTGAAAGAAATCAAAGATAACACAAATTAATGGAAAAACTTTCCAAGCTCATGTATTGGAAGGATCAATATTGTTAAAATGGCCATACTGCTTAAGGCAATTTACAGATTCAGTGCAATTCCTGTCAAACTATCAATGCCATTCTTCACAGAATTAGAAAAAACTATTCTAAAGTTCATATGGAACCAAAACAGAGCCTGAATAGCTAAAGCAATTTTAAGCAAAAAGAAGAAAGCTGGAGGCATTACACTGTCCAACTTCAAATTTTACAATAAGACTACAGTAATCAGAACAGCATAGTATGGTACAAAGTAGACATCTATCCTAATGGAACAGAATAGAAAACTCAGAAATAAAGCTGCACACTTAGCAGCCATCTGATTTTGAAAAAGAAAAAAAAAAGAGATATAAATGGACTCCCTATTCAATAAATGATGCTGATGAAATCGCCTTGTTGTCTGGGGTAATTTCTGAGGTTTGTTGTCCCATGACCACAGAAAACTAGGACGTGAACACACCAGAGTGAGGTTAAGAGAGGAGGTTTAATGGTCAAAAGAAAGAAAAGAGATCTCTGCACAGGGAGGTATACTGGAGAAAATGGATTGCTGCTTCTGCAGTGAAATGTGGGTTTTATAGATGAGCTTGAGGGGGCAGGGTCTGATTTACATAGGGCATGAAAGATTGGTCAGACCAGGCATGCCATTTGCATAGCGCTTAAAGAAGCTGGCCACTCAACCCTAATATTTTATTATGCAAATGATTGTCTACCTGGCCTGTGCCATGTTCCCTGGTTCTTTACTAGTGACAAAGAAAAGGGAAGACGGAGCGTCCATTTGGAAAATACCTGACTTCCAGTCAGTCCCTTTTCTATTGGCACAGCTGCCATCATTCATGCATGCAAGCTTCCAGCCTGCTTATCTATATCTGCTGCTTGATTTTTCAGGCTGCTCTTTGTTAGAAAAGAAGTTATTTGGGGCTGCTTTTTGTTAAAAGGGAAGCCTTGCTGAGGATTCCTTTACCCTCACTATCTGCCTAAATAATTTCTTTCTAGTTCCTGTATCACTGGTATAACTGGCTAGCCATGTGCAGAAGAGTTAAAATGGACCCTTACCTTTCACCATATAGAAGAATTAACTCAGGATAATTAAAATTTTAAATGTGATACCTCAATCTAAAAATTTTAGAAGAAAACCTAGGAAATACTCTTCTCAACGTCATCGTTGGCAAACAATTTTTTGGTTATGTCCTTAAAATCAATGGCAATAAAAACAAAAATTGACAAATGATATCTAATTAAACTAAAAAGCTTCTGCACAGCAAAATAAACTGTTAATGAAATATACAGACAGCCTGCAGAATGGGAAAAATTATTTGCAAACCATGCATCTGACAAAGGTCTAATATCCGGAATCTATAAGGAATTTAAACAGAACAACAAGGAAAAACAATAACGTCATTTAAAAATGGGCACAGGACATGAACAGACACTCCTTAAAAGAAGACATACAAGTATCCAACAAGCGTATTAAAAAACACTTGTCATCACTAATCATCTGAGCAATGCAAATCAAAACGACAATAAGATACCATCTCACACTAGTCAGAATGACCACTATTTAAAATTCCAAAAACAACAGATGCTGGTGAGGCTGCAGAAAAAAGAAAGCTAATACACTATTGGTGGGAATGTAAACTAGCCTAACTGCTGTGGAAAGCAGTTTGGAGATTTCCTATAATACTTCAAACAGAGCTACCATTTGACCCTCAATGCACTGCTGGGAATATAACCAAATGAAAATAGATCATTATATCAAAAAGACGCATGCACTCACATTTTTATCGCAGCACTATTCACAACAGCAAAGATATGGAATCAGCTTATGTGCTCATCAGTGATGAATTGCATCAAGAAAATGTGGTATAAGGCTGGGCACGGTGGCTCACGCCTGTAATCCTAGAACTTTGGGAGGCCGAGGCGGGTGGATCACCTGAGGTTGGGAGTTCGAGACCAGCCTGACCAACATGGAGAAACCACGTCTCTACTAAAAATACAAAATTAGCTGGGCGTGGTGGCACATGCCTATAATCCCAGCTACTAGGGAGGCTAAGGCAGGAGAATTGCTTGAACTTGGGAGGTGGAGGTTGCGGTGAGCCGAGATCATGTCATTGCACTTCAGCCTGGGCAACGAGTGAAACTCCACCTCAAACAAAAAAAAAAGAAAATGTGGCATATATACTCCATGGACTAGTACACAGCCATATAAAAGAATAAAACCATGTTCTTTACAGCAACATGGACAGAGCTGGAGGCCATAATCCTAAGCAAATTAATGCAGGAACAGAAAACCAACTACCGAAAGTTCTCACTTATGAGTGGAAACCAAACACTGAGCACACATAGACAAAAATATGGGAACAATAGGCACCGCAGACTACTAGAGGGGAGAGGACAGTAGGGAAGAATGGTTCAGAAAACTACCTACTTTGGATTATACTCACTATCCTGGTGTAATATACCCATGTAACAAACCAGCACATGTACTCCTTGTATCTGAAAATAAAAGTTGAAAGAAAAAAAATTGGAAAAATTCATGTAACAAACCAGCACATGTACACCCTGTATCTAAAAATAAAAGTTGAAAGAAAAAAAATTGGAAAAATTCTCAAGGACAATTGACTGGCCAAAGATTTTTTGAGTAATACCCCACAAGCACAGGAAACCAAAGCAGAAATGGACAAATGGGATCACATTAAGCTAAAAAGTAAACAAAACCCCCCACAAGAGTCTCTTATCTTAGACTTTTGACAATTTGATTATATTGTGCCTCATAATAGTCTTTTTTGGGCTGATCTTGCTTATGGTTCATTGAGCTTCATGAATCTGGATTTCCATATCCTTCCCAAGTGAGGAAGGTTTTCAGGCAGTACGTCTTTAAAGAAAAAATATTTTTGACCTTTTATCTCTCTTTTCCTTCTGAAGGTTCTATACTTTGTATACCATATTCTTGGTGATGTCTCAAAGGTCTCTTATGCTTTCTTTGTCACTTTTTATTCTTTTTTCTTTTTTTTACTCTAATTTGTTAATTTTAAATGACTCTTTTTTGAGTTAACTAATTCTTCTGCGTGTTTGAGTCAGGTATTGAAACTCTTGATTGACTTCTTTCTTTCTTTCATTGTGTTCTTCAGCTCCAGAATTTTTGTTTGGTTGTTTTTAGTGGTTTATATTTCTTTATTAAATTCTTATTTTGTTCATGTATTTTTGTTTTAGATTTTTTAGTACTCTTTTCTTTTGCATCTCACTGAGATTTTTTAAGATGATTGTTTTGAATTATCTTAAAGGAAACTTATAGATCTCCATTTATTTGGATCAGTTGCTAAAGCTTTATTAGTTTCCTTTGGTGGTGTTGTATGTGTCTGACGCTTTGTTATTTGTTTATCCTTGTACTGGTGTCTGTGCACTTGAAAGAGCAGACATCTCTTTCAGTCTTTACAGACTGGTTTCGTTAGGTTAAGGCCTTCTCCTGTTAGGGTGCTGGGCTGATGAGATTGCCTTCAGTGTCGTGGTTGAATGGGGTTACAGCCAGATCACGTGGTTGCTTATGGGTCCAGAGTGGGATCTTTGGTTCATGATTCTGTTACTAGGGCTTCTGGCAGGCTTGTATCCTACTTAGTCCCTCAGAGGACCAAACTGGCTCTAGAATCATACTCCATAGGGCTGGGGAGGGAATGAGGGTCCACTTAAGGGTCTGTAGATGGTGGGTCTATTATTAGGTGTGTAGCTGGGGGAGAGTTCTAGTTTTCTGGGAAGGCTGCTCATGGGTCTCTGAGTGGGTTCCTCAACCTGTGGCTGAGAGGAGTTAGTGCTAAGTCACAAGGTTTCCTCGGAGTCTATAGCTGAAACCAGTGCCTTCATGTCTGTCTCTGGGGTCATGGATGAGTGTGTTTTCTGGCAGGTCTCTGGGCAGGCAGACTTGCTTCAGACTGTAGTTAAGATGGGCTGGAGCTGGATCACAGGATTGTTTCAAGATCTGAAATAAAACTAAGGTCTGTACCTTTAGGGGCACTTATGATGTCTCTCTCCAGGTCCCTGTGTGGGCAAACTGCTCTCTAGCATAGCTGAGAAGGGTTGAACCCCCTTTTCTGGTCCATTTCAGGATCTGCTGTGAAACCTAGGTCAATGGTCTCCCAGTTGGGACATGGATGCACATGCCCTCCCTCTGTATCCCTGAGCTGGCAAGACTGCTCACAGCCCACAGCTGAGAAGGATGAGGGTCAAGATTCAAGGCTGTTTCAGAAACTACCGTGGAACTGAAGTCAGCAAGCCTGTACTGCTGACAAAGATGAGTGAGTCTCACAGCAATTTCCTGTGATTAACTCAGGCCACAGTTGAGAGGAGCTTGAGTGGAGATTCAGGGCCATTTTAGTATCTTCTATAGGACAGAGATCAGCAAGCATGCCCCAGGGGAACAGATGTATATGTCTCCCAGGAAGTCTCTGTGGGTGAAGGACTGATCTCAAGTTGTGGCTGACAGTAGTTAAAGCCAAGTTACAGGGCTGTTTCAGGGTCTACATTGAGACTACAGTTGATATGCCCGCCTCCTGAGACACTAGTGTGTGAGTCTGCTCCTGGGCCCCTGGGCAGATGGTTTTGGCAGCATGACGAAGTCCTAATGCGGCTGAAGGCAAGTGCACAGGAGGATGAGTCCCTTTTCAGGTCTGAAGATGGAATCACTGTTGGTAAGTCTGCCACTTGGATGCAAATCTACTCTCTAAAACAACCCTCCTAGGTCTTGGGTTCCACTGGCATTTTACAAACTCCTACTTGAATTCCAAAACTCCCTCAAAGGAACTTTTGTCTGTGGATGGCTGAAAAATTATTGTTGTTGTGGGGGCATATGTGTGGGGGACCACCTGTTCTACCAATTTGCTGACTTTCCTCCTAGTAAGATTTTAAAATTACTTTTTCCCCATACATAGTTTGACTTCAGTTTTTGCCATTTACAACTAAATATTTCTATCACAGTTGAGATAATTTGTTATGGCAGAGAATGGATAAATGAAGAATGTAATGAATATCTATTTAATATTTCAATCTCTTGTGTGCTAATATATTTCAAAATTGATTAATATTTTACCTTTCCAAGATACATTTATTTTTATCAAGGGTAATCTGAAGATTAAATAATCTATTTTTAAAAAATTAAATGCAAAAATTTAAGAACTAAGAGATGTTAATAATATAACTTTGGCAATGATGGTTTTTGTACCAGCTACAATCAATTGAGTAATTACTACAGTAATTTTTCAGAATAATTAAGGAAAAAATCAGTAGATATCAGTTGATAATGTTACTATGAGTTTTAGAATGTTTTCTATTATAATGGAAGTGACAGAATAAGAAAAGAAGTATGTAATGTTAAGATTTAGCAATCTAGTCTAAAAGGCACTCTTAATGAGGTGAGGGTTGGCAATGTTTGTGATCAAGACAGAAACAAAAATTATCATAGGCACTTGAAAAATGGACCAACTAAATGACCCACTTTCAAAGTCAACCTTGTACTTCTAACAGACCAGAGTATCCTATATTTTGGAGGTGTGTGATGAGATTAAACTGATTTCGCAATAGCCCATGTGTAGAATTTCCTGTTCAAACCTTAGTAACATGTTGATGAGATATCTACTTTTTCCACTCTTGACTCACTCTGAGCCTTCACAGGGCAGTCTGCGAAGATTATAGGCATTGTTTGTTCTTGTCCTGGATTTATGCCTTTAAATTTCACCTTTTATTACCCAGCTATAGCAGGCCTTTTTGTGAGACTAACCTGGCCTCTCCACTAAAGGATGTGTGACTTTCTGGGGACAGAAGGTATGTGTTGCTACTCTCCAACTCTCTACTAGCCTACCTCACTTAGTGAGTGATTACAAGTGCTCAATATGGTGCAGAGGAGGTATAATTAATATAAAATAAAATCAAAGTAGAATATTGCTGTCTTCATTTGAATAACTCAGGGTAAAAACCATATGAAATATGTTGAAGGATTTCTTAAAGTTTTCAAATTCTTGTTTGTGGAAACCTAGTGGGTTTGTTGATCAATATAATTTAAGTGAAACCTATTAACATCACAATAATGGACAATTAATTTTGTATTTTGTAATCAGTACATCATGTATCTTTGAATAATAATTTATAGTTAGCTTAGCCATTAAAGATTATTAAAATAAATGAATCAATTGATGAAAGCCAAATACAATTCCTCAGACACGTAGATTAAATAAAAGCAGTTTTTATTTTTAATAAGAATCACAATGAGATAGAGTACATAAAATGCTAAAGGTAATACAAAACAATCAAAATACTTTTTTAAAATTGATCAAAATATTGCAAAAAAAATGTAGCACACGGATATAGGAGACTTATCTGAAGATTTATTTTCCATGCTTTAACTGACACGAATCAGAAACAGTAACATAACAATTGTGACTAAAATAATAATTACAATAGCTAATGCTTATTAAGAACTTTAAGTGCCAGGTTGAGTGGTAAATGTTTTACATGCAATGTTTCATATATTCTTATTGCCGTTTTAGATTAGCAAACTGGGTTATTAAACATAGAATAACTTTTTAAATGTCACACATTGTAAATGTCAAAGCTAGAATTAATTCTAGATCTCACTGACTCCAGAGCCCATTGACTAAATGATTTAATTACATTATCTGAAACTTTACAAGTACTTACACAACAAAAGTGGCCTTTACTCACTTTGACAACCATAAAATCTTTTTATAAGTTTAAATGAAATGTGCTTTAACATGAATTACCTATGCTTTTACTTATCAGTTTTTGGTTCATAACTTAGCCAGGAAATGAATTACCAATTACTTATTAAATTACCAATACTTCTATAAATATTAACAGTTTATGTGGTGTTCCTAATACTATTTAGGTTAGGCATAAGTTAACCGTGTCACATAGCATTTTCGACATATACAAATATTCACATTTTTAATAATTTTTAATAGTTTAAATTTTTAATAATTTCTTAGAACATTTCAGCCATTAAGAAAAGACCATTTAATTGCCCCTATTGATTTTCATTAATGTGTATAAATTACTAAATAAAAGTAATTTAGTGCAAGAAATTTATATATATATGTGTATATAAATATCTCAACTTTACGATTTTCATGTGCAGACCACATAGTCTTAACCATTACTGGACTTCAAAATTAACATAAAAAATGAGTGCAGAACTTTTTCTAATACATTTTAATTTTTAATACAGGTAAAGCATCACACTTTAAGAAATATATTTTGGCCAGGCGCAGTGGCTCAAGCCTGTAATCCCAGCACTTTGGGAGGCCGAGACGGGCGGATCACGAGGTCAGGAGATCGAGACCATCCTGGCTAACACGGTGAAACCCCGTCTCTACTAAAAAATACAAAAAACTAGCCGGGCGAGGTGGCGGGCGCCTGTAGTCCCAGCTACTTGGGAGGCTGAGGCAGGAGAATGGCGTGAACCCGGGAGGCGGAGCTTGCAGTGAGCTGAGATCCGGCCACTGCACTCCAGCCTGGGCGATAGAGCGAGACTCCATCTCAAAAAAAAAAAAAAAAAGAAATATATTTTTATTCCTGAACTTCTTTATTCCTTAGTAATTTATTGCTTCTTATTGCCCCAGCAACAATATTTTGTCAAACGTAGAATTTTCTCTCTCTCTCTTTTTTTTTTTTTTTTTTTTTGAGTCAGAGGCTCACTCTGTCGCCCATGGAGTGCAGTGGCAAGATCTCGGCTCACTGCAACCTCTGCCACCTGTGTTCAGGCGATTCTCCTGCCTCAGCCTCCCGAGTAGTTGGGACTACAGGCGCCTGACATTGTGCCCGGCTAACTTTTGTATTTTTAGTAGAGACGGGGTTTCACCGTGTTAGCCAGGATGGTATAGATCTCCTGACCTTGTAATTGGCACGCCTCGGCTTCCCAAAGTGCTGGGATTACAGGCATGAGCCACCGCGCCTGACCCACCAATCTTTTTTTGAAACAAATATTTTACCATAAGAAACTTGTTTAGGCTTGAAGAAAATCAGAGAAAGAACTTTAGATTCTTTAATGCAAAATGAGCTCCAATACTCGTTCTCCACCTCACCCTTTTTTTTTTTTTTTTTTTTTTTTTTTTTTGAGACGGAGTCTCGCTCTGTCGCCCAGGCTAGAGTGCTGTGGCCGGATCTCAGCTCACTGCAAGCTCCGCCTCCCGGGCTCATGCCATTCTCCTGCCTCAGCCTCCCGAGTAGCTGGGACTACAGGCGCCCGCCACCTCGCCCGGCTAATTTTTTATATTTTTTAGTAGAGACGGGGTTTCACCTTGTTAGCCAGGATGGTCTCGATCTCCTGACCTCGTGATCCGCCCGTCTCGGCCTCCCAAAGTGCTGGGATTACAGGCTTGAGCCACCGCGCCCGGCCACCACCTCACCCTTTTAACTGCACTAGGGAATATTGTATATAAACCATTTATTAACTTCTTAACTACGGTTATTATAGAGTACAGTCGCTGACATCACACACTGCAGAGATGGATAACCAAGGAGTAATCTACTCAGACTTGAATCTGCCCCCAAACCCAAAGAGGCAGCAACAAAAACCTAAGGACAATACAAGCTCCATTTTAGTAACTGAAGAGGAAATAACCTATGCGGAATTAAACCTTCAAAAAACTTCTCAGGATTTTCAAGGAAATGACAAAACCTTTCACTGCAAAGGTAAAGCATTTAAAAGATCCTCAATATAGGATGTGGAGAAATAGGAACACTTTTACACTGTTGGTGGGATTGTAAACTAGTTCAACCATTATGGAAAACAGTATGGCGATTCCTCAAGGATCTAGAACTAGATGTACCATATGACCCAGCCATCCCACTACTGGGTATATACCCAAAGGATTATAAATTACTCTACTACAAAGACACATGCACACGTTTGTTTATTGCGGCACTATTCACAATAGCAAAGACTTGGAATCAACCCAAATGTCCATCTGTGACAGACTGGATTAAGAAAATGTGGCACATATACACCATGGAATACTATGCAGCCATCAAAAAGGATGAGTGTGCGTCCTTTGTAGGGACATGGATGCAGCTGGAAACCATCATTCTTAGCAAACTATCACAAGAAGAGAACACCAAACACCGCATGTTCTCACTCATAGGTGGGAACTGAACAATGAGATCACTTGGACTCGGGAAGGGGAACATCACACACTGGGGCCTATCATGGGGAGCGGGGAGGAGGGAGGGATTGCATTGGGGAGTTATACATGATATAAACATCATGCACATGTACCCTAGAACTTAAAGTATAAAAAAAAAAAAAAAAAAAAAGATCCTCAATATAACAGTCTAGGATGTGCAGCTTGGGGTACAGGGATGTGGGGAAAGAGCAGGGAGTGCTCACATATTTTCTATTTGCAAAGATCAGAATTTCAAGTTGAGATATGCTATTTCAATATAAAATATGAAGACTGATTTAACGCATTGTTGAAATGTGTAGTCTTCGTCAAAGAATTCATGGAGCATTATTTTTACTGAAAATGCAATGGTATATTATTCTGAGAAAAAGATTACAATGGGAGATGAGGGTTTGGGGTCCAAGTTTCTCCGTATGATTCCTGTGCATTCAGGTTCTTTTGTTTTTGAATCTTCTAAACAACTGTGTCCACCTCTCCTTTCGCACTGTTCCCATTTCGCTCCCTGCAGATTTACCGTCAGTTCCAGAGAAGTTCATTGCTGGGATCCTGGGAATTAGCTGTCTTGTCTTCATGGCCTCTGTGGTAACGATAGTTGTTATTCCCTGTAAGTCTATTTTAGAAGATTACAAGGGGAATTTTCATGTTAATGATTGAATGTGCCTCTATACATTTCATATTTTCAGGGAATAGAATTCTCATTGTAATGTATATCTTTGGACTGAATGTGGAATGGTCATTCAGAATTTGTCAAAGAATAAATGAAAGAATAATTGTTGAAAGTATTTGCTTCTGATGCAATTGTATGTATATAATTTGATTTCATAACTCAAAAATACGTTCTAGGAGTCTGAAAAACCTTACTGAGAAATAGAAATTAATTTTTGAAAGTAGTTAAATCAAGAATTATAAGAACTATATGAGATGGTGAAATTTAGTTCTTTAGATCTATGAAATACTTTTCCAAAAAACCATTATTACTTTATCAAATTTTTCTTAAAATCATTTTTATTCCATATTATTCTAACTCTAACACAAAAAATTTCAAACAAAAACTTAAAATTATTATGATTGATTTAGATGCTAATTTTTTACAAAGATTACTTTAATTTTTCTAGCTACATTAACACAGAAGCACAACAATTCTTCCCTGAATACAAGAACTCAGAAAGGTATATAATAATTTTTAAAGTTTTAATATTGTACAGTTTATTTTTTCTTGATCTTAGGCTGTGCAAAAATAAAATTTGGGGTGAAAAATTATAAAATTTGGCAATAAATGTTCATAAATAAGGATTAGAGTAAGGCATTCCCTTGTCATCAACTGTAAGTAAAATCACTATGCTTTGTTTTTATCTGTTGTGTTCAAATTCTTATTGCTATAAGATACAAGTTATTTATTGTTCCTTAAAAATCAGATTAGTTTGTTCATTGATTTTCAAGACATGTATAAAGTAGATTTTTGTTTGCTGGTTTGCTTTATATGGGAACACAATTAGGAGATGAGAGGCTGACCCTTTATTGCACATATATATATAAGTGACTGGGTATTTTAAAACTACATATTTACCAGCCTCTGAAGATGCATAGATATGTTGCATACATATAGGTTTACACCTTTGCAAATATGTAAAAAAAAATTTCATTTTAAAAAATTCATATTGGTCTAGACAGTAATTCATATCTTTATTTAGCACGTCACTGTGGCCATTGTCCTGAGGAGTGGATTACATATTCCAACAGTTGTTATTATATTGGTAAGGAGAAAAGAACTTGGGCAGAGAGTGTGCAGGCCTGTGTTTCAAAGAACTCCAGTCTGCTTTCTATAGATAATGAAGAAGAAATGGTAAGATGTAAATGTTATAAGCACTTTATGAAAAGCTTATTTCGGTCAATAATATATTTATAGAAATCATCCATATGTGTGGGTATATATATTTAGCTTATGTATTTAGTAGGGAGTAGCTTGTATGTTTTCAAGTTTATGTAATAGTTAATTGATTGACTTAATAATGTTTAAAAATTCATATACTGATAAGGTACTTTTGATTGTTTTCAGTTTTTGCTTTTCATGGAAAACCATGCTTCTATAAATGCTTTGAATCCACAATAAATGTTGCTATCTAATTTTATCAGGCATTATATGATCTGGTCATGCAGATTGATCACAAAGTGAATGAACTCATGTTACACAAGTCAGATCATGAGATAAAAGTTTCCAGCTCTAGCAGATCCACCCCTGTGTGTGCCCTCATCACTTACCCTGACTCCTCTCCAAAACACTGTCTTGACTTTTAATATTATAAATAACATTTGCCTGTTTTTGAATTTATATAAAGGGAAACATACAGTGTAAATTTCATATCTGTGTTTTTCACTCCTATCTGATATTTGTGCAATTCCTCCATATTATTGCAGTTATCAGTAGTATGTTACTGTTCACTGCTGTACTATGTACAAAGAACACTAAGAATCCATTGAGTCTTTGTCTCTGGATGGGGAAGTGGGTCTCCTGCCCTCAGGGACAAAGAGGACCCTGGGTGGTGCACTGGTGGTCATGGGGTCGCTTTGCTGATCCTCCTCACCCACATCCACCCTGCTGTCTCTTGGTATGAGAAGGAAGCACTTCCTCTGGCTGTTTTGATAGCAGGTCTCCTGGTAGATCATGCTCGCCAGTGGTACCAGCCTTGCCTGGTGTTGTGGAGGGGACTCCCCTTCAATACAGAGCAGGAGTGAGCTTTGCTGGGCCTCCTCCTGTTGCCAGGTTGGGTGCAGGGAAACAGCAGGCCTAGGTCACCTTCTTCTCTCAGGTGGGGGACTTAACACGCTCGCTCCGACACTTTGTTGATCCCTGATGCTAGGGTCCCAGACAATTTCATCTATCTCTTTCCACCTTTCAGAGTTCTCCGTTGCTTTTGTCTTTCATTAATCACAGGGTTATAATTGTTTTTAGCAGGGAATACCAGAGAGAGATGAGTCTACACCACCTGTCAGGACCACTGTTATTCCACCAAAACCAAATCAGTTAAAAGTGAGGGCTTATCTAGTTAAAGAATGCTGTGGTGCCCAGAAAACCCAGTCTGTAGCTTCTATGTCATTTATTTCCGAATAACAACCTCTCATTCCTCTTCCAAATCTCCAACTCTGGGAAATATAGTACAAAAATAGATTGATTTAGTCACATATCTGGAGGAATGAATGCACAGTATCACTAAACTTATTTAAATCCTTCCTGGGTTTATTCGGTCAATTGGGGTCACTATTAAAATGCAAGAATTAACAGGTCCTCATTAACATGAGAATAAGAATGAAAGTACTAAGTATAAATGTTGAAGAGTTCATTTATATCAAAATTATAAACATTTATGAAAAATTTAGGTACTGCAAATAGTGGTTTTCAACTTTAATATATTGCTTTTATAATGTTTTCATAATTATTATTTAAGTGAAAATTCTTTCTTTTCTTTTAGAAATTTCTGACCGCCATTTTATCTTCCTCATGGATTGGTGTGTTTCGTAACAGCAGTCATCATCCATGGGTGACAATCAACGGTCTGACATTCAAACATGAGTACGTTGTTTTGTATGGTGCTATATAAAAATATATATAAATGATAAATTCAGAGGAATAATATGAATAAATGTGTGTGGACTCATTGACATGAAGAAAGATGTGGAAAGTTAGTGAAATGTTGACATAAATAATTTACAAGAGACCATAGTAGTCCATAATGTCTACCCGCTCATTAGTCACTAGTAACCCTCTTGGTTATCAGAAAGACCGGGGTGTCCAATCTTTGGCTTCTGTGGGCCACATTGGAAGAAGAAGAATAGTCTTGGCCCACACATAAAATACACTAACACTAATGATAGCTGACGAGCTAAAAATGTATATATATATATATATATATCTCAGAATGTTTTCAGAAAGTTTACATATTTGTGTTGGGCCGCATTCAAAGCTGTCCTGGGTCACATGCGGCCCATGGGGAGCGAGTTGGACAAGCTTGAGACGGACTATCAGGGAATTGCAGAGCTTGTTTTTATTAAAAAGCCACACTTACTTTTTTCCTTAAGAATATCCTCAAAGCACAGTAGTAGTGCTGTTGGCATATTGCTATAATTTTTTTATTAGTAGTTATTGTTGTCAATCTCTTATTGTGCCTAATTTAGAAATTAAACTTTATCATAGTTATGAATGTGTAGAGAAAACATAATCTCTCTATAGGTTCTGTACTATCTGCTGTTTCAGGCATCCACTGGGGTCTGGAAACATATCCCCCATGGATGAAGGGGGACCACTCTATTGAGTGTTCAGAATAATGACTCTTACTAATATTATGAAAAATTTAATTATCCTTTCCCATGAAGTTCTTTTCTTACAGTACATGGAAAATGTTTTTGTCTCATGAATCATTTGCCTAAAATGTAACAGAATTTGGATTTGTTTCCATTACAGGATAAAAGAGTCAGATCATGCTGAACATAACTGTGCAATGCTACATGCACGTGGACTTTCATCAGACCAGTGTGAATCTTCAAAAATATATCATTGTAAGCATAAGCTTTAGAAGTAAAGCGTTTGCATTTGCAGTGCATCAGATAAATTTTATATTTCTTAAAATAGAAATAATATTATGATTGCATAAATCTTAAAATGAATTATGTTATGTGCCCTAATAAGAAAATTGTAAATCAATTATTGAAGTAGGATACACACAATTACTAAAGTACAGATATCCTAGCATTTGTGTCGGGCTCGTTTTGCATTTGATATTTGTAGTATTCAGCCTTTCTAAAAGTTGCATGTTATATGAGTCAGTTTATATGAAGTATCAAGAACAAGCAAACCCATGGAGATACAAAGTAGAATAGTGGTTACCAATGCCTAAGGGAGGTGGAAATAGGAGATGATCACTAATTGCTAGAAAGTTTCTTTGTGTCACGATGAAAACTTTCTAAATTTCTGTAGTGGTGACGGTTGTAACTCTGTGAATATACTAAACATAGATTTTTAATCATTTTAAGTGGATGGAAATTTATGCTTTGTATGTGACACTTCAATAAAGCTATCCAGAAAAAAAAAAAAAAAAAGCCTCTCGTGGGATTGTTTGTGACCGCATTTATTCTCTAATTTTCAAAGATTAACTTCTTCATAATATTGACTTTTCTAATCAACATAAAGTGTTTCCTTCAGTGTACTGTGTTATCTTTAATTTCTCTCTATCGTATTTTGTATTTTGGGGGATTAAAGTCGTACAGAAATGTAGGTATTTTATATTCATGCTTTTGTAAATGGCATCCTGATTCTAAAATTCCCTTTAGTAATTTTTGTTGTTATAAATAGAAATACAATTGATGTCTGCATTTTGATTTTATATCTACTTATTCCACTGATTTTATATATTGCAATCTATTATGTCAACTATTGATTTTTTTCTGGGTATTCTATATAAAGAGCATTTTATCTGCAAATCATCACACTTTTATTTTTTTTAATCCACATGCTATAACTTAGTTTTATTTTCATTTATTTTCACTGGCTAGGGTTTTATACCCATAGTTGAATAGAAGATACAATCAAAGTTCTGTGTGTATCATATGTATCGTTTTCTGGTTTTGGCAAACAATACCTCAACATGCTATTCATATTTACAAAGCTTGTTTTTTTTTATGCTATCTTTCTCATATCGAAACAGTTTTATAATATTTCTATTTTCTAATAGATTTTATCAATTGTACCATTTTTACTAATTTGTATCAGTTGGAGTGATATATGTTTTGTTTATATAACGTTTTATAAACTACTTTTATTTTTTCAAATGTTAAATGAGGCTTTGTATTTGAAACAAATTCATGATGATCATTGTATATTTCCCACGTAAAATATCAGTGCTGGCCAGGTGCGGTGGCTCACGTCTGTAATCCCAGCACTTTGGGAGGCTGCGGTGGGCGGATCACGAGGTCAAGAGGTCGAGACCATCCTGGCCAACATGCTGAAACCCCATCTGTACTAAAAATACAAAAATTAGCTGGGCATGGTGGCGCACACTTATAATCCCAGCTACTCGAGAGGCTGAGGCAGGAGAATCACTTTAAACCGGGGTCCGAGGTTGAAGTGAGCCGAGAGTGCACAACTGTACTCCAACCTGGCGACAATAGGAGACTCTGTCTTAAAAAAAAAAAAAAAATTGGTGCATATGTGTTTTATGTAGGGTGAGATTTGTTTCTTCATCCATGTTCACGAGGATATTTGACCATGTTTTTATTCATAGCTATATACTTGAAAGGTTTTGGTATCCAGGCTATCTCGGGAAGAATTTCTGTTTTTCTATAACCTGGAAGCATTTGTTGAGAGTACTGCTTTATTTTTAAATGTTATCGTTCACTGTTATGCCATCTGTTTGTAGACTATTTTTGTAGAAAAGTTTATGTCTAAACTGAATTTCTTTAATACATGTAGGATATACTCAGATTTCTATTTGAGATACTGCATTTGGTAATGAGTATTTATGAATTTTCTATTTCATATAGACATTAAAATGTAATAAAAGTATACATTTATTGCCTCTAAATAACTGTACAGACCATAATGGTATTTCCATGTTTAATCTAGAAATAGGCCAGTTCTGGTGGCTCAAGCCTATAATCCCAGAACTTTGGGAGGCATCACTGTGCCCAGCCCTTATCAATTTTTTAAAATGTTAAATTTATTATTTTTGTGGATGTGTTAATAGGTGTATATTCTTAGTAGTCTTTCATCAAAATTTAAAGGCATTTTCAATGAAAATACCTTTGGCCTTTCTCTTCTCTCTATTGTAATGTTATTCTTTATTGTGATTTTTTACTGTTTATTCATTTTTTTCTTATACATTACTTGTATTTAATTTTAGCTTTTCTATTTTTAATTTATTTCAGTGCATTCACAGGTAATTTAATTTTTAGGCCATCTTTTGTAATATATGTACATTGAGGGCAATCAGTTTTTACAAGAAAGATTTTCTTTTCTCCTTATAATTCATATAAAAATTGTGACCATTCATTTTGATAATTTCGTTCACCCATATGTTATTTAGACATGTATTACTGAATTTAAAACCATGTAAGGTTGGCAGATTTTTTTATTGACTTCCGTGGTAGGTAAACTGTAGTTAGAACATTTTCTATGAAGCTGGAAATATTCTTCATCTTTGTACACCAAGATGTGGCTAGTGTGCTGAGAAACTGGTTTTACATGTTCTTTAATTTGTATTAATTAATGCTGTATTAGAATAGCTATTTTTTAACTGTCCACTGGCCAAGCTTGGCTACTGGTACTACATTGAAATCGTAGTCCTATATTTTTTACTAATATGCTTAGAATTATGAGCTTATAGTATATTTGGGAAAAATATGTGAAATTAAATATGTGAATATTCTACATATGTGTGAGTGTGTGCATATGAGTGATAACTACTTGTCTAGTTCAAATCTTTCTATAGGCTCCCTGGCCTGTTTATGTGTTAAGCACTGAGAGAAAAGTGTTGAAAAATCCCATTTATGATTGTCTACTTATTCACTTTCTTCAGTTATATGTTGAACTTGTATCATTAGGTACATGCAGTGATAAAAATGTATATTACTAGAGGTTTGGAAAGTTAATCTAACGTTATGAAGTATGCTTCTTCAATTCCAGTAAAGGGCTTGCCTTATATTAAGACAGCACATTAACTGTAATAGTGGTCTACCAGTTCGTGAGGCATGGTATGTTTTTAAATATTTTATCTTCATCTTTTCTTTTTTAAATATTTCAGTTTTAATTTCAGTGAGTACAAAGTAGGTGTATATGTTTATTGGGTACATGAGCTGTTTTGAGACAGACGTGCAATGCATAATAATGACATCATGTAAAAATGGTGTATCCGTCTCCCTAAGGATTTATCCTTTGTGTTACAATCTAATTATACTCTTTAATTATTTTAAAATGTACAATTAAATTATTATCGACTGTAGTGATCCTTTTGTGCTGTCAAACACTAGGTCTCATTCATCCTTTCTAAATATTTTTATAGCCGTTAATTAAGAATTTTCACCTCCCTACTACTACCCTTCCACTATCCTTCTCAATCTCTGGTAACCATCCTTCTACTCTGTCTCTCCATGAGTTCAATTGTTGTGATGTTTAAATCCCACAAGTAAGTGAGAGCATGTGATGATTGTCTTTCTGTGACTGGCTTATTTTACTTAACATAGTGACCCCTGGTTCCATTCATGTTGTAGCAGATGACAGGGTCTCATTCTTTTTATGGCTGAATATTAGTCCATTGTTTATATATACCACATTTTCTTTGTCCATTCCTCTGTGGATGGGCACTCGGGTAGCTTCCAGATCTTGGCTATCGTGAACAGTGCTGCAGCAAACATGGGAGTACAGCTATCCCTCAGATATACTGATTTTCTTTCTTTTTTTTTTTTTTTATTATACTTTAAGTTCTAGGGTACATGTGCATGACGTTTATATCATGTATAACTCCCCAAAGCAATCCCTCCCTCCTCCCCCCTCCCCATGATAGGCCCCAGTGTGTGATGTTCCCCTTCCCGAGTCCAAGTGATCTCATTGTTCAGTTCCCACCTATGAGTGAGAACATGCGGTGTTTGGTGTTCTCTTCTTGTGATAGTTTGCTAAGAATGATGGTTTCCAGCTGCATCCATGTCCCTACAAAGGACGCAAACTCATCCTTTTTCATGGCTGCATAGTATTCCATGGTGTATATGTGCCACATTTTCTTAATCCAGTCTGTCACAGATGGACATTTGGGTTGATTCCAAGTCTTTGCTATTGTGAATAGTGCCGCAATAAACATACGTGTGCATGTGTCTTTGTAGTAGAGTAATTTATAATCCTTTGGGTATATACCCAGTAGTGGGATGGCTGGGTCATATGGTACATCTAGTTCTAGATCCTTGAGGAATCGCCATACTGTTTTCCATAATGGTTGAACTAGTTTACAATCCCACCAACAGTGTAAAAGTGTTCCTATTTCTCCACATCCTCTCCAACACCTGTTGTTTCCTGACTTCTTAATGATTGCCATTCTAACTGGTGTGAGATGGTATCTCATTGTGGTTTTGATTTGCATTTCTCTGATGGCGAGTAATGATGAGCATTTTTTCATGTGTCTGTTGGCTGTATGGATGTCTTCTTCTGAGAAATGTCTGTTCATATCCTTTCCCCACTTTTTGATGGGGTTGTTTGTTTTTTTCTTGTATATTTGTTTGAGTTCTTTGTAGATTCTGGATATTAGCCCTTTGTCAGATGAGTAGGTTGCAAAAATTTTCTCCCATTCTGTAGGTTGCCTGTTCACTCTGATGGTAGTTTCTTTAGCTGTGCAAAAGCTCTTTAGTTTAATTAGATCCCATGTGTCAATTTTTGCTTTTGCTGCCGTTGCTTTTGGTGTTTTAGACATGAAGTCCTTGCCCATGCCTATGTCCTGAATGGTACTACCTAGATTTTCTTCTAGGGTTTTTATGGTATTAGGTCTAACATTTAAGTCTCTAATCCATCTTGAATTAATTTTCGTATAAGGGGTAAGGAAAGGATCCAGTTTCAGAGTCCTCAGAAATAATACCACACATCTACAGCCATCTGATCTTTGACAAACCTGAGAGAAACAAGAAATGGGGAAAGGATTCCCTATTTAATAAATGGTGCTGGGAAAATTGGCTAGCCATAAGTAGAAAGCTGATTTTCTTTCTTTTGCGTATAGTGGGATTGCCGGATCATATGGTAGCTCTACTTTTATATTCATTTTTCTTTATGCTTACATGAAAGGAATGTCTCATAAAGACAACAGTTATTACTGAATATATACATTCTTTGCTTTTACATTCAAATTACTCTATATTTAATATAATTATCAATTTCTAAAAGATAATCCTTATGTATTTTATTTGTATTGAAATATAGAACCATAGGTGTTAATTATAACTTAATTTTATTACATTCTGATTGAACATTACCAAGTGTGTTTAAACTCTGTTGTTCCCTTATGTTTTCATAATAGACATTTTCATTGTTTACTTTCTACATGCAAACTTGTTAATTTAATACAATTTACACCAAACCTGCTGGCACTTGGATCTTGGACCTCCCTGTTCTCTGAACTGTGAGTAATATATCTCTATGGTTAATACATTGCTTGGTTTGTGATATTTTATTTTACCAGTACAAACAAAGTAAGATTACTCTCTATTTTGTTTACCAATTAGCCTGTATCTGCCCCTCAAATTCTAATATAAATATTTATTTTAGTGTTGGAAACTTTGTCATTAATACACTATTCAATATCCAATTAGGTATATCCATGTAATTCCTTTAAGTCTTTTTGAATATCCAAGTTTTCATTGGGAATCTGTGTTTAATCTATTGAAGATATTTAAATTTTGTTTACATTAATAACTAATTCACTCTAATTTCTTAAATTCCTTGAATAATTATTTTATTTCATGTTACATTAACAGTACATATTCAGTTCTTATTGACTTCCAACTTACCCATAACCCATAGGAAACCAGTTATTGCCATTATTTGCAATAGTCACGGTAATACATATGTACGTTCGGCGTTAGGGTTCTCCTGACTGACAGAACTAAGAGGATACGTGTATATACGAAAGGGGGTTTATTAGGGAGAATTGGCTCACACAATCACAAGGCCAAGTCCCACAATAGGCCATCTGCAAGCTGGGGAAGAACGAACCCAGTAGTGGCTCAGTCTGAGTTAAAAGCCTCAAAGTCAGAGAAGCCAAAAGTGCAGCCTTCAGTCTGTGGCCGAAGTCCCAGGAGCCCCTGTAAAACCACTGGTGTAAGTACAAGACTCCAAAGGCTGAAGAACTTGGAGTCTGATGTCCAAGGGCAGGAGGGTTGGAAGGAAGCATCCAGCTCGGGAGAAAAATCAAAGTCGAACACTCAGCAAGCCAGCTTACCCCACATTCTTCTAGCTGCTTTGTTCTACTGGCTCTGGCAGCCATTGGATGGTGCCCACCCACACTGAGGATGGGTCGTCTTTGCCCAGTCCGCTGACTCAAATATCAATCTCTTCTGCCAACACCATCACAGATACAGCCAGAAACAACACTTTACCAGCTATCTAGGCATCCTTCCATCCAATCCAGTTGACAACTAATATTAATCATTGTAAGTTCTGTATGTGTGTGTGTGTATTTAGGTCGTATCAACATATATATATACACACATCATATACAGTAAATTCTAATTACTCCAGTTATCTTATGTAATTTTTGTGTTCTTTTTATATGTTTATTGTACCTTTGTATAAGCGTAAATTTCATTCACATTAAATGCTCAAACAGTAGAAACCTGTATTTTGATTAACAAAGAACATGATATACAGTCACATGGCACAAAATGTTTTGGTCAGTGACAGACTGCACATAGATAGTGGTCCCATTAGATTATTACGGAGCTGAAAAATTCCTATGACTTAGTGATGTCATAGCAATAGTTGCAGTACAGTGTATTATTCAAATGTCTGTGGTGATGCTGATGTAAACAAATTACCATGCTGCCAGTGGAATAAAGTATAGCACACACAATTACATACACTACATAACATTTGATAATGATAATACATAAACAGTGTTACTGGTTTATGTATTTAACGTAGTGTACTTTTAATTATTATTTTAGAGTGTACTCCTTTTAATTCTGCAAAATCAGTTACCTGAAAAACAACCTTGGGCAGGTCCTGCAGGAGGAATTCCAGAAGAAGGCCTTGTTACCATAGGAGAGTATGGCTGCACGTGTGTTATTGCCTGAACCTTCCAGTGAGACAAGATGTGGAGGGGATGACAGTGATATTGATCTGGATGACACTGTGTAGGCTTAGGCTAATGCGTGTGTTTGTGTTAGTTTTTTTAAAAGGTTAAAAAGAAAAATTAAAATGAAAAATAGAAAAAAGCTTGTAGAATAAGAATACAAAGAAAATAGTTTTCAAGGCAGTGCAATTTCTGTTTTTAAATAAAGGATATGTAAAAAGAGGCAGAAAGTTTTTAAAAATTGAAAAATTTAGAAACCAGCAAAGTTGCAGTAAGCTAACGTTAATTTATTATTAGCTAAAGAAAAAAAGCGCTGCATAACTATAGTGTACCCTAGTGTAGAGTTTATGAATCCTGCAGTAGCGTGCTGTAATATCCTAGGCCGTGACTTTCACTTGCTACTCACTGACTCACCCAGGGAAAATGCCATTTCTGCAGGCTTCATTCGTAGTCAGTGCCCTATAAAAGCATGACATTTTTCCCCTTTTTTAAAACCATATTTTACTGTTTTTTTATGTTTATGTATGATTAGATAAACAAAAATTATCATTCTGTTCATTGCTTACGTTATTCACTACAGTAACATGTTGTACAGGTTTGTATCCTTGGAGCAATAGGCTATCCCATATAACATAGGTGTGTAGTAGCTGTACCATCTAGGTTTATGTAAATACACTCTATGATGTTGACTCAGGGATGAAATTGCCTAAAGACACATTCCTCAGAAGTATCCCTGTCATTAAGCAAACAATAACAGTATAACACTATTTAATGGAAAACTCCAAGTGGATGTTTGTAGCAGTAGTAGACATCAGTATTTCAAACTTAAATAGAAAACATTAGTGAATGATATGTTATGTGGCATCTTTAGTGAATGATTTTACTGTTTTAATTCCATAATATGACTAACAGAAAAAACCTAGTTAATGAAAATGTAATAAAATGTACATATAAAAAATTTACTTGTAATAGAAATAGATACAATATAAACACAAGCATATATGCATATAACATTATTAATTTATTTTGTGAAAATAGATTACAAAATATTTTACAGAAAAACATATACACCTACCAACATTAGCCGTGCTGATGGAAGGGCAAATAATAATTCTCAGTGCAAAGAAATAAATATGGATTTAAATTTCAACTGTTTAGATTTTAGAGAATGGCCAGGCACAGTAGCTCACGCCTGTAATCCAGCACTTTGGAAGACCGAGGCAGATGGATAATGAGGTCAGGAGATTGAGACCATCCTGGCTAACACGGTGAAACCTTGTCTACCAAAAATACAAAAAATTAGCTAGGCATGCTAGTGCACACCTGTAATCCCAGCTATTTGGGAGGCTGAGGCAGGAGAATCACTTGAGCCCCGGAGGCGGAGGTGCAGTGAGCTGAGATGGCACCACTGTACTCCTGCCTGGGCAATAGAATTATGCATAAACATTCCCCCTTTTCTTGATAGAAAATAAATGATGAAAAGATTTTATTTAATACGACTAGATAATTTATAGTTTTTTTCCTGATATTCGTATACCATTTTTAAAATTTTTGTTTACTTATTTTTGAGACAAGGTCTGGCTCTGTCACCCAGGCTGCAGTGCTGTGACACTAACTCAGTTCACTACAGCCTTGACCTCCAGGGCTCAAGCGATCTCCAGTCTCAGCCTCCAGTGCAGCTGGGACTACAAGCAAACACCAGCATCCTCGGCTAATTTTTTTTTTTTTTTAAGAGATGGGGTTTCATCCTGTGTATCATGCTGACCTCAAACTCCTGAGCTCAAGTGATTCTGGATGCTGGGATTACTGACATGAGCTACCATGCCCCGGCACTCATGTACCGTTTTACTTATGTTTTTAAAAATCTCTGTTTTCTGTCCTCCCCATTTTTAAGTAGGTGATATCTTAAAAATTGCTTTTACCTCCCTACTTAGTTTAACTTAAGCTTTAATCATTTACAACAAATATTTCTATTAAAATGGAGACAATAAGTCATGATTAGAGAAGGAATCAGTGAACAATATTGTAGGTAGTTTTTTATTATATCAGTCTCTGGCATAGAGATATAGTTCAGTATTGTTTAATATTTTATTCTTTCAAGAGACATTTATTTTAATCAGAGGAATCTGGTTAACTTACATAAAGAAGAAAAATGAATGAGAGAATTTTAAGAACTACGGCAAAGAAATCAAGAAGATAAGTTTGAAAATTCATGTCAGTTACAATTAAGTTGAAAATGTAGCATTTTCTGAAAACAGTGACAAGTACATTAAATTCTGATTGATAAGATTATTTAAATTTTTTATTATGATAACAGTGATAGAGGTGTATGATAAAGAAGTATATAATGCCAACTTTTAGCCACCTTGTCTAAAGGTAGAAAGTAAACATCTATGATACTTTTAAAAAGTTACAAGATTTTGGTGTTTGTGACTGAGATGGAAACAATCAACTCCATGGGTCAAATCTCTGCTCTCCGCCCATCCTGTCGACTATAAAAATAATTTCTAAGAGGCACTGAAAATGGACAAACTAAACGACACACTAGCCACCCAGTCTCCTATATTCTAAAGTGTGTGATGAGATAAACTGATTCAAAATAACCCTAGGGTGAGAATTTCCTGTTCAAATCTGAAGTGACACATTGGCAAGGAATCTACTTTTTCCACTTTTGCCTCACTCTGACCCTTCAAAGGGTAGTCTGTGAAGATCACAGATAAGGTTTGTGTCTTTAAGAGGTAACCTGACCTCCCCACTGAAGGGCGTGTGGCTTTCTGCTGACAGAAGGTATGTGTTGCTACTCTCCCTGTTTCTCTACTTGCTCATCTCATTTAGTAGAAAATTGTAAATACTGGCTGTGATGCACCTGAGGTAAAGTTTATATACACTAAAATCAAGGTAGAACTCTCTTCATGTGGATAATTCAAGGTGGAAAACGAGCCAAAATATAAAATACGTTTGAGGATTTCTTAGAGTATCCACATTATTGCCTGTGGAGAATCACTCAAGTAGATGCATACATAATAATAGGTTTGCCAATCAATGTAATTCAGAGTGAAACCCATAACCATCATGACAATGAACAATTCATTTTGGATTTTGTAATCGTTACTGGCTTAACTGTATATTACACTTAGACCAACCTCTAAAAAATTTTTTTAAAATGGATACCTCAAATTGTGAATGTCCCAAACATTAATTCCCAATCTCATACCTGGATTTAATGAACGTAGTTTTAATTTTTAATAAAAGCAAGGATTAAATCATTTCCATAAAATGCAAATCTGTCCTGAATTTTAAACAATTAGAAGACTTAAAACAATTGAACCAAACATTGCAAAACACATGTACTACACTGACATGAGATGCCTAATTAATGAGTTATTTTACACACTCTAATGCTAATCAGAAATAATAAAATGGCAATTGTGTTAAAAATAGGTAAAATATATATTATATATTCAGTGCTCACATGTGCCAGGTTGTGTGTTTAGTTTTGCATGCATTATACTTTATAAATTATTTTTCCCAATGTAGATTAGTAAACTAGGTTAGTAGACACACAGTAATTTAGTAAAGGTCACCCATTATAACTTGCAAAGCTAGAATTAACTGTAGTCTCACTGACTACAGAGCTCATTGACAAGATTATTAAATTACATTATCTGAACTATTACAATTACTGATATAACCAAAGCGACCCTCACTGACTTCGACAACCGTAGGAGCTTTCTGAAAGTTTGATTGGACACTGTTCTTCCACAGATGCCCCACACGTTTATTTATCATTTTAAGTTTTCCAATTTTAGTCCTTAAATCAATTACCAATTAATTGTGTAAAAGAAGCAATTCAAAAATGCATTTTGTTTTCAATAGCATTTACTTTATGCATAGAGTAATGTACTGTTTTACAAGATATAAGATATATTTTTAAAATCTTAATGAATTTTCCAATTTCCTAATTTAGAAAAAAAATCATTTGACAATACCTCATATCCTTTTGAAAAATGAATTTTTAGTATAAGAAGTTACTCTATATGCTAACAGAACTATTTTATCTTATGGCACAATATGCTTAACCATCAGTGAATCTTAAAACTATCATAAAAAATAGTGTATGTGTATTTCTAAATACAGTATTTTAATTGTTAACATATGCATTCTATTGGTGCTAAATATTTTTGAAGAATTTAAACTTAATTTAATACAAATTTTTTCATGAACTTCCTAGTTCTCACAGGTTTAATGTTTTTATTGTTTCCACTAGTAATATTATGTCAAATACAGAATACTTCTAAAAAAATACCAATTATATCATGTGATTTTTGCTTAAAGCTTTAGGAAATTAGTACCAGAATTTTACACTGGTTAACAGCAAAGTAAACATTACCGCTCAGCTCCAACATATGCAGATTGCCTATACCAGGGATCCTGTCAAAATACACACCGTTTATAGCTTCTTAAGTGTAGTTATCATAGAGCACAGTCCCTGACATCACACAGCTGCAGACATGAATAAACAAAGAGGAACCTTCTCAGAAGTGAGTCTGGCCCAGGATCCAAAGAGGCAGCAAAGGAAACTTAAAGGCAATAAAAGCTCCATTTCAAGAACCGAACAGGAAATATTCCAAGTAGAATTAAACCTTCAAAATCCTTCTCTGAATCATCAAGGGATTGATCAAATATATGACTGCCAAGGTAACACATTAAATAGATCTTCAATACTATTGTTCTAGGACGTGCAGTTGAGTGCAGAAGGGTGGGGAAAGATTAGGGAATATTTTGCACTTGTGAGAATCAGAGTTCATAACTGGGATCTTATATTCTAATATGACATCAGAAGACTAATTTTATTCGGGCATTGTTCAACCGTAATCTGCGATCCACTCATGGAACATTATATTTACTGAAGATGAACTGGAATATTCTGAGAGAAAGATTACCAGAGTAGATGTAGATTTAGAGGCCAGAGTTTATCATTATGTTTCCCTGTGCATGTGGGTTCTCTAGTATGGAATCCTAATCAACCCTCTATCTCCCCTCTCTCAGTGCCTCTGTTTCTCTCCCTGCAGGTTTACTGCCACCTCCAGAGAAGCTCACTGCTGAGGTCCTGGGAATCATTTGCATTGTCCTGATGGCCACTGTGTTAAAAACAATAGTTCTTATTCCTCGTAAGCGTATTTTTGAAAGATTAGACGGGAAAGTTTTACTTTAATGCTTGGAAGTGCCTCAAAATATTTCATACTGTTGAAGAATAGAACTCTCATTGTAATGTTTATTTCAGAGATCTATTACTTCATTTATTTTTATAGAAAAAGTTAATTTTATTAAAGATTGTCCCCATTTTAAATAACATACAAAGTTTCAAAGTAAGAAACTAAACCCATTATGGTTTATCTAGATATTAGTTTTTATGAAAATCATTTTAATTTTTCTATTACAGTCCTGGAGCAGAGCAATTCTTCCCCGAATACAAGAACCCAGAAAGGCACATTTTTATTTTCAACGTTCAGATATTAGTATAATTTGGACCCAAAAGTGATGTGGTTATTCTGAACTTTTCACAACACATATAACAAAATCATTGTAGAGAACATGCATTTTTTTTTTGTGTTTGTAATCTATCTATTTATATACACATACACACACAATGTATTTTCTGATTTCATAATTCAAAGGTATGCTATAGGAGAAAAGAATTTAGAAAAATTAATTTTTGAAAGTGATTACATCAAATACTATAAGCGATGGTGAAGTTCTGTGCTAAAGTCTTTAAAAATACTACTTTCAAAGATCTATTCGTTTATTTTTATCGGAAAAGTGAATTTTATTAAAGATTGTTCCCATTTTAAATAACACACAAAGTTTCAAAGTAAGAAACTAAACTCGTTATGGTTTATCTAGATATTAGTTTTTATAAAACTCATTTTAATTTTTCTATTACAGTCCTGGAGCAGAACAATTCTTTCCCGAATACAAGAACCCAGAAAGGTATATATTTATTTTCAACGTTCTGATATTAGTACACTTTATATTTTGTGTCTGGTTTAAGGCATGTAAAGGAATAAGGGCATTTTTGCAGAAAATAAGCCATAAAATTCAACATTAAATATTTATAAACAAAGATTATAAGGCAGCATTTCCTTTTCTCCAATAAGTAGAAATACTCACTTAAAATCATTCTACCCTCTTTCTCCCAATTAACAGAAGTGTCCTACTGCTATGAGATGATATGAAATGAATAATTTTACTATCCTAAAAAAGCAGTTGTGTGTCAGTGATGTTCAAGACATGTGTAGAGTGTATTTTTGTTTGTTGGTTTGCTTTCTATGGAAACACAATTAGGGATGAGAGGCTAACCCTTGTCTGTGCATGTGTGTATGACTGACTCGGTTATTAAAAATATATATTTATAAGCCTGTAAGGATGCATAAATATGTCAAGCACATATAGGTTCATACTATTGCAAATATGTAAACTACTTTTCATTTGTAAACATTCATATTGTTCTGCATAGTAATTCATATCTTTATTTAGCACGTCATTGTGGCCATTGTCCTGAGGAGTGGATTACATATTCCAACAGTTGTTATTACATTGGCAAGGAAAGAAGAACTTGGGCAAAGAGTTTGCTGGCCTGTGCTTCAAAGAACTCCAGTCTGCTTTCTATAGATAATGAAGAAGAAATGGTAAGATGTAATGTTTCAAAGATTTTATGAGAAGCTTCTTTCAGTGAATAATACATTTGTAGTAAACATCCATATGTGTGTACATATATTTATCTTATATATTTTCAAGTTTATGTATTATTCAATTGATTGACTTAATAATGTTTTTAAAGTTATATACTGTTATGTACTTTTATTTTCAGTTTTTGCTTTTCAAAGAAAACCATGCTTCTATAAATACTTTGAATACACAATAAATTTTGCTATCTAATTTTATCGGTCATGATGTGATCTGGTCATGCAGATTGATTGCAAAGTGCATGAACTCATGTGATATAAGACAGATCATGAAATAAAAGTTTCCAGCTCTAACAGTTCCACCCCTGTGTATACACTCATCACTTATCCTGACTCCTCTCCAAAACACTGTCTTGACTTTTAATATTATAAATAACATCTGCCAATTCTTGAATTTATACAAAGGGAATCATACAATGTGAATTTCATGTCTGTGTTTTTCACTCCTATCTGATATTTCTGCAATTCCTCCATATTATTGCAGTTATCAGTAGTATGTTACTGTTCACTGCTGTACTATGTACAAAGAACACTAAGAATCCATTGAGTCCTTGTCTCTGGATGGGGAAGTGGGTCTCCTGCCTTCAGGGACAAAGAGGACCCTGGGTGCTGCACTGGTCGTCATGGAGTCGCTTTGCTGATCCTCCTCACCCACATCCACCCTGGTGTCTCTTGGTATGAGAAGGAAGCACTTCCTCTGGCTGTATTGATAGCAGGTCTCCTGGTAGATCATCCTCGCCAGTGATACCAGCCTCGCCTGGTGTTGTGCAGGGGACTCCCCTTCAATACAGAGCAGGAGTGAGCTTTGCTGGGCCTCCTCCTATTGCCAGGTTGAGTGCGGGGAAACAGCAGGCCTAGGTCACCTTCTTCTGTCGGGTGGGAAACTTAACATGCTCGCTCAGATACTTTGTTGAATCCTGATGCTAGGGTCCCAGACAATTTCATTTTCCTCTTTCCACCTTTCAGAGTTCTCCATTGCTTTTGTCTTTCATTAATCCCGGAGTTTATAGTTATTTTTAGTAGGGAGTAGCAGAGAGAGATGGGTCACACCACCTGGTCAGGACCACTGTTATTCCACCAAAACCAAATCAGATTTAAAAAATGAGGATTTATCTAGTTAAAGAATGCTGTGGTGCCCAGAAAACCCAATTTGTATCTTTTATGTCATTTATTTCTGAATGGCAACCTCTCATTTCTCTTCTAAATCTCCAGCTCTGGGAAATATATACAAATATAGATTGTTTTAGTCACAGTATCTGGAGGAATGAATGCACAGTATCAGGAAACTTATTTAAATCCTTCCTGTGTTTATTCAGTCGATTGGGGTAACTATTATAATGCAAGAATTAAAATGTCTTTATTAACATGAAAATAACAATGAAAGTACTAAGTATAAACATTGAAGAGTTCATTTATATCAAAATCATAAACATTTATGAAAGTTTTTGGTACTGCAAATAGTGATTTTCAACTTTAATACATTGTTTTTATAATGTTTTCATAATTATTATTTAAGTGAAAATTCTTTCTTTTCTTTTAGAAATTTCTGACCGCCATTTTATCTTCCTCATGGATTGGTGTGTTTCGTAACAGCAGTCATCATCCATGGGTGACAATAAATGGTCTGACTTTCAAACATGAGTAAGTTGTTTTGTATGGTGCTATATAAATATATACATATATAAAGGATAAATTCAGAGGAGTAATATGAATAAATTTATGTGGAATCATTGACATGAAGAAAGATGTGGAAAGTTAGTGAAATGTTGACATAAATATTTTACAATAGACCATAGTAGTCCCTATATGTCAACTGCTCGTCGGTCAGCTAGTAACCCTCTTGGTTATGAGATGGACCAGGGGCGTCTAATCTTTGGCTTCTGTGGGCCACATTGGAAGAAGAATAGTCTTGGGCCACACATAAAATATGCTAACACTAACAATAGCTGATGAGCTAAAACAAGCAAACAAACAAAAATCACAGAATGTTTTCAGAAAGTTTATGTATTTAAGTTGGGCCACATTCAAAGTTGTCCTGGGTCACATGCGGCCCATGGGCAGTGAGTTGGACAAGCTTGAGATGGACTATCAGGGAATTGCAGAGCTTGTTTTCATTAAAAAGGCACGCTTACTTTTTTCCTTAAGAATATTCTCAAGGCACAAGAGTAGTGCTGTTGGCATATTGCTATAATTTTTTATTAGTAGTTATTGTTGTCAATCTCTTATTGTGCCTAATTTAGAAGTTAAACTTTATCATAGTTATGAATGTGTAGAGAAAACATAATCTCTCTATAGGTTCTGTACTATCTGCTGTTTCAGGCATCCACTGGGGTCTGGAAACATATCCCCCGTGGATGAAGGGGGACCACTCTATTGAGTGTTCAGAATAATGACTCTTACTAATATTATGAAAAATTTAATTACCCTTTTCCATAAAGTTCTTTTCTTACACTACATAGAAAATGCTTTTGTCTCATGAATCATTTACTTAAAATGTAACAGAATATGGATTTTTCTCCATTACAGGATAAAAGACTCCAATAATGCTGAACATAACTGTGCAATGCTACATGCACGTGGACTTTCATCAGACCAGTGTGGATCTTCAAAAATATATCATTGTAAGCATAAGCTTTTGAAGTAAAGCGTTTGCATTTGCAGTGCATCAGATAAATTTTATATTTCTGAAAATAGAAATAATATTATGATTGCATAAATCTTGAAATGAATTATGTTATGTGCTCTAATAAGAAAATTCTAAATCAATTATTGAAATAGGATATACACAATTACTAAAGTACAGATATCCTAGCATTTGTGTCGGGCTCGTTTTGCACAACATGATATTTGTAGTATTCAGCCTTTCTAAAAGTTGCATGTTATATGAGTCGGTTTATATGAAGTATCAAGAACAAGCAAACCCATGGAGACACAAAGTAGAATAGTGGTTGCCAGTGCCTAAGGGAGGTGGAAATAGGAGATGATCACTAATTGATAGAACGTTCCTTTGTGTCATGGTGAAAACTTTCTAAATTTCAGTAGTGGTGATGGTTGTAACTCTGTGAATATACTAAACATCATTGATTTTTAATCATTTTAAGTGGATGAAATTTATGCTTTGTACATGACACTTCAATAAAGCTATCAGGAAAAAAAAAGCCTCTCATGAGATCGTTTGTGACTGCATTTATTCTCTAATTTTCAAAGATTAGCTTCTTTATAATATTGACTTTTCTAATCAACATAAAGTGTTTCCTTCAATGTACTGTGTTATCTTTAATTTGTCTCTATCGTATTTTGTATTTTGGGGGATTGAAGTCATACAGAAATGTAGGTATTTTATATTCATGCTTTTGTAAATGGCATCCTGATTCTAAAATTCCCTTTAGTAATTTTTGTTGTTACAAATAGAAATACAATTGATGTCTGCATTTTGATTTTATATCTACTTATTCCACTGATTTTATATATTGCAATCTATTATGTCAACTATTGATTTTTTTCTGGATGTTCTATATAAAGAACATTTTATCTGCAAATCATCACACTTTTATTTTTTTCAATCCACGTGCTATAACTTAGTTTTATTTTCATTTATTTTCACTGGCTAGGATTTTATACCCATAATTGAATAGAAAGTGCAATCAAAGTTCTGTGTGTATCATATGTATCGTTTCCTGGTTTTGGCAAAAAATACTTCAACATGTTATTCATATTTACAAAGCTTGCTGGGTTTTTTCATCCTATCTTTCTCATATTGAAGCAGTTTTATAATATTCCTATTTTCCAATAGATTTTATCAATTGTTGTAACATTTTTATTTGTATCAGTTGGAATGATATATGTTTTCTTTATATAACGTTTTTATAGACTACTTTTATTGTTTCAAATGTTAAACCAGCTTTTGTTTCTGAAATAAAACCATGATGATCGTTGTATATTTCCCTCATAAAATATCAGTGCTGGCCGGGCGCGGTGGCTCACGTCTGGAATCCCAGCACTTTGGGAGGCTGAGGCGGGTGGATCACAAGCTCAGGAGATCGAGACCATCCTGGTCAACATGCTGAAACCCCATCTGTACCAAAAATAGAAAAATTAGCTGGGCGTGGTGGTGCACACCTATAGGCACCTATAGGCTGAGGCAGGAGAATCACTTTAAACTGAGGGTCCAAGGTTGCAGTGAGCCGAGAGCACACAACTGCACTCCAACCTGGCGACAGAGGGAGTTTCTGTCTCAAAAAAAAAAAGTGGATATATATTTTATGTAGGGTAAGATTTATTTCTTCATCCACGTTCACTAGGATATTTGACCATGTTTCAAGTTTATTAACTTGAAAGGTTTTGGTATCAAGGCTATCTTGGGGAGAATTTCTGTTTGTCTGTAACCTGAAAGCATTTGGTGAGAGTACTGCTTTATTTTTAAATGTTATAATTCACTAGTAATGTCATCTGAGTTTGCAGACTATTTTTGTAGGAAAGTTTATGTCTAAACTGAATTTCTTTGATACATGTGGGATGTACTCAGATTTCTATTTGAGGTGCTGCATTTGGTAAAGGGTGTTTATGAATTTTCTATTTCATATGGACATTAAAATGTAATGAAAATATAGTTTTATTGCCTCTAAATAACTTTAAATACCATTATGGTATTTCCATGTTTAATCCAGAAATAGGCCAGTTGTGGTGGCTCAAGCCTATAGTCCCAGCACTTTGGGAGGCATCACTGTGCCCGGCTCTTACCAATTTTTTAAAATGTTAAATTTGTTATTTTTGTGGATATATTAGTAGCTGTATATTTTTAGTAGTCTCATCAGATTTTAAAAGCATTTTCATTGAAAATACCTTTGGCCTTGCTGTTCTCTCTATTGTAACATTCTTTAACGTGGCTTTTTACTGTTTATTCATTTTTTTCTTATACATCACTTGTATTTAATTTTAGCTTTTCTATTTTTATTTTAGTGCATTTCAGTTAATTTAATTTTTAGGTCATCTTTTGTAATATATATACATTACAAATCAGTTTTTACAAGAGGGCAATCAGTTTTTACAAGAAAGAGTTCTATTTTCCTTATAATTCATATAAAAATTGTGACCATTCATTTTGATCATTTCTTTCACCTATATGTTATTTAGACATGTATTACTGAATTTAAAACCATGAAAGGTTGGCGGATTTTTTTTACTGACTTCTATCGTAGGTAAACTGTAGTTAGAACATTTTCTGTGAAGCTGGAAATATTCTTCATCTTTGTGTACAAAGATGTGGCTAGTGTGCTGAGAAACTAGTTTTACATGGTATTTATTTTGTATTAATTAAAATTGAAACTAGAATATCTATTTTTTCACTGTTCACTGGCCAAGCTTGGCTAGTGGTACTACATTGAAATCGTAGTCCTATATTTTTTACTAATATGCTTAGAGTTATGAGATTATAGTGTATTTGGGAAAAATATGTGAAATTAAACATGTGAGTATCTACATATGTGTGAGTGTGTGCATATGAGTGATAACTACTTGTCTAGTTCAAATCTTTCTATAGGCTCCCTGGCCTGTTTATGTGTTAAGCACTGAGAGAAAAGTGTTGAAAAATCCCATTTATGATTGTTACTTATTCACTTTGTTCAGTTATATGTTGAACTTGTATCATTAGGTACATGCAGTGATAAAAATGTATATTACTAGAGGTTTGGAAAGTTAATCTAACGTTATGAAGTATGCTTCTTCAATTCCAGTAAAGGGCTTGCCTTATATTAAGACAGCACATTAACTGTAATAGTGGTCTACCAGTTCGTGAGATATGGTATGTGTTTTTAAATATTTTATCTTCATCTTTTCTTTTTTAAATATTTCAGTTTTAATTTCAGTGGCTACATAGTAGGTGTATATGTTTCTTGGGCACATGCGCTGTTTTGACACAGACGTGCAATGCATAATAATAACATCGTGTAAAGATGGTGTTTCCATCTTCCTAAGGATTTATCCTTTGTGTTACAATTTAATTATACTCTTTAGTTATTTTTAAATGTACAATTAAATTATTATCCACTGTAGTGACCCTGTTGTGCTATCAAACACTAGGTCTTATTCATCCTTTCTAAATATTTTTATACTCATTAATTAAGCATTTTCACTTCCCTACTACTACCCTTCCACTATCCTTCTCAATCTCTGGTAACCATCCTTCTACTCTGTCTCTCCATGAGTTCAATTGTTGTGATGTTTAAATCCCACAAGTAAGTGAGAGCATGTGATGATTGTCTTTCTGTGACTGGCTTATTTTACTTAACATAGTGACCCCTGGTTCCATTCATGTTGTAGCAGATGACAGGGTCTCATTCTTTTTATGGCTGAATATTAGTCCATTGTTTATATATACCACATTTTCTTTGTCCATTCCTCTGTGGATGGGCACTCATGTAGCTTCCAGATCTTGGCTATTGTGAACAGTGCTGCAGCAAACATGGGAGTACAGCTATCCCTCAGATATACTGATTTTCTTTCTTTTGGGTATATACCTGGGAGTGGGATTGCCGGATCATATGGTAGCTCTACTTTTATATTCATTTTTCTTTATGCTTACATGAAAGGAATGCCTCATAAAGACAACATTTATTACTGAATATATACATTCTTTGCTTTTACATTCAAATACTTTATACTTAATATAATGATGCATATTTAAATATTATCCTTATGTATTTTATTTGTATGGAAATACATAAGGACTGGTATTAATTATAACTTAATTTTTATTACATTCTGATTGAACACTACCAAGTGTTTAAACTCTGTTGTTCCCTTATGTTTTCATAATAGACATTTTCATTGTTTACTTTCCACATGGAAACTTGTTAATTTAATACAACTTACTGCAAACCTGCTGGCACTTTGATCTTGGACCTCCCTGCTCTCTGAACTGTGAGTAATATATCTGTATGGTTAATACATTGCTTGGTTTTGATATTTTATGATACCAGTACAAACAAAGTGAGATTCTCTCTATTTTATTTACCAATTAGCCTGTATCTGCTCCCCAAATTCTAATATAAATACTTATTCAGTGTTGGAAACTTTATCATTAATACACTGTTCAATATCCAATTAGGTATATCCACACAATTCCTTTACTTTAAGTCTTCTTTTTGAATATCCAAGTTTTCGTTGGAAATCTGTGTTTAATCTATTGAAGATATCTAAATTTAATTTTATTTAGAGTTTGTAATAACTAATTCACTCCAATTTTTTAAATTCATTGACAATTATTTTATTTCATGTTACATTAAAAGTATATTTTCACTTCTTCTTGACTTCCAACTTACCCATAACTCATAGGAAACCAGATATTGTCATTATTTGCAATAGTCATAGTAATACTATGTACGTTCGGCGTTAGGGTTCTCCTGAGGGGCAGAACTAATAGGATACATGTATATATGAAGGGGAGTTTATTATGGAGAATTGGCTCACACAATCACAAGGCCAAGTCCCACAATAGGCCATCTGCAAGCTGGGGAAGAAAGAAGCCAGTAGTGGCTCAGTCCGAGTCAAAAGCCTCAAAAGCAGAGAAGCCAAAAGTGCAGCCTTCAGTCTGTGGCCGAAGTCCCAGAAGCCCATGTAAAACCACTGGTGTAAGTACAAGACTCCAAAGGCTGAAGAACCTTGAGTCTGATGTCCAAGGGCAGGAGGGTTGGAAGGAAGCATCCAGCACGGGTGAAGAATCAAAGTCGAACACTCAGCAAGCCAGCTTACCCCACATTCTTCTAGCTGCTTTGTTCTACTGGCTCTGGCAGCCATTGGATGGTGCCCACCCACACTGAGGATGGGTCTTCTTTGCCCAGTCCACTGACTCACATGTCAATCTCCTCTGCCAACACCGTCACAGATATAGCCAGAAACAACACTTACCAGCTATATAAGCATCCTTCCATCCAATCCAGTTGACACCTAATATTAATCATCGTAAGCTCTGTGTGTGTGTATTTATGTCATATAAACATATATATACACATATATATACACATCAAATAGAGTAAATTCTACTTCAGTTCTCTTTTTTTGTTTTTATATATTTATTGTGCCTTTGTATACGCATAAATTTCATTCACATTAAATGCTCAAACAGTAGAAACCTATATTATTTCGATTAACAAAGGACATGATGTATAGTCACGTGCCACAAAATGATGTTTTGGTCAATGACAGACCAAATAATAAATTATATATTATATATTGCTACTATAGTAGATAGATAGTGGTCCCACTAGATTATTACGGAGCTGAAAAATTCCTATGACTTAGTGATGTCATAGCAATAGTTGCAGTACAGTGTATTATTCAAATGTCTGTGGTGATGCTGATGTAAACAAATTACCGTGCTGCCAGTGGAATAATGTATATCACACACAATTACATGCACTACATAATATTTGATAGTGATAATACATGACAATGTTATTGGTTTATGTATTTGCTGTAGTGTACTTTTAATTATTATTTTAGAGTGTACTCCTTCTACTTCTACAAAAACAATTACCTGAAAAACAACCTTGGGCAGGTCCTGCAGGGGAATTCCAGAAGAAGGCCTTGTTACCGTAGGAGAGGACGGCTGCACATGTGTTATCGCCCATGAACCTTCCAGTGCGACAAGATGTGGAGGGGATGACAGTGATACTGTTCTTGCTGACACTGTGTAGGTTTAGGCTAATGCGTGTGTTTGTGTCTTAGTTTTTTTAAAAGAAAGGTTAAAAAGAAAAAATATTAAAATGAAAAATAGAAAAAGCTTGCAGAATAAGAACATAAAGAAAATAGTTTTTAAGACTGCAATTTGTGTTTTTAAATATAGGGTATTTAAAAAGAGGCAGAAGGTTTTTATAAAATGAAAAATTTAGAAACCAACAAAGTTGCAGTAAAGTTAATTTATTATTAGCAAAAGATAAAACTGCTGCATAAATATAGTGTACTCTAGTGTAGAGTTTATAAATCCTGCAGTAGTGTGCTGTAATATCCTAGGCCTTGACTTTCACTGCTGCTTACTCACTGACTCACCCAGGGAAAATACCATTTCTGTAGACTTCATTCATAGTAAAATATACCTACAAAAGGATGTCATTTTAACCTATTTTTAACCACATTTTACGGGTTTTTTTATGTTTATATATGATTAGATAAACAAAAATTACCATTCTGGTCACTGCTTACATTATTCACTACAATAACATGTTGTATGGGTTCGTATCCTTGGAGCAACAGGCTATCCCATATAACATAGGTGTGTAGTAGCTGTACCATCTAGGTTTGTGTATTTACCCTCTATGATGTTGACTCAGGGATCAAATTGCCTAGAGGCATATTCCTGAGACATATCCCTGTCATTAAGCAAACAATAACAGTATAACACTAATGGAAAACTCCAAGTGGATATTTGTAGCAATAGTAGATATCAGCACTTTAAACTTAAATAGAAAACATTAGTGAATGATACGTTATGTGGCATCCTTAGTGAATGATTTTATTGTTTTAATTCCATAATGTGACTAACAGAAAAAATTAACATAGTTTATGAAATATAAAAAAAGTAAATATAAATAAATTTGCTTATAATAGAAATAGATAAAATATAAACACAATATATTTTACAGAAAAACATCTATGCCTAGCCAATATTAGCCATTCTGATGGAAGGGCAAATAGTAATTCTGATTGCAAAGAAATAAATATGGATTTAAATTTCAACATTTTAGATTTTAGAGAATGACTGGACACGGTGGCTCATGCCTGTAATCCCAGCACTTTGGGAAGCCGAGGCAGATGGATAACAAGGTCAGGAGATTGAGACCATCCTCGCTAACAGGGTGAAACCTCGTCTCTACAAAAATACAAAAAAAATTAGCTGGGCATGGTGGCGCATGCCTGTAATCCCAGCTACTCAGGAGGCTGAGGCAGGAGAATCACTTGAGCCCAGGAGGCGGAGGTCGCAGTGAGCCAAGATGCAGCACTGCACTCCAGCCTGGGCAATAGAATCATGCATAAACATTCCCCCTTTTCTTGACAGAAAATGATGAAAGATTTTTATTTAATACAACGAGATAATTTATAGTATTTTTCCTGATGTTCATATACCATTTATTTCTTTAAATTTTTATTTATTTTTGAGACAAGGTCTGGCTCTGTCGCCTAGGCTGCCGTGCAGCGACACTAACTTAGTTCACTGCAGCCTTGACCTCCAGGGCGCAAGCGATCCCCCCACCTCAGCCTCCAGAGCAGCTGGGACTACAAGCAAACACCGGCATCCTCGGCTAATTTTTGTATTTGTTTTGAAGAGAAGGGGTTTCATCCTGTGGATCATGTTGACCTCGAACTCCTGAGTTCAAGTGATTCTGGATGCTGGGATCACTGACATGAGCTACCGCGCCCTGGCAATCGTACCATTTTACTTATGCTTTAAAAATCTCCATTTTCTGGCTTCCCCATTTTTAAGTAGTTGATGTCTTTAAAATTGCTTTTACCTCATGATTAGAGAGGGAATCAGTGAACAATATAGTGAGTAGTTTTTTATTATATCAGTCTCTGGCATAGAAATATAGTTCAGTATTGTTTAATATTTTATTCTTTCAAGAGACATTTATTTTAATCAGAGGAATCTGGTTAACTTACATAAAGAAGAAAAATGAATGAGGGAATTTTAAGAACTACGGCAAAGAAATCAAGATGATAAGTTTGAAAATTCATGTCAGTTACAATTAAGTTGAAAATGTAGCATTTTCTCAAAACAGTGACAAGTGCATCAAATTCCGATTGATAAGATTATTATTTAAATTTTTTTATTATGATAGCAGTGATATTATTGGGGTATATGATAAAGAAGTATACAATGCCAAGTTTTAGCCACCTTGTCTAAATGTAGAAAGTAGCCATCTAAGATACTGTTAAAAAGTTACAAGATTTTGGTGTTTGTGACTGAGATGGAAGCAATCAACTCCATGGGTTAAATCTCTGCTCTCCCCCTATCCTGTTGACCATTAAAATAATTTCTATCAGAGGCACTTGAAAATGGACAGACTAAATGACACACTAGCCACCCAAAGTCTCATGTATTATAAAGTGTGTGATGAGATAAACTCATTCAAAATAGCCCTAGGGTGAGAATTTCCTGTTCAAATCTGAAGTGACACATTGGCGAGGAATCTACTTTTTCCACTCTTGCCTCACTCTGACCCTTCAAAGGGTAGTCTGTGAAGATCACAGATAAGATTTGTGTCTTTAAGAGGTAACCTGACCTCCCCACTGAAGGGCGTGTGGCTTTCTGGTGACAGAAGATATGTGTTGCTACTCTCCCTGTTTCTCTACTTGCTCATCTCATTTAGTAGAAAATTGTAAATACTGGCTGTGATGCACCTGAGGTAAAGTTTATATACACTAAAATCAAGGTAGAACTCTCTTCATGTGAAGAATTCAAGGTGAAAAACGAGCCAAAATATAAAATACGTTTGAGGATTTCTTAGAGTATCCACATTATTGCCTGTGGAGAATCACTCAAGTAGATGCATACATAATAATAGGTTTGCCAATCAATGTAATTCAGAGTGAAACCCATAACCATCATGACAATGAACAATTCGTTTTGGATTTTGTAATCCTTACTGGCTTAACTGTATATTACTCTTAGACCAACCTTTAAAAATAAATTTTTAAAATGGATACATCAAATTGTGAATGTCAAACACTACTTTTCAATCACATACCTAGAATGAATGAAAGCAGTTTTAATTTTTAATAAAAGCAAGGATGAAATCATTTTCATAAAATGCAAATCTGTCCTGAATTATAAACAATGGAAAGACTTAAAACAATTGAATCAAACATTGCAAAAAAGATGTACCACACTGACATGAGATGCCTAATTAATGAGTTATTTTACACACTCTAATGCTAATCAGAAATAATCAAATGGCAGTTGTGTTACAAATAGTTAAAATGTCTATTATGTATTCAGTGCTAATATGTGCCAGATTGTGTGTTTTGTTTTTTACATACATTATACTTTATAAAGTCTTTTTCTCATTGTAAACTAGGTTAATAGACATTAAGTAATTTACTAAAGGTCACACATTATAACTTGCAAAGCTAGAATTAACTGTAGTCGCACTGACTAGAGCTCATTGACTAGGTTATTAAATTATGTTGTCTGAACTATTACAATTACTTACACATCCAAAGTGACCCTCACTCACTTCTACAACCATAAGAGCTTTCTGAAAGTTTGATTGGACACTGTTCTTCCACAGATGGCCCACACGTTTATTCATCATTTAGGTTTTCCTATTTTAATCGTTAAATCAATTACCAATTCTTGTGTAAAAGAAGCAATTCAAAATATGTTTTGTTTTCAGTAGTATTTAGTTTATGCATAGGGTAATGTAATGTTTTACAAGATATGAGATGTATTTTTAAAATTTTAATAGTTTTTCTGATTTCCTAATTTACAAATTTAGTATAAGAAGTTACTCTATATGCTAGCAGAACTATTTTATCTTATGGCACACAATCCTTAACCATCAATGAATCTTAAAACTATAATAAAATTTGTGTATTACTAAATACAGTATTTTAATTGTTAACACATGCAGTCTATTGGTGTTGTGTTTTTGAAGGATCTAACCTTAATTTAATACAAATTTTTTTATGAACTTCTTAGTTCTCACAAGTTTAATGTTTTTATTGTTCCCACTAGTAATATTATGTCAAATACAGAATACATCTAAAAAATTACCAATTATATCATGAGATTTTTCTTTAAAGCTTTAGGAAATTAGTACCAGCATTTTACATTGGTCAACAGCAAAGTAAACATTACTGCTCAGCCCCAACACATGCAGATTGCCTATACCAGGGATCCTGTCAAAACATACACCATTCATAGCTTCTTAAGTGCAGTTATCACAGAGTACAGTCCCTGACATCACACAGCTGCAGACATGAATAAACAAAGAGGAACCTTCTCAGAAGTGAGTCTGGCCCAGGATCCAAAGAGGCAGCAAAGGAAACCTAAAGGCAATAAAAGCTCCAATTCAGGAACCGAACAGGAAATATTCCAAGTAGAATTAAACCTTCAAAATTCTTCTCTGAATCATCAAAGGATTGATCAAATATATGACTGCCAAGGTAACACATTAAAAAGATCTTCAATATTATTGTTCTAGGACGTGCAGTTGAGTGCAGAAAGGTGGGGAAAGATTAGGGAATATTTTGCACTTGTGAGAATCAGAGTTCATAATTGGGATCTAATATTCTAATATGACATCAGAAGACTCATTTTATTCGGGCATTGTTCAACCATAATCTGCGATCCACTCATGGAACATTATGTTTTCTGAAAATGAACTGGTATATTCTGAGAGAAAGATTACCAGAGTAGATGTAGATTTAGAGGCGTATGTTTCCCTGTGCATGTGGGTTCTCTAGTATGGAATCCTCATCAACTCTCTATCTCCCCTCTCTCAGTACCTCTGTTTCTCTCCCTGCAGGTTTACTGCCACCTCCAGAGAAGCTCACTGCTGAGGTCCTGGGAATCGTTTGCATTGTCCTGATGGCCATTGTGTTAAAAACAATAGTTCTTATTCCTCGTAAGCGTATTTTTGAAAGATTAGACGGGAAAGTTTTACTTTAATGCTTGGAAGTGCCTCAAAATATTTCATACTGTTGAAGAATAGAACTCTCATTGTAATGTTTATTTCAGAGATCTATTACTTCATTTATTTTTATAGAAAAAGTTAATTTTATTAAAGATTGTCCCCATTTTAAATAACATACAAAGTTTCAAAGTAAGAAACTAAACCCATTATGGTTTATCTAGATATTAGTTTTTACGAAAATCATTTTAATTTTTCTATTACAGTCCTGGAGCAGAACAATTCCTCCCCGAATATAAGAACCCAGAAAGGTACATTTTTATTTTCAACATTCAGATATTAGTATGATTTGGACCCAAAAGTAATATGGTTATTCTAAATTTTTCACAACATAAATAACAAAATCATTGTAGAGAATATGTGTGCAATCTATCTATATATATATACACACACACACACAATGTATTTTCTGAATTCGTAATTCAAATACATGCTATAGGAGAAAAGTATTTAGAAAAACAAATTAATTTTTGAAAGTGGTTACATCAAATACTACAAGAGATGGTGAAGTTTTATGCTAAAGTCTTTAAAAATATTTCTTTCGAAGATCTATTCATTTATTTTTATAGAAAAAGTGAATTTTATTAAAGATTGTCCCCATTTTAAATAACACACAAAGTTTCAAAGTAAGAAACTAAACTCATTATGATTTATCTAGATATTAGTTTTTATAAAACTCATTTTAATTTTTCTATTACAGTCCTGGAGCAGAACAATTCTTTCCCGAATACAAGAATCCAGAAAGGTACACTTTTATTTTCAACGTTCTGATATTAGTACAATTTATATTTTGTGTCTGGTTTAAGGCATGTAAAGGAATAAGGGCATTTTTGCAGAAAATAAGCCATAAAATTCAACATTAAATATTTACAAACAAAGATTATAAGGCAGCATTTCCTTTTCTCCAATAAGTAGAAATACTCACTTAAAATCATTCTACCCTTTCTCCCAGTTAACAGAAGTGTCCTACTGCTGTGAGATGATATGAAATGAATAATTTTACTATCCTAAAAAAGCAGTTGTGTGTCAGTGATGTTCAAGACACGTGTAGAGTGTATTTCTGTTTGTTGGTTTGCTTCATATGGGAACACAATTAGGGATAAGAGGTTAACCCTTGTCTGTGCATGTGTGTATGACTGACTCGGTTATTAAAAATACATATATTTATAAGCCTGTAAGGATGCATAAATATGTTAAGCACATATAGGTTTATATTGTTGCAAATATGTAAACTAATTTTCATTTGTAAACATTCATATTGTTCTGCATAGTAATTCATATCTTTATTTAGCACGTCATTGTGGCCAGTGTCCTGAGGAGTGGATTACATATTCCAACAGTTGTTATTACATTGGCAAGGAAAGAAGAACTTGGACAAAGAGTTTGCTGGCCTGTGCTTCAAAGAACTCCAGTCTGCTTTCTATAGATAATGAAGAAGAAATGGTAAGATATAAATGTTTCAAACATTTTATGAAAAGCTTCTTTCAGTGAATAAAACATTTGTAGTAAACATCCATATGTGTGTACATATATTTATCTTATATATTTTCAAGTTTATGTATTATTCAATTGATTGACTTAATAATGTTTTTAAAGTTATATACTGCTAATTTACTTTTATTTTCAGTTTTTGCTTTTCAAGGAAAACCATGCTTCTGTAAATACTTTGAATACACAATAAATGTTTCTATCTAATTTTATCAGGCATGATATGATCTGGTCATGCAGATTAATCACAAAGTGAATGAATTCATCTGATACAAGTCAGATCATGAAATAAAAGTTTTCAGCTCTAGCAGTTCCACCCCTGTGTATACACTCATCACGATCCTGACTCCTCTCCAAAACACTGTCTTGTCTTTTAATATTATAAATAGCATTTGCCTGTTCTTGAATTTATATAAAGGGAATCATACAGTGCGAATTTCATATCTGTCTTTTTCACTCCTATCTGATATTTCTGCAATTCCTCCATATTATTGCAGTTATCAGTAGTATGTTACTGTTCACTGCTGTACTGTGCACAAAAAACACTAAGAATCCATTGAGTCCTTGTCTCTGGATGGGGAAGTGGGTCTCCTGCCTTCAGGGACAAAGAGGACCCCAGATGGTGCACTGGTAGTCATGGAGTCGCTTTGCTGATCCTCCTCACCCACATCCACCCTGCTGTCTCTTGGAATGAGAAGGAAGCACTTCCTCTAGCTGTATTGATAGCAGGTCTTCTGGTAGATCATCCTTGCCAGTGGTACCAGCCTCACCTGGCGTTGTGGAGGGGACTCCCCTTCAATACAGAGCAGGTGTGACGTTTGCTGGGCCTCCTCCTATTGCCAGGTTGGGTGCGAGGAAACAGCAGGCCTAGGTCACCTTCTTCTGTTGGGTGGGAAACTTAACATGCTCGCTCAGATACTTTGTTGAATCCTGATGCTAGGGTCCCAGACAATTTCATTTTCCTCTTTCCACCTTTCAGAGTTCTGCATTGCTTTTGCCTTTATTAATCCCAGAGTTTATAGTTATTTTTAGTAGGGAGTAGCAGAGAGAGATGGGTCTACACCACCTGGTCAGGACCACTGTTATTCCACCAAAACCAAATCAGATAAAAAAGTGAGGGCTTATCTAGTTAAAGAATGGTGTGGTGCCCAGAAAACCCAATCTGTAGCTTCTATGTCATTTATTTCCGAATGATAACCTCTCATTTCTCTTCTAAATCTCCAACTCTGGGAAATATAGTACAAAAACAGATTGATTTCATTACAGTATCTGGAGGAATGAATGCACAGTATCAGGAAACTTATTTAAATCCTTCCTGTGTTTATTCAGTCAATTGGGGTAACTGTTATAATGCAAGAATTAAAATGTCTTTATTAACATGAAAATAACAATGAAAGTACTAAGTATAAACATTGAAGAGTTCATTTATATCAAAATCATAAACATTTATGGAAGTTTTTGGTACCGCAAATAGTGGTCTTCAACTTTAATATATTGTTTTTGTAATGTTTTCATAATTATTATTTAAGTGAAAATTCTTTCTTTTCTTTTAGAAATTTCTGACCGCCATTTCACCATCCGCATGGATTGGTGTGTTTCGTGAGAGCAGTCATCACCCATGGGTGACAATAAACGGTCTGACTTTCAAACATGAGTAAGTTGTTTTGTATGGTGCTATATAAAAAATATATAAATTCAGAAGAATAATATGAATAAATTTATGTGGAGTCATATACATGAAGAAAGATGTGGAAAGTTAGTGAAATATTGATGTAAATATTTCACAATAGACCATAGTAGTCCCTATATGTCAACCGCTCATTGGTCAGCTAGTAACTTTCTTGGTTATGAGATGGGGCAGGGATGTCTAATCTTTGGCTTCTGTGGGCCACATTGGAAGAATAGTATTGGGCCACACATAAAATACACTAACACTAATGATAGCTGATGAGCTAAACAAAAAAAATTGCAAAAATATCTCAGAATGTTTTCAGAAAGTTTGCATATTTGTGTTGAGCCACATTAAAAAGCTGCCTGGGCCACATGCGGCCCATGGTCCGTAAGTTGGACAAGCTTGAGATGGACTATCAGGGAATTACAGTGCTTGTTTTCATTAAAAAGCCACCCTTATTTTATTTAAGAATATCCTCAAAGTACAAGAGTACTGCTGTTGGCATATTGCTTATAATTTTTTATCAGTAGTTATTGTTGTAATCTCTTGTTGTGCGTAATTTATAAATTAAACTTTATCATATTTAGGAATGTGTAGACACCACACAATCTCTCTACAGGTTCTGTACTATCTGCCATTTCAGACATCCACTGGGGTCTTGAAACATATCCCCAGTGGATGAAGGGGGGACTACTGTAGTGAGTTTTCAGAATAATGACTTTTAGTAATGGTATATGAAAAATTTAATTACCCTTTTTCTTAAACTTGTTTTCTTACAGTACATGGAAAATGTTCTTGTCTCATGAATCACTTGCATAAAATGTAACAGAATTATGGATTTTTCTCCATTACAGGATAAAAGACTCAGATCATGCTGAATGTAACTGTGCAATGCTACATCTAGATAGACTTAAATCATTCCACTGTGGATCTTCAAAAAGATATTATTGTAAGCATAAGCTTTAGAATGAAAGTATTTGAGTTTGCAGTGCATCAGATAAATTTTATATTTGTTAGAATAGAAATGATATGATTGCATAAGTCTTAAAATGAATTGCATTATTTGCTCTAATAATAAGAAAATTCTAAATCAACTATTGAAATATAATACACACAATTTTAAAAGTACAGATATCCTAGCATTCAGGTCGGGCTCATTTTGCTAATCATGTTTGTGGCATTCAGCCTTCCTAAAAGTTGCATGTTTTGTGGGTCAGTTTATATGAAGTGTCAAGAACAAGCAAAACTATGGAGACAGAAAGTAAAAGAGCACTGCCAATGCCTAAGGGAGGTTGAAATAGGAGGTGGCCACTATTGCTAGAATGTTTCTTTGTGTCAGTGATGAAAACTTTTTAAATTTCAGTAGTGGTGATGGTTGTAACTCTGTGAATATACTAAAAATCACCGGTTTTTAATTATTTTAAGCAGATGAAATTTATGGTATGCACACAATACCTCAATAAAGCTCTCCAAAAAAAAAAATAATACTGTCCTGGGATTGCTTGAGTCTGCATTTAACCTCTAAAGTAATATTTAAAGATTAGCTTCTTGACTTTTCCAATCAATATCATATTGTGCCCTTCAATGTACTGGGTTCAATGTACTGGGATCTCTTTAATTTTTCTCTATTATATTATATAATTTGGGGGATTGAATCATACAGAAATGCAGATATTTTACATTCATGCTTTTGTAAATGGCATTCTGATTTTAATATTCCCTTTAATAATTTTTGTTACTGTAAATAGTAATACAGTTGATGTCTGCATTTTGATTTTATATCTAGTTATTTCACTTATTTTACATATTTAAATCTGTCATTTCAAACGTCGATTTTTCTGGATTTTCTATATAAACAGCAATTTTATCTGCAAATAATCACACTTTTATTTTTTCTATCCATGTGCCATAACTTATTTTTTCTTCATTTATTTTCTCTGGCTAGTGCTTTATATCCATAGTCGAATAGAAGATACAATCAAATTTTGCGTGTATCATATGTATCATTTTCTGGTTTTAGCAAAAAATAATTCAACATAGTATTCATATTTACAAAGTTTGGTGTTTTTTTCATTATATCTTTCTTATATTGAAGCAGTTTTATAATATTCATTTTTTCTAATAGATTTTATCAATTGTAACATTTTTATTATTTTTTGTTACTCAGAATGATATGTGTTTTCTTTATACAACATTTTATAAAATAAATTAGTTTTATTTTTGTCAAATATTAAACTAGGCTTTGTTTCGAAACAAATCCATGCAGATCATTGTATATTGCCCCTTATAAAATATCAGTACACATATTATATCTAGGGTAAGATTTGTTTCTTCATCCATGTTCACAAGGATATTTGACCATGTTTTTATTCATAGCTATGTACTTGAAAAAGTTTTGGTCTCAACGCTATCTTGGGAAGATTTTCTCTTTTTCTATAACCTGGAAGCATCTGTTAAGAGTACTGCTTTAGTCATGAAAAAGGATGAGTTCATGTCCTTTGCAGGAACATGGATGCAGCTGGAAACCATCATTCTCAGCAAACTATCACAAGGACAGAAAACCAAACACCACGTGTTCTCACTCATAGGTGGGAATTGAACAATGAGAGCACACGGACACAGGGAGGGGAACATCACACACCGGGGCCTGTCGGGTAGTGGGGGATTGGGGAAGGAGGTATTAGGAGAAATACCTTATACCTAATACCTTTTATATTAGGTATTAGGAGAAATACCTAATGTAAATGACAAGTTGATGGGTGCAGCAAACCAACCTGGTACATCTATGCCTATGTAACAAACCTGAACATTGTGCACATGTACCCTAGAACTTCAAATATAGTAATAATAATGAAGAGTACCACTTTATTTTTAAATGTTATCATTCCCTAGTGATGGCATCTGAGTTTGCAGGCTATTTTTGTAGAAAAGTTTATGTCTAAACTAATGTCTTCAGTACATGTAGGGTTTACTCAGATTTCTATTTGAGGTACTCTATTTTGGTAATGAGCATTTCCTAGGAATTTTCCATTTCATATGGACATTAAATGCATTGATAATATAGTTTTATTGCCTGTTTAATAACTGTAAATACCATAATGGTATTGCCATGTTTAAACTAGAAATAAAATGTCTGTGCCTTTTCAAAATCTTCCTTTAGTAGTCTTTTGTGACCATTCATCTTGATCATTTATTTGGCCCATATGTTATTTAAACATACATTACTGAATTAAAAACCGTATAAGGTTCTCAGATTTTTGTTCATTGATTTCTATTGTAGGTAAAATATAGTTAGAACATTTTCTATGAAACTGGAAGTGTTCATTCCTCTATAAATGTGGTTCATGTGGTGAGGTACTGGTTTTAAATGTTATTTACTTTTTATTAATTAATGTTAAATTTGAATAGGTACATTTCGACTGTCTCCTGGCCAAGCTTGCCTAATGGTACTATATTGAAATTGAGTATATGTGTGAGTGTGTGTGTGAATGTATTCATATGAGTGATAGTTCCTTGTCTAGTTTAAATCTCTCTACAGGCTCGCTGGCCTGTCTTGTATTAAGCATCAAGAGAAGAGTCTTTAAAATCCCACTTATGATTGTTTACTTGTTCACTTTATTCAATTATATGTTGAATTTGTATCATTAGGTATATGCAATGATAAAAATATATTACTAATGGTTTGGAAAATTAATTTATCATTATGAAGCATATTTCCCCAATTTCAGTAAATTTCATCTCAGCTCACTGCACCCTCAGCCTTACCTCCAAGGCTCAAGCGATCCTCCCACCTCAGCCACCAGAGTAGCTGGCTACAGGCAAATACCACCATGCTGGCTAATTTTTGTATTTTTTTGTAGAGACGGGATTTCATCATATTGACCAGGCTGGTTTTGAACTCCTGAGCTCAAGAAATCTACATGTCTTGCTCTCCCAAGTTGCTGGGTACATGAGCCACCACGCCTGAGTGCTCATGTACCATTTAGCTTGTATTTTTAAAATCTACTTTTTCTGACTTCCCTATTTTTAACTAAGTGACGTTTTAAAAATTACTTTTCCCTCTCTATATAGTTTGATTTAAGCATTAGTCGTTTACAACAAATATTCCTATTAAAATGCAGACAGTTATGATTGGAAAATAAATCAATGAACAATATAATGAATGCATTTTTATATTTCAGTCTGGCGTGGTGATATAGTACAATATTGTTTAATAATTTATTCTTCCCAGAGGCATCTCCTTTAGTAGAAGATTGTAAATATTAAATGTGATGCAACAAGGTAAAGTTAATACAGAATAAAATCAAATTAGAACTGTCTTTACATGAATAATTCAGGGTGAAAAACAACCCAAAATATACCACGTTTGAGGATTTTCAAAAGTATTTACATGATTGCCTGTGGAGAATTAGTTAAGAACATGCATACATAATAATAGGTTTGTTGATCAGTATAATTTAGAGTGTAACCAATAAATATCATGACAATGAAGAATTAATTTGAAATTTTATAATCATTCTAGATGTAATAATACTTTATATGTAGCCCAGACTTTAAAAATCAATATACATCAAATTGTGAATGTCAAACATAATTTCTCATTCACATATTTAATTGAAGCAGATTTTATTTTTTTAAGAAAACAATAATGAAGTAGTTTCCATAAGATGAAAATCTAATCTTAATTATAAATAATGACTTAAAAAAATTGAACCAAACAAAGATTGCAGAAAAGATGTACTACACTGACGTCAGACTCCTACCTAATTAGTTATTTTACACACTCAGTATGAATTAGAAATAATAAAATGGTAATAGTGTTAAAAATAATTAAATTATAAATAAATTAAATAATTTTAAAAATTAAATTATAAATAATTTAAAAAATTAAACTATAAATAATTTAAAAATTAAATTATAAATAATTTTAAAAATTAAATTATAAATTAAAAATAAATAAAATAGTTGAGGCCTAATGTGTGCCAGGTTGTATAAGTGTTTTACATACATTACACTTTATAAATTACTTTCCCTAATCTAGATTAGTAAACTGGGGTTGTAGACACTAAGTAACTTTGTAAACAGTCATGCATTATGAGTTTCAAAGTTCTAATTAAATTTAGGTCTCACTGGCTACAGAGCTCATTAACTAGATTATTAAATTATATTTTCTGATTTATTACAATTACTTACACAACCAAAGTGACCCTCATTGCCTTTTAAAACAGCCACAGGATCTTTCTGAAAGTTTGAACCTAAAGTGTTCTTTCATAGATGGTCCAAACTTATATTTATCATTTCCAGTTTTCCTATTTTAGCCATTAAACCAATTAGCAATCACTTCTGTAAAATAAACAGTTCAATGATTTTCTATAGTAATGAGTTTATGCCTAAGTTAGTGTAATGTTTCACAAGGTATAAAATATTTCTTTAAAATTTTAACAGTTTTTCTGATGTCCTCAATCATTCAGAATAAAAAACATTTGCCAAGACCTCATGCCCTTTTAGTAAATGAAAGTAAGTCACTAACTTAATGTACTTTAGTATTAAAAGTTGCTCTATATGCTAACAAACTATTCCTCCATCTTTAGCATTCAATCCTTACATTAATGAATTTTAAAATTGTCATACAATTAGTGTATTTTATTTTCAGGTTTCAATTTTAGTGTTTTACACAGGTATTGGTGATAGAATGTTTCTGTAGAATCTGACTTTAAATTAATGAAGATATTTATATTCATTTACTTCTTAGTTTTCACAAACGTATTGTTTTTTATTGTTCCTGTTAATAATATTATGTCAAATACAGAATACCTTTTAAAAAATGACCTATTGTTTAAAGAGATTTCAGTTTAAAACTTTAGGAAATTGGTACTAGACTTTTATATTGGTCAACAGCAAAATAAACATTATTACTCAGCCACCAACACATGCAGTTTGCCTATACCAGAGATCCTGTCAAAATATACACCATTTATAACTTCTTAAGTGCAGTTATCATAGAGCACAGTCCCTGACATCACACAGCTGCAGAGATGAATAAACAAAGAGGAACCTACTCCGAAGTGAGTCTGGCCCAGGACCCAAAGAGGCAGCAAAGGAAACTTAAGGGCAATAAAAGGTCCATTTCAGGAACCAAACAGAAAATATTCCAAGTAGAATTAAATCTTCAAAATGCTTCTTCAGATCATCAAGGGAATGACAAGACACATCACTGCAAAGGTAAAACATTAAATAGATCTTGAATATTATTGTTCTAGGACGTGCAGTTGAGTGCAGAAGGGTGGGGAAAAATTAGGGAATATTTTGCACTTGTGACAATCAGAGGTCAAAAGTCAGAATCTAATATTCTAGTATGAAATCTGAAGCCTGATTTTATTCAGGCATTGTTCAGTTGTCATCTGTGATCAACAATTCATGGAGCATTATATTTACTGAAAATGAACTGGTATATTCTGAGAGAAACATTACTATAGTAGATGTAGATTTAGAGGCCAGAGTTTATCTTTTTTTTTTTTTTATACTTTAAATTCTAGGGTACATGTGCACAACGTGCAGGTTTGTTACATATGTATACTTGTGCCGTGTTGGTGTGCTGCGTTTATCTTTATGTTTCCCTGTGCATGTGGGTTCTCTTATATGTAAACCTCATCAACTCTCTATCTCCCCTCTCTCAGTGCCTCTATTTGTCTCCTTGCAGGTTTACTGCCACCTCCAGAGAAGCTCACTGCTGAGGTCCTGGGAATCATTTGCATTGTCCTGATGGTCACTGTGTTGAAAACAATAGTTCTTATTCCTTGTAAGCGTATTATTGGAAGATTATAAGGGAACTTTTCACTGTAATGATTGGAAGTGCCTTGAAACATTTCATAATAATGAGGATTAGAACTCTCTTTTTAATGTGTATATCTGAACCCCAAGATAATACCGTTCTTCTGAACTTTTCAAAATTATAAGTAACAGAATAATTGTAGAAAATATTTGTTTATATTTGTGTGTGTGTTAAATATGTATGTATATATAATACACACACAGAGAGATGTATTATGATTTCATGATTCAAAGACATGATTTAAGAAAAAAATATTTAGAAAAACAAATTAATTTTTGAAAGTGGTTAAATCAAATACTATAAGAGATGGTGAAATTTTATGCTAATGGCTTTAAAAATATTTGTTTTAAAGATCGTTTTTATTTCAGATTGTTCCAGTTTAAAATAATTTTAAATTTTGTATTTCGAAGTAAGCAACTGAAATTATTATGGTTTATCTAGATGTTAATTTTGTAAGAATTACTTTAATTTTTCTAGATATTGGAGTACTGGAGCAGAACAATTTTTCCCTGAATACAAGAATCCAGAAAGGTACATTATGATGGTCAGTGTTCTGATGTTAGCACAGTTTATATTTTGTCTCTATCTTAAGGGATGCAAAATGACAAGAAAATTTTTTGGGAGAATAAACTATAGCACTGAGCCATAAATGTTTATAAAAAAAAGATTATATGAGGGCATTTCCGTTTCTCCAATAATAAGTAGAAATACTCAGTTAAAATCATTATACCCTCTTGTTGCATTTAATTAACTGAAATTTCCTAATACTGTAAGATGATAAGAGATAAATAATTTTACTATACTTAAAAAGCAGTTTTGTTCAGTGATGTTTAAGATGTGTAGGGTGGATTTTTGTTTGGTGGTTTGCTTTATATGGGAACACAATTAAGGTATGAGAGGTGGACCTTTCATTGTGCATGTGTGTATGAGCGACTAGTTGTTTTAAAATATATATTTAACAGCCTATGAGGATGCATAGATATTGTGTACCTATGTGTTTATAGCTTTGCAAATATATAAAATAATTTTAGTTTGTGAACATATTGTTCTGCATAGTAATTCATATCTTTATTTAGCAAATGATTGTGGCCATTGTCCTGAGGAGGGGATTACATATTCCAACAGTTGTTATTACATTGGCAAGGAAAAAAGAACTTGGGCAGAGAGTTTGCTGACATGTGCTTTGAACAACTCTGATTTGCTTTCTATAGAGAATGAAGAAGAAATGGTAAGATGTAAATGTTTCAACACTTTACTAAAAGCTTATTTCCATCAATATCATATTTGTAGAAATCATCCATATGTTTATACATATTTAATTTATATATTTTTAAGTCTGTGTAATATTCAACTGACTTCATAATATTTTTATATTCATATACTGTTAATGCACATTTGATGATTTCCAGTTTTGCTTTTCATGGAAACCCATTCTTCTATGAATGTTTTTATCCCAAAATAAATATAAAGAAAACTAATCCTGTCATAGTCATTCATATTGATCACAAGGTGAATGGATTCGTGATACAAGGCAGATCATGAAATAGAAATTTCTAGCCCCAGCAATCCTGCCCCTGTATATGCCTTCCTCACTTTTCCTGCCTCCTCTCCAAACCTTTGTATTGACTTTTAATGTGATGAATAAGCTTTGCCTGTTTCTGGATTTATGTCAAGCGAATCATACAGTGTGCATTTTCATGTGTGTCTTCTTTTACTCCTATATGATATTTGTGCAATAATGCAGTCAGCTGTTGTTTGTTACTGTTCATTGCTGCATGATGTACATAGAACACTTACGATCCATTCAGTCCTGTGTCTCTGGATAGGGAAGTGAGTCTTATGTCTTCAGGGACAAAAAGGAACCTGGATGTGCACATGTAGTCATGGGGTTCCTTTGTTGATCCCTCTCGCCCGCACCTACCCTGGTGTCTTTGGTTTGGGAGGAGAAGCACTTCCTCTAGCTCCTAATTGGTAGCAGGTCTCCTGGTAGATCATCCTTGCCAGTGGTACCAGCCTTGCCTGGTGTTGCTTTCAATACAGAGCAGGAGTGGGTTTAGCTGAGCCACCTCCTGTTGCTCTGAGAAACAGAGGACTAGTTCACTTCCTTCTGCTGAGTGGGGGACTGAAGATGTCCGGACACTCTGTTGAAACCTGATTCTGGAGTCCCAAACCATTTTGCCATCCTCTTTCCACCTTTCAGAGTCTTCCTATGTGTCTTTCATTGCTTGCACAGTTTAGAGTTGTATTTAGTAGGGAGTAGCAGAGAAAAAGGAGTGATGTACCTGGTCAAGACCGTTGTTCTTCCACCAAAACCGAATCAGATAAAAGTGAGCGCTTATCTAGTTAGAGAGTGGTGTGGTGCCCAGAAAAGCCAATTTTTGGCCTCTGTGTCATTTATTTCCTCAATGGCAACCTTTCAATTTCCTTCTAAACTTCAAGAAGGAAAAGTTCCACTATGAGAAACATAGTGGAAAAATACATTTATTTAATCAGAATATCTGGAGAAAAACATGTGCAGTATCAGGACGTTTATTTCAGTTCTTACTGTGTCTGTCTTACCAACCCAGGCAACTATTAAATTACATGAATCACAATTTTGCTTATTAAAATAAGAAGAATGAATGTACTAAGCATAAAAATTGAAGAGCTCCTTTTAAGTCAAAATTACAAAAATTGGTAACAGATTTTTACACTGTAAAAGCCGTTTTCAAGTTTACTATTTTGTTTAATGTATTTATTTTGTTTTGAAAATTAAGCATCCTATGAAAGAATGTATTACCTGCACTTTTAAAAATTAATAAAAGTTTAGAATTCAAAGAAAGCACCTAAAAATTAATAAAATCTTTTATAATTATTATTTAAATGAAAATTTTGTATTTTCCATTAGAAACTTCTGGGCTCCCTGTCAGTTCTCTCATGGGTTGGCGTCTCTCGTAGCAGCAGTGATCATCCATGGATGTCAATAAATGGCTCAACGTTCAAATTGAAGTAAGTTTTTTGAATGATGCTATATAGTAGAAGAATATAAAAAGCTTCAGAATAACATTGTGAATAAATTTAAGTGCAATTATAGCCATAAATAAAGATGTTGAAAGTTAGTGAAATGTTGATATAAGTATTAAGGAATGATCCATTACATTTTCTGTGGTTTTAGTTACCCAGGCTCAACCACAGCCAAAACTATTAAAAGGAAAACTCTAGGAAGAAAAAAATTCATGAATTTTAAATTGTTCACTATTCTGAGTAGTGTGGTCAAATCCTTCATATAGTGTATGGATCCATCTCACCTGGGACGTGAATCATTGCTTCATCCAGGATACCTGCATAGCCTAAGTTCCCTGTCCACTAGTCACTCAGCTGTCTCAGTTATGAGATCGACTGAGGTGGTATTGTACCATTTGTGTTCAAGTCACTGTTAGTTTACTTAACAAGGACCCCAAAATGCGAGAGTATTTATGCTGGCATATTGTTATAATTGTTCTTTTTCATTATGATTAGTTTGTTTTAATCTCTTAATGGGCCTAATTTATAAATTAAACTTTATCAAAGGTGTGTATGTATAGATAAAACACAGTATATATACAGTTCAGTGCTATCTATGATTTCAGACATCCACTGGCGTCTTAGAACATATCCCCTGCGCAGATGAAAGGACTATTTCATTCAGTTTCCATGTTACCAACTCATGATATTATTATATGGAAAATATCATCTGTTTTTATAATATTCTTTGCTTACAATTTGTGGAAAATGCTCTTGTTCCGTGAACTGTCCCCATACAATCTAATGGGATTATGGATTTTTCTTCATCACAGGATAGCAGAATCAGATATTGGTAAACATAACTGTGTAATGCTGCACTCATCTGGCCTTAAATCACACAGATGTGGATCTTCACAACTGTATAATTGTAAGCATAAACATATACAATAAGTTATTATTAAATATAGCTGCCTTATTGTGCTACCATTGTGCTTCCTTTCTTCATACCCCTGACACTATCCTTCCCAGCTCTGGCAGCCATCATTCTACCCTCTACCTCCATGAGATCAATTGCATTAGTTCCCACATATGAGTGAGAACATGTGATATTTACCTTTTTGTGCCTGGCTCATTTCACTTAACATGATGTCCTCCAGTTCCAACCATGTTGTTGCAAATTACAAGGATTTTATTTTTTTATGACTGAATAATGTTCCATTATTATTCCACATGTATGTGATCTATCTGTACCACATTTTTTTAATCCATTCATCCACTGATGAATACTTAGCTTGATTCCACATCTTAGCTATTGTGGATAGCACTGCACATGGTAGTGCAGATCTATCTTTGATAATCTGATTTCCTTTCTTTTGAATGTATACCCAGCAGTAGGATTGCTGGATCATATGGTAGTTCTATTTTTCACATTTTGAGGAATCTCCATACTGTTTTCCATAATGACTGTACTAATTTACTTTCCCACCAACAGTATATGAGGGTTCCCTTTTCTCCACACCTCATCAGCATCCATTATTGCCTTTTTGATAATAGCCATTCTAACTGGGGTGAGATGACATTTCATTGTAGTTTTTATTTGCATTTCTCTGATGATTAGTGATGTTGTGCCCTTTTTCATATACCTATTAGCTATTTGTATGTCTTCCTTTGAAAAACGTGTATTCAGATCTTTCACTCATTTTTTAATCTGGTTATTTGGTTTCTTGTTACTAAGTTGTTTGAGTTCATTATATATTCTGGTTATTAATCTCTTGTCAGTAGAATAGCTTAAAATTATTTTCTCCCATTATATAGGCTGTATTTTCACTCTGTTGATTGTTTCCTTTGCTGTGCCAAAGCGTTTTAACTTGATGTAATCCTATTTGTCCATTTTTGCTTTTGTTGCCTGTGCTTTTGAGGTCTTACTCAAGAATTTTCTGCCCAGACCAATGTCTAAAGCATTTCTCCAATGTTTTTTTTCTAGCAGTTTTATAGTTTCAGATCTTATATCTAAGTCTTTAATCCATTTTAGCTTGGTTTTGTATATGGTGAGAGATAGGAGTTTAATTTAATTCTTCTGCATATGAATATGCAGTTTTCCCAGCATTAATTTTTGAAGAGACTATCTTTTTTTCTCTTCTTTGTCAAAAGTGAGTTGGCACCTTTGTCAAAAGTGAGTTGTCTGTAAACTCATGGATTTATTTCTGGATTCATTGGTCTATATGTCTGTTTTAATACCAGCACCATGTTGTTTTGGTTGCTATAGCTTTGCAGTATATTCAGGTCATGTGACACCTCCAGCTTTGATATTTTGCTCAGAATTGCTTTGGCTATGCTGGGTGTTTTGTGGTTCCATATGAATTTGAGGATTGCTTTTACTATTTCTGTGAAGAACGTCAGTGGCATTTCGATACAGATTGCATTGAATCTGGACTAGCTAAGATTTTGAATGTTGAATAGAAGCCACAGAAAAGTTATATGTATATCATATGTATCATTTCCTATTTTAGGTAAAAAGATTGCCACATTTCATCCATTTTTACAAAGTTTGTTTGTTTTTATTATACCTTTCTCATATTGAAGCAGTTTTATCATATTCCTGTTT